>NC_080050.1:29833069-30433069 GCF_026212465.1 Amaranthus tricolor | reverse complement strand
TTTGAGAACGCTCTCTTTGAGTAAAGATTGAACTTTTGATGTCAATCTCTTACAAACAACCTAATACAAGGAAGAAAGAACTCTCTTGACAAAATCCTAGTTGTTTCTATGTATTAGGGTCTCCACATTCATCTAAGTATGTTCTAAAACCCTTATATATAGTCTAAGACATATTAAAAACCCCAAAACCAAAGGTCTTGGAATCCCAAGCAAATACGCAACAAAACAGAAATTGCGTCAGATTGTGGGTTCCTCTCCACTCAACCGAGTGCCCTTGCACGACCAGGTCGAGCAGCTGTCTTCAGCTTGTTTCTGACTTGGCTCAAGGGGCTGTCTTGGTCGTGCACCATTTCCCTCGATCCTTGCCTTGATCAAGGCATTTCATGCCTTGCCCAATGCTCTCCAAATCATCAACATCAATCACTTCATCAAGTGATCCAAAGCTAATTGTCCCATACTCCATTACACACACTTTAACACTCTCAAGTGTGCATGCCATTGAGTAAGCTACTAGGTGATCAAAATCACCTCCATTATTATGAGAGTTGGCTCTTGCTCTAACAAATTTAGATCTACAACCTAACCAACTCAACTTTACTTTCCATTATAGTATTATTAGATTTTTAGTATCTTTTAAATTCTGTCACTTGCCTACCTAAATTACCTATTAAATCTGCCCCTGGGTTTGCCTAATGTCAAATTCGATTAAAGACTTTCTACTTTATGTAGCAGCAACAACATACTTTCATTGATTTCAACTCAAGTCCTTTTACTCCTTTCCTAGACATTAATACTTGAAGTAAAATTGGTTTGCTGTGACAAATTGGCTATGAACTCACTGTAACTTTGCAATGCATGAGTATTATGAATACTACTCATACAATGCTACTCCATAACACAAAACTAAGTGTTTGATTTTTCTAGTAGCACACATTGTAAAGACGGATGAACGCCTTGTATTATCTAATTTCTTGCAAGTTTTTTAGCTTTTATTTTCTCCATGTCCATATCCATAATATTCAATTCCTCTGCACTTGCGCTCCTATCGCCTACAATCCTGACACTTGACTGCTACTTGTTACCTTTAGGGGTTGTGTTATGGCTTCTGAAGCTGCCAATTTGAATTGCCTTGGATGGGCTGCTAGAGATCCGTCTGGGGTTCTATCGCCTTACAAATTTAATCGCAGGTAAATCTAGGGGATCGTTTTTTCCATTCTCTTTATGCAACGTATGACAAAATGTTTTCATTGTATCGGATTTTCGTGGGATGATTTTTTGAGTACTAAACAGGGCTGTCGGAGCTGATGATGTTTCGATAAAAATTACACATTGTGGAGTGTGCTATGCGGATGTTGTTTGGACGAAGAACCTTCATAACGATTCCAAGTATCCTGTCGTGCCAGGGTATGTTGCTTCATGTTGTATAATAGCTGATCTTCTACTGAATAGGAGTAGCACATATTGTTGGTTGCTGATTAAGTGTGTTTTTTTGTGTAAAGCCATGAGATTGTTGGGATAGTGAAAGAGGTTGGGCCAAATGTTACGCGTTTTAAAGTTGGTGATCATGTCGGAGTGGGAACTTATGTCAATTCATGTCGAAATTGCGAGTATTGTGATGAAGGGATGGAGGTTAGTTGTGCCAAAGGATCGGTCTTTACATTCAATGGAGTCTATGCTGATGGTAGTATCACGAAAGGAGGTTACTCTAGCTTCATTGTTGTTCATGAAAGGTGATGTTCAAATTCAAACAGAAACTCGAAAATTCTTATACTTCAGTGTGATGGTTATTTCGTTATGCTTCATCTTGCATTTCATTTAGGTGGAGTTGCAGATGATGTTTCTTACCAAGGATCAGTTGGAAACAACCTCTTTGTTATCACTAATAAGGGGAAGGTTGCTTACATCCGATCTGTAGATCAGACCGATCATACATGTCCAACATGCGTATTCTTATTCACATGAAGTAGTTGATGATGTTTGTCAAACGAAACAACTTCTTTGTTATTACAAGGGTCTTATTCTCAAATCCCGCTTGCTAGATGGAACTGGAAGCCTAGCGTGTACAGGTCATTTGTCTAGACTACTGATAACTTTACCAGTAAAACTAGTTGCTTAGACTACTGATTAGACAGCTAATTCACTTTATGAATTTGGAATTTGCTCAAATTGGCCGAAAATAGCCCAAAACCAACCTAAACTCGCTTTTTGATTTGCAGTTTATGAGGAGATTAACGACTCACGCGACACTGGTTGCTTTAGGATAATAGGAAGAATTAAGTTAATGACACCTGAAATCCTTCTTTTCTTATTTTCAGGTACTGCTATACAATACCTGACAATTATCCAGCACATTTGGCTGCACCATTACTGTGCGCTGGAATTACTGTTTATGCGCCCATGATGCGTCATAATATGAACCAACCCGGTAAGAGTCTCGGGGTGGTTGGGCTCGGTGGCCTTGGTCATATGGCTGTATTGTTCGGTAAGGCTTTCAGCTTGAAAGTTACAGTTTTCAGCACCAGCATATCAAAGAAAGAGGAGGCCTTGAACATCCTAGGTGCAGACGATTTTATCATTTCTTCCGATCAACAGCAAATGAAGGTATATATCGCTAAACTTCAAGACTATAATCTCACCCGGTGTCACATAAATCGCAAATTCTGATCCTTTTCGTTCAAATCATGAAGTTAAAAAGCGTATTATGTTACACTGATTTCACCCCTGTAATTTCTACACGCAAGTAATGATTCCAATGCTCGATTTAGGCCCTTGCTGGATCGTTGGACTTCATAGTTGATACCGCATCAGGAGATCACGAGATTGAGCCATATTTGTGGCTTCTAAAGACTTGTGGTGCTTATGTTCTTGTAGGGTTCCCGAGTGAAGTGAAGTTTAGTCCCGCGAGTCTTTTATTAGGTTAGTCTACAAGCTAAAATATCGTACTGAATTTCATTCGAGTGAGATGCTGTATTTGCTATTACCGTCATATATCTTATGAGTTATGATCCGTTGACAGGCATGAAGACGTTCTCTGGTAGCATAACCGGTGGTACTAAAGTTACGCAAGAAATGTTGGAGTTCTGTGCGGCAAAGAAAATATACCCGAAGGTTGAAGTTATCCCGATTGAATACGCAAACGAAGCTATCGAGAGGCTTGTAAAGAGGGATGTGAAATATCGTTTTGTGATAGACATCGAGAATTCCCTTAAGTGATACTTTCAGACGAGGATTGAAGTTAAGTTATGTATGTTTGATTTAGAGATGCTGATATACATTGAATAAGGCCTCTTTGTTATGTTGGATGAATTAGAGTATACCAATTTATTGAGCATAGATTTTTAATATAGATTCAGCATAGTATTACAAGTTCTTTGAGACATTTATAATGAGTTCAATAGTTTAAGCAATGCTTTAAGATGGTTGTGTTATGTAAAGCATTTTGTTTATATTCATTAAATATATGCTTACTCCATTAATTTTCGGTTGGATTTTGACTCAATTTTGGATCAGTATTGACTTTTAATTTTTTGCTGTGAGACAAACAATTAAAAAGCCTATAAATATTTGATCCACTTTTTTTAACAATTGATTTTTACCAAATATCTCTGTAACAAATAGGGGTGTTATAACTTATAAGTTCAGTTGTATACAAATCAAATTTTAAATGATTTTTCATCTATCAATATAAATCCAAACCAAACAAATTTGAATTACACTCCAAAACAACAATTCAAACCATAACACCAAATTAGCATAATGAAATACAAAAAATTGTAACATTTAACTAAATCTCAAAATAAATGATCAAAAGTTCAAAATACTAAATAACTTCAAAGTTTAAAGTGAGCACACTAAACTAAATTTAAAAACTTCAATAAATTGGTTAGTAATATAATTTAAAATTCAAGTAATTTTTTTTGGTTTTCTACTAAATAACAAATACAAACCAAAAACTAAAATTATTCCAATCCAAACAAAATAGAAAAAAAAAAAAACCGAACTAAATTAATTTGATTTGTTTTTTGCTAAACAGCTTGCACCTCTTATAATCAAAAAGTTAATGTTATCAATTGGTCAAAAAACCAATTAAATCAATCGACAATTAACAACCAACATTCAATCGCTAAACAACTTGTATACATTAATCAAAAATAAAAATACGTTAATACATTTTTTTTAATTTTATATTTTATTATATATAAATTTATAAATATTATTTTCCATTTGTCATTTTTCGCATGGAAATATTTTCACAATTTTGTCATTTTCATGAAGACTCGTAGGTAGAAGTTGAGGCTATTAGATGAATACAAAAAGTTGAATTGAGACCCATAAATAGTTCGATGTCCAATTGCCCAAGCAACTCTTATTTTCATACACGTCTTTTCCTTCTTTACTTACCCGACTTTCCTTCATATTAACGACTAAATCCTTTCTTGGTTCCTTCGTAAACTCCTTTCTCTTTTCTCTTCTCCCCATTCTGGATCCAACCCTTTTCTTGTCAACTCATTTTCTTCCAACCCAATAAGTTTCGGATTACCCAGGTTCGAATTCAAACTTTTTTGTTCATTTTTGATTTGTAAATTCATTGATTTTCTTATATTGCTACCTTTGTTATTGTCAAATTTATGCATTTTTGTTCTTGTTTTGGTGGTTTTATTTTTTTTTTTTTGTATTTGAATGACTATTGTGATTTGTGGGTTATATGAATGGGATTTGTTTTGTTGAAATGAGGTGGGTTTTTTGTGTGGGTAAGTTTGGGATTGTGGGTTGTTTGTGGTAGTTGAAGATTGGGACTTGGGTTAAGTAAGGACTGTAAACCTAATTTGAGTTAGATTTCTATTTTGGGTTATTGAAGTTAAAGAGTGTCCTTTATTCCATTTGTGTGTATTCTGATTATGAACTTAGTTTGGCTTTTTTTTCTTGTAAAAAATTTAGGTGCTGGGTAGTTGAGATGATAGTAGTCATGATCTTTAAGTAAAAACTTCAATAATATGCCATTACTCCAATGCCAAATGTTGACAGGGTTGGTGGTTGGATGTCTGCATTCTTACCTTGAGGTTGTTTTCGATTTGACCGACCCCAATCATCATTTGCAATTTCATATAGATAAGAAGAGGAAATGATTGATCTCTAAGTAACAATGTAGAAATTTAAATGAAAATTAGGGCTTACAATTTAGGATAGTAAAACACTATGGAACTATGCTACATATACAAGATACTCATATCCTACATGGGTACATGTTCTGGTGTGGACTCCATTATTTAAAGAAATATTCTTTTTTCGAGTCTAGGATGATGTACCCTAGTGTGTGACACTTGTTCGAGTGGCAGGTATCTTTGATGGGTATGTGAGGAAAAATGAAGAGGCCTATTAACTGCTTTGGAATGACATTAGTTGCTTGCTGGCTGCTTAAACAGGGGAGGGAAGTTGTGTGACTAGTACAAAATTATTTAGCTTTCAAGAGAACTTCATTTAGTAGAGGCTGCTTTGGGTTTTCAGTGTTCTAGGTGCATAGGTGTGTTTAATCATGTCTGGTCTGGAATTTTAACCATGCCATGAATCATGGATCACAATCCATTTGTTTACTTCTCTGATTTAGTTCGGTTTTGAGCTCTATGATTTTATATCTATGCATTGTAACTTTTTTGCCCATTGCGATGTGACACTTGTTGCTTATAAAATTGGCTGCTTGTTGCCATCTTGTAATTACCACCAAGTGGATATGTGGCTTTGATTTAATTGCTGATCCTATTGCTGAATTTTGTTGTTAGGTTTCCTGTTTACTAGTGGCTTTGTGAACTTTCAGCTTGGGTCTTGTAGTGGTCCTGATTCGGAACACATATCTGCCTTACGTACCCGAAAGCTAATTTTAGAGCATTATGTCGACTTTGCATTTAAAAATTATCCATGTGTGTTGCGGCACATAGTAACACTTGCTGTTGATCACATTGAGCTTGAGAACATCTTTAATCGAAGCAGAATTGAATTGATTTTACTGTCTTTGGAATGGGATGGATGTGGGCGGTTTACATTTTCATCCTTCTTTTAAAGGCGAGGGAGTCTGTTGGTAGCTCTGGTAAAGAATGGTTTCTTGAAATGGCTAGCAGTTCATCATCTTTACACAACTGGAGTATCACTACTGCAAGCATATTTGTGATTACTGCTCTAATATTGTCAATGTATCTTATCTTCGAGCACTTAGCTGCGTACAATCAGCCAGAGGTTCGTTCGTGTTCATCCTTGGGTAGTTTGAGTTTTAGTCTTGGAATTCTTATGTTATTTTTTTTGGTCATGTTATATTATATTCTGATGTGTGGCTGAAAACTTCAACAGTATTCACATGTTTAATGTGGTAGAAAAAAAGAAGAAATGCACATAAGAATATTGCTCGTTTAATAGTTTCTATTATGCTGACCTTGGCTCTAATTTATCCCTCTTTACTTCATTTGACTGAATTTCAGGAGCAGAAATTTTTAATAGGGCTCATACTAATGGTTCCTGTTTATGCTTTAGAATCGGTAAGATATTCTTGATCTGGTATTGCTTCATCCTTTTGCATGCTAATTTGTTAAATGTACTAATATACGCTAAAAAGGCCTCCTTAATGCCTTTCACTTTTTGACTTATGGGTTTTAGTTTGATTTTGATCTTGGGCTATTGATATATTTGAATGTGTTAGGTTTTCGAATGAATCATCAAACTCCTCACCCCTTTGACTAAGATTCTTTGGCAATTAAGAGACACATTAAGTGTTGTGATTTTTTGGGGAACAAATGATGTGATTAATCTTAAAAGAATGATTTGTCTTGGAAATCTAAAAGCTAAAATGTCGTTTGTAATCATAAGTTGTAACAAAGAGAGCACCAATTTGATTCCCAAGTCCTTTTCTGGGAAATGGAGAACTAATGTTTATTGCAAAATTGGAATATAAAAGTAAAGTACCCATCAGCTTGTAGGTGCTTCTTGTTTAATTAACTAGTTTACTACCTTATTCGTATAAATAACTAAACTAAGAACATAGTGAAAATTAGCTAGGTAATCAAAAATGTCGATCTTATTAATGCTTTCCCTGTCTAGTGGTAAATAGCTTCTAGTTATTATAGAAAATTCATATTTATTACATGGGTATGCTTGTTTAAATTTGACCCTGGGCTAGAATCATTTGTTGGCATTGAGTAATGTTGTATAGGTATTATTTTCATTTGCATGAATAAGAGCAGCATTGAGAAATATAATAGACCACATGAAGCCTCCAAAAAAAGGTGGAACTAGATTAAATTCTTAAAATAATAAAGTCCAAAGTATTTAGAAGTCAAGCCATGACTCACTCATCTACAACTTTTCTCAAGAATCCCTCTACTTTGGGACAAATCTAAGATTATGATCGTCATTTAAGCCAAAAGCTTCAAAAACCTTGAATATTCATGGTGTAGTAGTGGTATAGTGGTAGTATTGAACTGGTCAATACAAGAAAAAATATGGCGCTTTTTAAAAACCGTGGTAGGCATTGGGTAATGTAAAGTTACATATGGGCTGAAACACGACGTTAGCATTTGTCAGTACTATGCCGCTAAGTTGAAATCATAGTGCAAAAACAAGGCAGCAATATATCGTAATAGCTGGGTTATGAAGGTCTTTTTAATCTACCAAATTTATATTAAGCCATTTCAAAAGTGTGAAAAATTGTGTTTTAAGCCCATTAAGGGATATCTCATAGTCTTAGGCGATGTTTGGTAGTACGAGTCCCCTATTACGCATCATTGTTACTATTATTACTGTTACTGCTCAGTGCGACTATTAAAAGCACAACTCTTGCACTATGGACTTTCAATAATGTTGGTACGAGTTGTAATCAAAAAGATTTAAACCATATCGAAGTAAGACAAAGTATTTAAAATTTCATTTTGGTACAAGGAACCAAGTAGAGATTTAGTAAGGTAGAAAAACAGATATACATTGAAAGGTAAAATTGCAAAGGAGGACACAAGGAAGAGATTGTAAGTTGATTAGATATGATGAAGGAAAATTGTTTCTATTTGTTTTGGCATGTGCGGTGAAGGCTGGAAACAAGCCCCATTGAAAGGTTTGGTTGTATTAGGGAGATTTTAAAAGAGGTTGAGGGAGAAAACAATCATTTGGATGGCAAGAGAAAGTAAGGTTGTGAAAGATTTAATCCTATAAGTCCATATGACAAGAGATACAAATGTATTGAGGGATGAGAATTTACGTGGACAATTAGTGGGACAAGATTATTGGTTTATGTAGCTCATTCCATCATATGGTTTAAAGGGTTTGGCATTGTTATTGCATTTTGATTATAGATATTCTATTATTGCAAATCTTTAATATTGCCTGATTTTGAGTTTCTTATAACCATTTTATATATGTATGATCTATCATTTGATTTCATTATTTGTTTGAATTCCTTCATAGCTTTTTGAATGGTATCTATATCTATATCAAGCTTGGCAAACATTTATTTGCTGTTCTTTACATTGCTAATTTTCTCTTTGGTGTGTATCTAAGTTCTTTTCTCCATTGTTCATGGGTTAATTTTTGGCCAATTATAGATGACTGCTGATTTTTGTGGTAATTATAAAGTTCCATTTGCTGATTTTCAGAGCTGTGATGGCTGATCGCCGGGTTGTTTTCATGTGTTTCTTAAATACAGTTTTTGTCGCTGTTGGATTCAAAAGCTGCTTTTAACTGTGAAGTGATACGCGACTGCTATGAAGCATTTGCATTGTACTGCTTTGAGAGATATCTGATTGCTTGTTTAGGTATTTGCACAATTGTTATCTTTAACCGACCAAGTTTTCTTCAAATTTAGCTTGTTAGTGCTATTAATTCATTTCCGGCTTGAGATATTCCTAGTTGAAGTTAGTAAGTTACTGTAAATCCTCTGTATGAGTAAAAGTTACTTTATTAATTTTGTTGTTTGGTTTTAGGTAGAATTGACCAAATATTCGAAATGTATGGATGAAATTAAAAAAGTTAAATGTGTGCACGAGAATTAAAGAGAGTGTGAGGTTATAGCCAAAATTATACAACTTCATACAAATTTATATGAAAATTGTAAATTTGGGTTGGCATTTTGAATCGCTTTTATTTGATGTGTTGACCCACAGTCTTGTATAGTAAATTTTTTTATTTTTTTTATCTTGATCCAAAACATCAATTCTGATTCTAAGACAAGAAATGGGAAATTTTGTCATACTAAATCTTTATGTTTTCGTTGGAATCAAGATAATTGTGTTGGGTTCCACTTCGACAAGGATTTTAGGCTGATTCTTAGCAGCACGAATGCAAACCGATATCAACTTGATTTTTTTCCTTCTTTTATATTGTAAATGTTAAATGTTGATCAATTCTAATTTTTAGTTGGCGTTCTTTTTTTTTTTTTTTTTTTCCAGTCTGTTTTCTTATTTTGGTTTCCCTTTGAGGAAAGATGCCCCGAAAAGTGGTTGGGCAAGCGGGTTTCAAGACATGTTTTCTTAAGCTGGGTCTTTCTTGGTTAGGTCATTTTTGATTTCACCGGGTTTGAGTCGGCCTTACAAGTCATGGGTTTAGTTTTTTTTATCATTAGACTTTATGCATTGTTTTGTTTTTGTATATTTTATCTTATAATAAAATGGACTAATATACCGCTTTTGATGCTTCAAAAAATATATGACTCGAAGTCTCAATTTTTTTAAAAAAGATTAGAAATATAGTGAGTTTCGACAAAAATGAAGATGTGGTGGAACTGAAAAATTGACAAAATAAAAAAGGTTCCCACTTATTTTATGTTTTCGGGTCAGATGTCTGGATTACGAACAAAAATTTCCAGGTTATGACCCACTAAATTTGGTCGCGTTTCGGGTTAATTTCGAGTCGGATAAAAAATGGTTGTGCCGTGTATTGTGGGCCACATGTAACTTCTGCAACGGCAATGTATTTTCTAATTTAAGCTCTAACAACCTAAAAGAAACCTGTTGATTACTATGTTCATCATATTGGGTTTTTTTTTTATTTATACTTATAATGCTCTCAATACTGAGGTACCTGTATGTATTTGCGGCCCTTATAAATCCGAATATAAGGAGTACAATATAGTTAATGGGTTCTAATGAAATTTCATTTTTTTCAGGCGGAGAGGAGAAGACTATTGAATATATGGAAAGTCAAAGTGTGATAAATTCTGAGGCACCCCTTTTGGAAGAAGCTTATAGTTATGGTGTTGTAGAGCATCCATTCCCTCTAAATTACTTCATGAGGGAGTGGTATCTTGGGAAAGATTTCTATCAAGCTGTGAAAATCGGCATAGTTCAATATGTAAGTACATTATTTAGGGAAAAATACTAAATTTATTTTTTAACTTCAGCTCCTTTGTTTTTATATTACATGAAAAGAAAGCCCAATTTCTTTTGTCTGCAAATTATTATTTGCATCTTAAAATGGTATTAAAACTTTGTGGATTTTACATGTATTAGATGTCAGGTAAGTGTTACGCTATTTTTAGCATTTTTTGTCTATGGTCTTCAATGAGTTTTATTGGCATGTTGGAATATGAAATTTGACTGTGTTATTCACTTGTCAGATGATACTGAAGTTGATATGTGCACTTATAGCAATCCTTTTGGAAGCTTGTGGCGTGTATGGGGAAGGGAAGTTCCAGTGGAATTATGGGTAAGATTTGCTGTCTTGTTTCGAGTTTCTTCAGGACTGGAGCTTTCTTGTCCTCAGCCCTTGTTTCGAGTTACATTCCGTTCTCTTTCTACTTTACTCTCTATGATATGGTACTGAAAATTTTATGTTTTCTTTTAAAACCTAGTATGTATTTGTGCAAATTTCGTTTTTTAATTTATTTCAAGCCATTGATTTGGCAATTAGATCTATATGACCTGCTGGCTTTACCGAATAAGAGAATTGATGAGGTAACTTATATGTGCTTTGCTTTCAGGGATTTGAGTGTTATGGCTTTTTCATGTGCTTGATTACGGTTCCTGAAATGTTTTTGCAGATATCCCTATTTGGCAGCTGTTCTTAACTTCAGTCAGACGTGGGCTTTATATTGCCTTGTTCAATTCTATTCAGTCACCAAAGAAAAGCTCGAGCCAATCAAACCGTTGGCCAAATTTCTTACTTTCAAGTCAATAGTATTTTTGACTTGGTGGCAAGGAATCGCTGTTGCCTTTCTTTTCTCTATAGGAGCCTTCAGGGGTTCCTTGGCTCAGGAATTGAAGACGCGTATTCAGGACTATATAATATGTATTGAGGTTAGCCATTTAATTCTTTTCTAAAGCTTATTAGACTTATTTATTAGTGCTTGTATATTGGTTTGATGAACTTTGGGCTTCTTTATTGCTTGTGAACTTATTATTGGATGATGACATTTTGGACTATTTGCTAAAGAGCTACACTTGCGAAAGACTGTCTCTCAGTGAGACAACCTCAAAATAAGGAGCCCACATGTTAATAATTGTATTAGTTCGGTTAAACCTATGGGTAGATAGCATCTCACGGTGAGATTGTCTCACACAAGAATTTGCGTAGAGAGTACCTTCATGTAGCTCTTTACGAGTTTGTCTAGGTAAATCACGGTTATTTGTCTAACTTGATAAATCACCCTTAGGTGGCATGATTTGATAGGGGAGAAATTTTGGGATTATATTTTATCTTTTCATATTTTATTTATTTTCTTTGTCTTTTTGTGGTGATTTGCAAATCACCGTGATTGACTATTGTGACAGATGGGGGTTGCTGCTGTCGTTCATCTTTATGTCTTTCCTGCTGTACCTTACAAACTTGGAGAAAGGTGTGTTAGAAATGTTGCAGTGATGGATGACTACGCTGCTCTAGGTTCCGAACCAGACCCAGAAGAGGTTAGAGACGGTACCAGAATTACAAAGATGCGCTTGTCTCGGCATGATGAGAAAGAAAAGAGGTTAAATTTTCCACAATCCGTTCGTGATGTAGTAGTCGGTAGTGGAGAAATTGTGAGTTCAAAAACTTGGGCATTTTGCTCTTCATCATTTTATTTTGTGCGTCTAATGACCATCCGAAGATAACCCATCTCTCTTGAACCGTGTAGATGGTGGATGACATGAAGTTCACCGTTTCCCACGTGGTTGAACCCGTTGAACGAGGATTTGCGAAAATTAACAAAACCTTCCAAGAGATATCGGAAAACGTAAGAAAAATAGAGCTGAAGAAGAGCTCTAAAGATGATAGTCTGATACCATTAAATTCATGGTCGAAAGATTTCTTAGATTTCCACGATGATCTACCTGAAGGAAGTGTTAGTGACAGCGGTTTGGCTTGGAGATCGAGACAACATGGAAAATATAAACCCTCGTCTTCCCAATATCAATAACCCACCAACTACTCCGAAAATGCTGATATTTACGTTACTCTATTTAGCAATGAGGATCGAAAACCCGCATATTCCACAGGTGTGTTTTACCATCGTTTTTTTTTTTTTTTTCGTTGTTCCTAACCGAGACCCTTTGTGATGTTCACAGGTTGGAAGCGAGAGCTAATTTGATACAGTAGAATTGCAAAATGATTTACTTTGAACAACAAGCGGTTAGATGTTTTAGCTTATTTAACTTGTACATATACAAAAATCCCGTCAATTTGGATGCATATGTCTCCTTGTTAATGAGAAACAAATTTTGATAGTGGATCGTTACATGGGGAAACTCGAACCTGAAAACGCGTTTGCAACTTTGCGTAACTTATATGTATGTAGTTGTAGCTGAGCTGAGTTCTCTTCGAAATTTTCGGGTTTTTAATGCCTGTATTGTTAATATGGGCAAAATTTTGCTGCAAATGCATATTTACTGGGCAGGGTACTAATCAGACGGGACCTTGTAAAGGCAGTGTGCTTGTACGATTGCTCATAGTTTCAACTTTCAAGTGACTATGGGCCAGAGGTTAGACTTGTGTATGATCCCACAAGTAACTACTCGTGAAAGCCGCAGATAGCGACTTCCATGTAAGAGACTTAATTCGACAGTTATCTAATCTTGTATAATTGTACTCGATTTTAATTTAACTTAAAAGATGAATTTACAATGATGTAACAAGGAAAAACTATAACAATCAACAAATACATGATTTGTAATACCTTTGGCATTAATCAGTACCAGTATTAATGTCTAAGAGACTTGTGAATAATTAATCATATTATATATTTAGTTAATTGTTATAATTTTTATATATAATAAAGTAATTTGATTTTTTAAAGTGTAATTCAGTTTAATTTGGTTTTATAAAAATCTGATACAAATCTAGATTGAATAATCAAAAATCAAATTTAACTAGTTTTGATTTGACTCTGTATCAAACCATAAGCAAAAACAAAAGTTACATTACATATTCAAACATGTATTCACTACTCACGAATAAAATATTAAAAACCCTTTTCCTATTTACTTGTAGAGTTCCCATAGACCTCTCACCTCTATTATAAAATTCTTTGGTATTTTTGAAATTTAAGTAAAATAAACTTAAAACACAAATTTTTAACTAACACAAATGATAACAATTCTAAATTGAGCTAATAACTCAACTCAATTAATTAAAACATTGGCTAGTCTTGTAAGTGATGTCTTTTGGTGAGACGACATCAAAACAAAAAACTCATATTTATTTTGCATTAGTTTGACAATTTAACCTATATATATAAGACACGTCACACAAAGAGACTCTCATACAATAATTTTTGTTAAAACATCAACTTTTGTACTTAAAATACTTAGTTTTAACTGTTTAATGTTTTACATGTAATTTTAAATGGTAAAATTAAAAATTTAAATATTAATTTTTTTATAGTTTCGGCTTCTTAATGAACATATCTTATTGTTAGACGGTCATACTAATTCACACTTAAACCAAGCATATTAGTAGGGCACATTGATCAAGTCAAAAGAATATTATTGGGCTATTTTTTCATAACCTAATTTCAAAACATAAGTAGGCCCAAATTTAACATCTTCAAAATCCAAGATCTGACGGCACATTTGGCACAAAATTAGGGTTTTTCACACCCCTAACCCACCCTTATATTCTGAAAACCGTTCATTGGTAAATCCTAATACTCATTCTCACAATCTTTCTCGTTCAATCTCTTCACGTCTTAAAATTATTTTCTGTGTTCATGATTTTTTTAAATGTAATGTAGATGATTTAATTGGAGCTGTGATGAGATCAAAGATTGTCATGCACCACTCTGATTTGCTGTGCTGATAAACTTTCTTTTACCCATTTATTCTCTGAGCTCTTGCTTTTTTTTCAAAATTAATAAATCTTTATTAGAGTAATTCATAGAAAGGGAGTTCAAATGATGCGATCCTTATGGATCGAACCATGATGCGGACCGTATTAAGCGTAAATGCTTTTGTGGATGATATTTTGGTCTCTGATGGCTTCCTCATTTCTATATTTTTTAAAATCAATTTCTAGGGTTTTATATTCGATTGATTTGTTTACTTCTATGTCCAAAATTCAAAAAAATCAAACCAAGAGATCAGGTAATTGAATGATTTGATTATGTTATTATTTTTTCATTGTATATCAAATAAATTAGGGTTTAAAATCAATTTCTAGGGTTTAATTGAATTCGCTGCATGTACCAAGAGAAGAGTAAAATTAATACTCTTAAAAAACTCTTGAATTTGCCAAAAATGGTTGTAGCAATAGAAATTTTATAGAAGCTAACTGGCCGGTTGTTGTTAATTCAGTCAACAATTATGCTTACCGAGCTTCTTACAATATTAATTTATTTTAAAAAAATAAGAATAATTGAGAAGGGAGAGAAGAGGAGATGGCTTAAATGAAAGTCATTTTTAGAGGCCCTTCTCGTCACATTTATTTTGACACTTTCCAGGCATTGTCGCTTTGATTTCCCAGCTGCTGTGCGTCAATAAGTGCCTACATTTTACAAAAATATTTTAATCTCTAATTTAATAAATTATCCAATACTTTATTCAATTATAATTATAACTATAATTAAAAAAATGCAGGTTATTTTGAATCTTGATTAGGTTATAATTTTATGTCTTTCATCTTTACTGGACTTGTATTGTAGATTTTGTGAGTGGGATGATGATATGATGAATTAAAATTATTGAAATTTATAATATACTATTAATAAAATTTATATTCAGATAATTTAAAGAAGATTATGAATGAATATTAGCATATACAAAATTGAATTTATAGGGTTTGGCATCATGGACTCTTATTTTGAACTAATTAATTGAAATGATAATTGGTATTATCGACTTATTTGATGATATTATTAAACATATGATATTAAATAATTGTAATTTGAAATAAGAGATATGGTGAGATATGGGTCGTTTTGTCTAAGATCCCTATAAGGATTAAGGAGTGACGTTGCCAATTGGTTAGCCATTTACAAGGAAGGAGTATGAGACTTTAGTAACACATTTCATAATTATATCAATCCTATGATTAGGGAAATCCTTCTTGGACATCACACAAGCAAAAAAATCTCATTTCATTTCGTTATATGCTTTACTCATGTCAATCTTAAGAGCTATAGTACGAGTCTTCTTTGCTTGGTTATATATCGTCATTATTATATTCAGTGTATTCGGTTTATATGATAAACTATGAATTATGATTAAGGTTTAGGGAGAAAAGGGCACTGATAACTCATACTCATAAAGAAAAATACGGCCATAAAAAATCCACAGATAAATCATGAATCAAAAGCGTGGATATTCTTCATTAAAGTGAAAAACCTTAGCTACAATCAAGACATGGCTAGATATAAGTCTTTCACAAAGGCATTATGATTATCATCATTGACCATCGGGAGAATACATTTAAGTCCGTTAGACAAGACTTTACAAATAAATTTGTAGGATAAGATATTGAGATGCCTGTGATTAGTACTGCTCAAGTGGTTGGGGCCAACCCGCCTAAATGGTTCAAGCCAAAAACATTGTTGTTGCTTTGTGAACTTGCTGGCTCTTAGGGGATTTTGCCTGAGGGGCTCGGACCATTTAGCAAAAGTGACTCAAGCCACTATAAGTCTGTAAGAATCGCTTGTTACTATAATGACTCACAGTCTAAAAATCACCGACATAATAGATCCATGTATGTGACAAAAGGTGGTCACGGATGTAAACCAGCCTTAGACTTAACTCTAATTTTATTTGGGTCTAATTTTTCAAGAATAATGATTCTGATTTTGGATGATGGGATCTAAGTCCAAAAATATTAATAGGTTTAAGCCTAGTCTTTTTGGAGATCCAATAGTTTGGGTTTGGATCCATTACAATTAATCATCAATTACATATTTTTTTTAAAAAAATTCATCCATCAAATTAAAATAATGGTTATTTGTAAGGTTAATAAATCATCCTATTCATATGAAAGAAAGTCTTAGTAAATAACGGTTATTTTAATTTATCTTTTTTGATTTTGTTTATTTTAATATTATTCTTTTTGTCCTTTTGTGATGTTAGTAAATCACCCTTATGTGATAGGATGTCATAGGGTGAGAGTTTTGTTATTTTAATTTATGTTTTTTGATTTTGTTTATTTTAATATTATTCTTTTTGTCCTTTTATAATGATTTATAAATCACGGTTATTAATTAGAAATTTTTACGCATGTAAATATGTTAGTTGCCCAAAAGCACATCTAGAAATTTTTTTTGATAGAGCCTAATAACCAAGAATCCAAGATATTTAAAACAAATGTAAATTTCTTATTACAAATTCAACTATGGAAAAGAAAATCAATTTTGTCAAACAATAAGGTAATAGATGACTAGATGAGAATAGAATTCAATATTTTGCTTGGAGAATTTGATAATTACTTCTAATAAGATAAGACTTTATAAATTTTTTTAAAATAACAAATAATTTTTAAAAAATTAACTTTTTAACATAATTAAATTAGTAACTTTTTTAAAAAAATTATCATCAAGAATCTCAAACACAAAATCTAGAATTAAGCGTTATACTCCATATTTCATTGTTGTATGGATAAAGATAAACATGTAACAAAATCCTAATAATTGAAATAAAATATTTCAAAAATGGACAAAAATGATAAACAATACTGTGTAATTGACAGAACCATGTGTATGTGTCCTAATTCCTATGGCTAAATGTGTGTCTATTAATGAGACATTTATTTATTTAATATATAATATGTACTATTTTTATACATACAAATATTAATTTGATTATTATACAAATGATCATACTTAGCTGCTTCTTCTTCTTCATTGATAAGATTCTTGGTTAGATCTACAAAGCCACTTAATATTATTTCATGTAATTAAGATTAATGGCAAGAAACATTGTATCTTGTCAAATTCATAATTCCCCTCTTTTTTATTTTGCATTATTTAGATGAAAATCAAAAAGTTTTGTCGTATTATTAAAATTTAAAATAATGTAAAATTAATGGAACAAACATATAACAATATTATCTATAAACTAACCTTACAATTGGCGACAATTCGATCATATTTCCAAAAACAAGATTAATTAGAAGAAACATTGTATCTTGTCAAATTCAGAATTTCTGTTTTATTCATTTTGCATTATTTAGCTAAAAAATCGAATATTTTTTCATCGTATTATAATTCGAAATGATGCAAAATGAGCGAAATGGACTTGTAATGATATTATCTATATACTTACCTTACAATTGGCGAGAACTTGATTATGTTTTCAATTTTCCAAACAAGATTAATTGGAAGAAACATTGTATCTTGTCAAATTCAGAACTTCCGTCTCATTTATTTTGTATCATTTAGCTGAAAACTAAAATTTTTTTGTCATATTATAATTTGAAATGATGTAAAATGAGTGAAATAGACTTTGTAACGATGTTATCTATAAACTCACCTTACAATTGCCGACAAGTTAAACATGTTTCCAATTTTCCAAACAAGAAATGAAACAGTACAGCAGATTCTCAACATATTAAGAAGATGGAAAAACAAAGATCGAAAACAGGGTTGCCACTAACTAGACGAAAGTCAACTTCCAACCTTCATTATTAGAGCCTGCTTTGCATCTGTGATTCCTCTTATAGTTGAAGTTTTGTTTTTTTTATAATTGGAGTATTAAATATTTTGAGATTTTAACTATCAGTTTAAATTGACGAGACTTTTATAGCTTAAGTCTATAGACATCTTGTTGTCTTGTTTTACACTCTTTATGTTAAGAAAATAATTCAACTAATAGCATTAATTCTATTTTTTGGATAATTTTCTACTAATTTGAGTTTAATCTATATATTTTAATTCGTTTTTAATTTCATCTTTTAATTTATTTTTTCTTTATTTATTACCAAGTATCCAATTTTTTAAAAAAATAATATAATATTTCTCTTTGTTAATTGTCCATTGCAACATAGTATTAGTATGCTAAAATGATTTATATTCACTTCGTTTTATTAGGTTTTTCGATTTGAATATAATTTAACTTTTAATGACTTTTAATCAACTAGTCAGTTAAATAGCTAAAAATCTGCTTATAAATGATTTTCAAATAAATTGAAAATTTTAACTTTAAGTTAAAAAAAAATAATTTGACAACTTATTTCATTAAATTTTAGCTTTTTGGCTCATTTAAACTTTTATAATTGTGATATAAAGTCTAAAAAAGTCAATCTTACCAAGTGATCAACCAAATCAATAAAACCAATCAAGAGTCAACCACAAATTGTCAAACATTCATTTAACATTCAACCTAACTAGAAAGTAAACCAATCAAAGAATAGCATGGAACTAAAATTATTTTGGTAGAAGTTAATCATTGACTTTGTTTGACAAGTCTAATTAGGGATTTTTTTGCTTAAAATAGATGATGAATATTCTTATAAAATAGGAGAAAAGATTTTACAAGATCGAATAGCAAACACTTCTATTTAGCTAGGCTATTAGCCTATTACCAATTCATGATTCCATATAATCAAAGTCAAACAAGACAACATACTTCACACATTTGGAGACTTTAATTTGACAAATATTTTTTTAAATTTTGCTTTTAGGGCAGGGTATTAAAAAAAAAGGAAAAATAGAAATTGAATTTCGAATCTTACCTAAAAAAGTATATTTATTCTAATTATTATAAAATTTAATTTCAGTATAAGAATGCACCAAGATAACCTCTAATCTATAAAAAAGTCATTTTGCATAAAAAAATAAAAACGAAAATATAAAATTGAATTATAAAAACTTTAAAAAAAAAAGGAGAAAGAGAAATCAAGTAAGTTTATTTTTTTGATTTTAACTTTTAAATTTTAATATTTTTGATTTTTAATTTTATTATTTTTTATATAGCAAGTAATCTATAAAAAGCAGTGATCATTTGGACAACAATGTTTTTGGGTAATTGACCTTAAAATTAAAATTATTCATATGTAATCAAAAGTTGAAATTATTATAATCTTATAGAAAAATCAATAAAATATTAGATTATTTTAGGTAATTTTTTCCTTTTAAAAATTAATTAGTAGTCTATGCTTTAGTAAGCACCATGCCACCAAACCAATCCCTCATGAGTTACGTGAGAAGTGTTAATATTCAAGTACTAGTACATTGTAAAATGGAGTATTGTTTTCGTTAAGTTGTCAATAAATGGGAATCTAAGTACACTTAAAAATATTTTTTTAGGTAAGTTGTCAATGAACTATTTAATTATATCATGTATATCATCAAATAGTTTTAACTAATAATTTCTTTAAGATTATCGTTTAAAATGATAATTGAAACACCATGATATGTTCTATACTCTTTATATATTTTGGACTAGTTTTTACTAGTTTTGCTTATAGTTTGGTTATTGAGTTGATTTAATTACATTTTCAAACATTGACCATTTTCAAGTTAGTTTGATCACAATACTGCTTGGGATGGTGATGAAGCAAACAATGAGATAAAACTTTCCACTCTTACGTTGTTAGTATGGAATGTGATATGAATGATCTTGTGTTTATAAAATATGAGAAAATAAAAAATACAGGCAAAGAATTTGTGAAGTTTTTAATTTGGTTGAATCTTGTGATTGAAAAAGTAAGTAGAACTTGAACGTAAACTTTTTCTATAGAGATAAATGCGTCATTAATTACATGCTTTTTCTAAGAGATAA
Organism: Amaranthus tricolor; assembly: GCF_026212465.1. Lineage (NCBI taxonomy): Eukaryota > Viridiplantae > Streptophyta > Magnoliopsida > Caryophyllales > Amaranthaceae > Amaranthus > Amaranthus tricolor. Next base: position 30,412,931 of record NC_080050.1, on the reverse strand, counting down.
ATGCTAACCATCTCTAATATGTGCCTTGTAAAATCCTAGGACACATTAAAGCATGTGAACGAGGGCATATAGTGCTCGAACGTGGACACCATCTAAAATATTACCGAGAACATATTGCCTCACAAATCAAGTATTTCTCAAACGACACTAAGCTTGTTCAAACGAACGCACTACTGCTCAAACGAACTCTAAAATGATTCAAATGTTCGTAGCATTAGAAAACTTTCTCAACGTACTTTAAATATTCAACATAATAAGATGTTTTTTTTTTTTTTTTTAAAAATCGATTGATGATATTGTATATATAAGTAGTTCTAGATTCCCTTTTGGGTTTTTTAAAATGATAATTGGTCAAAAGGATCACAACTAAGTCCCCATGCCAAATTAATTCAAGTGGGAAAAAAATTATATGATCACATCACTAAATTTCAATTTCTATAAAGGTCAAATCTAAGGTCCTTATCAACGGTCTACTTATATTAAAATAAAAATACTCTAATTAACATCCCCAGTAAGCACTAATTTTAACCATATTTTAATCAATCAAAGTTGTAAAATAACTTCACAAGAAAAGGGGAACATGTAATTAAATAATTAGTTGTTAATCAATACACATCTATCCCACTTAATTTGTATCATTTTTCATTTTAGCTCGTTTTATGAATTTGCTTCGTTTTTATTTTTAGATATAATCATATCAATTTTACTTTATATGTTTTCTCGCTTATTTCTAAATACTTAAATATTTAAATGTATTTTACTTAATTTTTTAAATTTTCGTATTAAAAGAAAATGGGTCAAAATGGCCAGAACAGAGGAACTGGTATAGATTACAAATCTTGTGCTTATCATAGAATATGCTTTAACCGACAGTTGTAATTAGATTCTGTTATTATTACTATTAAATAGTTAACCTTACTTATCTGGTACAACCGTGATGGAAGTTTTATACTATAGAATTGTAATTATGCATGTAATTAAGATAGAGTAGAGCTAGGGGGATAATAAAGTATGTCAATTATCAAAAGTTTAAGTATAAGTTTGAATTTCTTATATAACACTAACTGTCTGTTTAGTAATTGGTATCAAATAGCGAGATGGTAAAAGATTGTTGGTGTAATTTTAGTAGAAATATCTCTTGACAAGTTTAATGTTCATGCTTATTTTGTAACACCCTTGAATTTCCGACCCCTTAACGAAATCAAAACCGTAAAGGATGGGAGGAAATTCGGGTGTTACATAAAAGAAAAGGAAAAGAATATGGATAAATGTTAAATATTAACTTTAAAAAAGTGAGTGGGAATTTCGGCAGTATCTCTTCTAAAAATTGAACATGTGGTAAAGCAATTAGCACAATAAAAACATTAAACATAATCTAAGGCATCATTGCCTTTAAAATCTCACACCACGGTGGAATGATTCGTCGCCGGCTTCTCAAATCAACATGCCAAACATGGATCGTGGTTCCAGTGTCGACGCTTGCGTTTTAAAATGACTTAATTCCTTCAAACCATACAGAGTTATAAACTACGCAGCGGAAATACAAATATACAAGGGAGGACACGAGGCCTCATAACAGAACATATACAACCAAAGTTTACAAAAGATAACAAGAGTTACAAAATTGAAAGATAACGGTATGACACAGGTTATGCTTCGCCCTCATCACTCTCCCCCAATGCAATGCAATGCAAAAGAAGCTCCAAAGTTAGAAAGAATTATAATCAAAACACGACAAGTAACTTTAGCAACCATCGACGATAAGTTGACATTATGCTCTTGGCTTACTAACATTATGCATTATGACTTCCATACAACCTAATAAGGGTATTTGTAATTCACAACAATCAAAGCACAACAATTAGCAACTATTATTCCCAATTTAACAACCAAAATCACTTCCATAATCAACTACAATCATCACCATTACTAATTATCACAACAACAATCAATCGACTAAGTTTCAAAACAACTTTTAAGGTTATTTAATCAATCACCACACCACCCAAAATATAGCATAAAACACACATCATTAGTGATTTCATTTCTAAATCCAAACCCTAGTCATTTCGTGTTCAAAGATAACATATTTAATTAGTACCCATACTAAGATTCAAAGAAACTAATACAAAACCAACACATCACCCATAATTTCAAATCACACTTCAAACCCTAAATCATAAACATGTTTAATTCATCAATCAAATTCTTACCCACAAAAAGATTCAATGAAATTAACATAACCAACATCAAACTTAATACATTTAATAAAACTCCAATTAAAATCTAGAAAATAAATTAGAGAAAAGAGGAGATGGCTCACAATGTTAAAACTAGCAAAAATGGTGAAGAGGGTAAGTGAAGGTTGTGGTGGTGGTGAACCGAGGCTGTCGTGGTGGTTGAAGGGCCTAACGCAGCCTAGCTGCTGTCCACAGGCTGCACAACGCAACCAAACTGTTGTGCATTGGCTGCACAACGCAACCTAGCTGCTGGTGGGGGAGGCTGATGCTACGTGGCTGGCTGCCGGCTGATGGTGGTGTTCGTGGGGAGGCTTGCGTGGCCTGTGGTGTGGCTGGGCTGCTGCTACTGTGAGGAGTGAGGGAGAAGAAGAGAAGAAGGGTAGGGAGGTGAGATGTGTGAATTGAGTGAGGGAAGGAGTAATACCCACTTAAAACCCTAACTCATCCTATTATTTTATTTATACACTTATTTATTTATTTGTTTACCTAGGTTCATCTTCTTGCGAGGCCCAACTAAGAAACTCACCTTCGTGTGCTCACACATTTTAATAAAATAATTATTTTGATTCGAACCTCTTTATTTAAAAATCGTAATTGTATTTTTAATATAAATATATATTACTATTTAAATTTGTATATGAAAGGAATTTATTAAAACTACTTCTAACTTAATTTAACATAATTATAAAATCCCCAAAAGTTATTAAATATTAATTAATGACGTCAGAAAATCTCGGGGTATTACAGACTACCCCTTTAAAAGGAATTTCGTCCTCGAAACTAGAGTAACAAGAGAACAATTCATGAAAATTTGTATTTCTAATAACTCAAGAAGGTGTTTTAACTATTTTAAGCTCCAGAATTGCCTCAAGGATCGTGACTTTATTGACACTATTAACAAAAGGATACTCAATCTATCAGAATATTCATACATATCTCATTTCGAGTATTTATAATCACCTAAATTGGCTCAACAACTAATCAAAAGCATGTAAATATCACACCAATTGAGTCAATCAATCAATCAAAAGCATGTAGATATCACACAAATTGGTTAAACAATCAATCAAAAGCATGTAAGTTTGTAATAGTTTGTTATCATAGACGTCAAAATGCGTGAAAGCGCAGGAGAAAATGCGTGTAAACGCATGAAATTCTATCACATTCTAGCCCCCCTTAAAACTTAGTTATGACCCCGTAACTCACTAACCTCGAAACATAGGTAGGGATAGTGTGGTTAGACCATGGAACTCTAATTATTTAATATCTCTGATCTCAGTACTACACACCTTAGTATCTAGGTCTCAATATGTTTTCTTAGTAAGACAACTCTCCTCAATGTTTACAAAAGTAAAGGATCTAGCACATATGGCTTATAAAAAGTGTATCACTTGAGCTCGTAACAACATGAAATGTCCTGTTATCTAATGTAATTCTTTAAATAACTTTTCCACTTCTACGTGACCACCTAAGGTCGTACTTTGTAATAATCTTGTAATGTATGAAAGGTTTAACTATTATAATTTAAACCATAAATGGGGGTAAAATATCAAAACAACAAAGTCCTAAAAGTAAAGTGCGCGAAGTTGCTCAACACTTAACTCGTATTACAATTAGACACCCTAGACCTAAGGATACATGAATCTTACAAACTGGTTGGTTATCAACTCCCAAATCGATTCACCGCTAACTTTACTTATCATAACATAATCCTAACCTTTTACTTAACATGAAATCCTCTTTTCATTAATCATGTATGATCAAATCATTTCATAACATATTAAATCATACATCATGACTTGATTAGTAGATTAAAAATTCAAATTAATAACTCATAACATAATACATGTTTCAAGTATATAATCCAATTATATATACCACATTTTAGCAAGTTACTGTAGTTAATAATTATACGTTCACAGCTACTATACTAATACACATATCGTAATTGTTCAATAATAACATCCATTATTCATCATAATATCAAATTCTAATTACGACAATATGAAGATGATTTAGAATCATGAAGGGCAATGTCAAAGGTCACCAACATTTTTCAGCTATTCTTTTACCATACGACTAGATATGTTGAAAGTAGAGAATTTACATCAATTAAGATCACGAACTCATATATGACTAAAGTAATGCATCATGTACATATATAACGACGGTACTAATGGTACTAATAGGGTAATAATAACAGTGATGATCAACAAATATGACATTTCATGTATAAATAAAAAAATGCAAGATGAAAAATAACTGATGAACACACCTACATCACCGTAATTTCCAATATCAATAGCAAAACAGTCATGTATCATACAGTTTGATAAAGTTGTGACACCAACACTAATTTCACAATATCCAATTTACACCATAACATTTCCATCACAACACTACCTCTAACTAACTAAAACACCGTTATTGCAACCATATGACTGTTACATTGACAATCCTAACACTATACTAAAGTACAACAACACAAAGCTAACAAAATAACGCAACACTTGAGATTATGCATTACAATTATTCCTTCGCAAACAAGTGAGATTCAATCACCTTTTGACCTAAGATGCGAAACTTAGAACTAACAACTATAACATAATTGTTTGTATTAAAACACGTCCAAATTTCAAAACTCTTTTCATCAAATGCTTATTACGATCCAATGATTTAGTAACATCAAATTAAAACCATTCTTAACACAAGTGCTAATATTATTTAATTCTAGTTAAGTCATTTTAAAACGCAAGCGTCAACAATGGAACCACGATCCATGTTTGGCATGTTGATTTGAGAAGCCAGCGACGAATCATTCCTCCGTGGTGTGAGATTTTAAAGGCAATGATGCCTTGGATTATGTTTAGTGTTTTTATTGTGCTAATTGCTTTACCACATGTTCGATTTTTAGAAGAGATGCTGCCGAAATTCCCACTCACTTTTTTAAAGTTAATATTTAACATTTATCCATATTCTTTTCCTTTTCTTTTATGTAACACCCGAATTTTCTCCCGTCCTTTACGGTTTTGGTTTCGTTAAGGGGTCGGAAATTCAGGGGCGTTACATATTCTACTTCAACAATCTCATTTTCTTCATAAAATTTATTCAAATGCAATACCATTTGAAAATATTATAGGAGTATTAGCTAGGTAGTAAAGGAAATTGTGAAAAAAACTTTTTTATAATCGAACTTTTATCGGAAATGACATGATAAATATCATGAAAATTTACATTACAAATCATTCTCATTTCCACTATTAAAAACCGATTACCAAACTGACCTTAAATATTTAAGGTTAGAAATGAAAAAGGCCAAGGGGTCTAATATGAGGACGTGATAATGCAAATAATATGTATTAAAATCTCAACTATTAACTTAAGATTTTAAATGAGATGATGATTGATATATAATTTGTTTATGCTAGTTTTTATTACTATATAGCGATCAAATAAAATATATATTATATTTTGAGACGGTAAGGATCACTTTCTTTTCAAACTATCAAATGATTTTGATCATCCAAATTAATTTACTTGCTAATAGATGGAATATTTAATAATTAACTTTTACTTTATTTTCTCAAGTTTTATTACTTTGTATATTCTTTGTGTTTCATTTTAAATGTCTCGTTTGCTTTTTGTATATAATTGTTTAAAATTGAATTAAATTTACGAAAACTGGATATTAAGAAACCTTGTATTGAGATGAATCAAATAAAATCTCATTTAACTGCGTTTTAATACTTGGATTAAGAATAAAATACAAATTAAGAGTAATCAATAAATAATAACCCAAAAGCAAATAGGATATTTGCAAAAAAAAAAGAACGAATAGGAGTTAAAAAAAGTTACGACATATATAATATGGTAACAGAGAGATTATGAGTTGCCTCAAAATTTTCCAAACTTCAAAATTAATTTTTTTCCAAGACAATGATAAAAATTTACGATTATTTAACATGAATACAATATAGTGAGAATAATGTATTACACAGAAGTATAAAGATATTAAAAAAATGTAATAAGTTAAGTGACTAAACTAGCTAGAATCAAATGATTTACAACTAGGTAGCATCAAGAAATCAACTGTAACAAAATTCTATACATATATACATATATATATATATATATATATATATATATATATATATATATATATATATATATATATATATATATATATATATATATATATATATATATATATATATATATATATATATATATATATATATATATATATCACGTTCCCTCTTACAAAAGATAGCCCTTTGCATTAGAAGGTAGATGTTGTTTGAGTATATTACATATTATGGGGCCTCAACCATTACCATTAGCTTAAGTGTTTGATTGAGTTGGTTCCTGACATGGTATTAGAAGCCAACATGACAAAAATATTACGAGTTTAAATCTCAGCTACCCCTCAAATTCAAGTGGCACATTTAGCACTAGGTATGAAGAGGGCATATCTTGCATTCACACTTCCAGCCAAAAGACTATCGTGTGAGGGGGCGTGTTAGAGTTATTAACATATTTTAGGGTCTCAACCATCAACTTAAGCTTTTAATTGAGTTGGTTCATTGATAGATGCAATACATGCTCTCCTCATATATATATTCCAATTGAAATAAAAAGGTAGATGAAATTAGAACTTGTGATCATTCATTTATGTTGGCTTTTGATATCATGTAAATAAATTAACTCAACCAAAAATTTAAACTGATCATGTAACATAATAATATGTCATATACACTATCACATGAAGTACAAATGTAGGAAAAATTAATTGCATATAGATACAATGAACTTCAAAATAAAATATAATTTGATGTAGTATCTTCTACTAAATAAATAAAATAAAAGTATGTAAATTAATTAGCTAGGGTTACTGATATTGAAGACTATATATATAGAAAGCAACAAGAGAAGACTTTTGTTAAGATGAGAGAGATGAAAAGAAAAAGAGAGATTATGTCAAAAGAAACTGAGATTAAATCTGCTATTCAAGAGCTTTCTTTACTTACCAAATTAATTTCAAATAATAATAATAATAATAATAATAATAATAATAATAATAATAAAAATTCTAGTTTTCCAACATCTTCTGCTTCAAACATACAACTTGGTGTTTCCTATATACCTACAAGGCCTTTTCTGTCTCTTTGCACTCTTATTGTTCAAGTTCTTGGTAATTATTTCTTCTCTCTTTCTTCCTTTTATCTATTTTATTTTATTTTATTCATATTTTTTTGGAATTATTTAGTTATTTATATATTTGTAATACTTTAGAGCTTAAAATTGACTTTATTACATTGTCTAGAAACAATAATAATGGGCTATATTATCTTACATATGTTGAGAATGCATGAAAGGAAAAATTAATAAAATGTTATTTAGTTTTATTGTTATGCTAATGTAAATAATAAATCAAATATTATGATACTCTGACCATCATCTTAATTTTTTAGTTGAATTAATACTTTTGAAATAATCTAAATCACGATATTTGAAATGATGGTTGAAAGTTGAAACCGACTACATACGTAATTATGATATATACTTTATTGATAAATCTTTTTAGAAAATTATGAGTTGACTTATTATGGTTAAAGATTTTTTTTTCATCCTTATGACCGAAATTTGTAAAAGAATAAATAAAAAAATCTAGCCTTTCCATCGTATCAAAAAAATCTTGAATTTCGATGTTGTACCAATGAAAAACAACAACATTTGAAGTATTTTTTTATTCTCTCAAAAAGATTATTGGTGGTAATCTTAGTTTTTTAGTCTTAGTTTCTGTTTTGAATAATATTCATAACCTCATGAATCATGCATGTGGTTAATTGTCGTTTTGCATGCATTATGATATTAATTGTAGTCTCTTTTAATAAATTTGCCATATTTTATTTTAACTTATTTTTATAAATTTGTCATATTTATATATTTGGACACGATCTCTTTATTTTAATCTCTATATTCTTTCTTTATTTTTAGTACCCTGACCACCATTCTAATCTATTATATCTAATTTCTTAATCTTGATATCAATAAAAAATAAAATTATTTAATTGTTATTTAATTATTAAAAATCACCAATTATTTCCAAGCTAGGTACTCATCCTTAGACCTTATAGGCTTATACCCTATGATTTTTGCTTGATTGGGAATAGATCTCAGTTCCAAATTAGTATATGCCTTATATTATGACTATATATGGAAGTATGAATGATTAGATTAATTAAGATGCTCATTAATCAATTTATTATTTAGATTAGGGGCATAGAGCTCACAAATAGCTATAGGTTGAGTTGGGTTTAGGTCAATATTATATTGGTTGAAAATATTTAAGTATTTAACCCTAATCTTCTTTATTATTTATTAAATTTAAATAGATCATAAAAGTTCTACTTTGATTCAACTCATTTAAATGATAGATTATCACATTTATTATTATTTATTTTTTTTTCAAATCTTTACCATTATTGTGATCTCATAATTGAAAAAATTTGTTAAAAAATTTTAACATATTATTTTAATTTAAATTATTAAAATTATGATCTATAGCCTATGGGTATACACTTTAATTTCTTGTTTTACTTGCCCAAATTTAGTATTTCTTAAAATAGTCTTTTAAAATTTTTAAATAGGTTATATTTTGGTTGAAATCTAACTTATTTAATTTAACTAACAAATTATGTTGGATTATTTCTTTAGTTAATAGTATTAAATACACGATTTACCCGTTTATTTTAGGCTATATTATCATGTTGGATTAACTTTTCATCAATCTACTAGGTCAGTTAAAAAACGCATGTCGGCAGACTAGACTTCATGTGACTATATTTAAAAAGTTTTGAAAACTATTTCATTTTTATTTATTTTTCTTGATTTAAACCCATACATATTAGAGACTATTTCTTTAGAAGAGATAGAGAAACGTGTAATTAGCTACAAAATAAATATCCTAATATCCATTATCAATTAAATTATGAGTGTTCCCTTAAAAATAAACATTCATATTATTGTTTCATTTATAAATTTTAATTACATGCAGATAAGATTGGACCGACAATGGTTGTGCTGAGACAAGATGTTTACAAGAATATTCAGGTAATTAAGTACAGTATCATTGTATATGCTTAATTAATTGTTTATTTTGTCACTAATTAAGTTTAATTTTTAGTGATAATCACAAATAAACACCTTAATTATCATATTAATTAAGTACCCAACAGTTGGTGATGATAAGATCAAATAATTTGGCTCTAATTGACAAATTAATCAGAAAATCTTTAGGATTCTGAGTGTTAGAAGTTAATGAGACAAGCTCCCTGCAAATTGATCAGCATTCATTAATTTTATAGAGAAAGACATTATTCAAGCTGCAGAAATTCAATTATAATTTTATTATATGACAGAAAAAAAATAATTAATGATACTTAATTATATTAATATGTTTTAGGGACAATAATACCCAGTTAACCCAATTTCCGTTAATTTGATTCCAGCAAAATAGAGTTTCGGATCGAATGTATACACTACACAATTTTATTTTTCAGTGATAATAAAAAAGTTTTTTTATTCGACTGACTCGTAAAAGCGAACATTATCTACAACTTTATGAAGTGTACGTTCATCACTTAACAAGTTATTTTAATATACTATATTATATTAAATAACCAAATATATATATACTATATTATACTCCCTCCTATTCAGCTGAACTGTCCCATTTGACTTTTCACACTTGCCGAGGCAACATTTTAACTCTTAATATCTTAAATTATGCTTAATTAAAAATTATAAAAAGTTGATATTAATAATCCTTGTATTGAGACGAATCAAACAAGATCCCATATGACTATGTTTTAACTTATAGATTAAGAGTAAAATACAAATTAAGAGTGATAAGTGAATAGTCCAAAAAAAAAATGGGACAATTCAGCTGAATAGAAGGTAGTATTAAATAACCAAATATATATATATATATATATATATATATATATATATATATATATATATATATATATATATATATATATATATATATATATATATATATATATATATATATATATATATATATATGTGTGTGTGTGTGTGTGGGGGGTTTAAAGAACATTGTATTTTAGAATAATGAATAACTAGGTTAGTACTCGTGTGATATGATAATTAATTCTAAAATAATTGTGAAAATTATAGAAACAATACTATAGTAAACTTGTTTAAAACGGTAATTATATGATAATAATTAATAAAGGATACAAAACATGATAATAGTAAAAATAATGAAGATGAAATCATTATAACATTTTGAGGCGAAAAATAAAAATTTATTGCATTTGTAAAGAAAATGATGTCAATGTCTTTTGTTTTAGTTTTGTTTATTATAGATTAATTCTATGAACCATTTTGTGAAAGTTGGATAAAAATTTAGTACTATATGAGTGTTGTTACCTTAATACGTCCAAATTTTTTTCTAATAACGAGTCTGTTTGATAAATGACCTTTTAATTTATTGATATTTGATTTTTGTATTTTAGTCGATTAAACATATGTCAAAAAAGAAATTTGTAAAACGCTTTAAAAAAGATACATTACGATAAAGAAACTGATTTATTTAATTATATTTCTAAATCATGATGATTAATGGCGACCAAATAAAGAGATTGGAGATGGTATATGATTCTGATCCGGCTACATATTCAAATTTACTCGAGATTTTAAAGAAAGATGCAGTTGAACGAAATGCCAAAAGCAATAATAGTTGTAGCAAAGCTGTTCTTTGGCTAGCCAGGTATTATTTTATCATTATTTTTTTTCAAGTTATAACAAGGATAGATAGAGGCGTAAAATTATATAAGTTTAAAATTGTATTTGCTCTAGTTGGAATGAATATAAGTATGAACTTGATAGATACTAGCCTAATATAGACATATTCTTAAGTATGAGAAGACTTGTATAGGTGGGCAGGTGGTGAATTAGGGCTGAAATTATTGGTGAGCAAAAGTTTAGTATATATATATGTGGTATTTAACAGGCAAATTAATTTAATTCTACGTTTGAGTCATAGTACTTATTAATAGGTTAATTGTCAATATAACAAATTTGTACACAAATTTTGAACTCCTGAAAAATTTTGAATCTCATCACTTAAAATCTTTTATAATATTGATATGAATAATTTTGGTCTTCTTCACCTAAAATTCTGACTTCGCCTTTAAGAGGATATAAGGGCGTGCCCCTCTAACTAGCTCATGCCCACCCACCTTGTGCTCGAGATTCTCCAACCCATACCAACCATAATTCATTTGTATGCTTCATAACTTCATTATCATATCTTGTGTTGATGCTCTTCTTTTCTAGCATTCTTCTTCTTCTTCTTCTTATAATTGTTTAATATGAAGGGGTATGAAATAATTATGTGATTGGTATAAAGCTAAGTATAAGGTGAATATGAAACGGGTATAAATTATAATAACATAAAAGTATAGAAATGAGTAACAATTATAAAAAAGTCCAATATATTATACACTTTATTAGACGAAGATAAGAACTCAGATTATTATTATATATATATATATATATATATATATATATATATATATATATATATATATATATATATATATATATAAAAGTATGTATGAATTTGAGGTGATGTTTTGAAATAGGTCCTTGGACTTTATGGCCGCATTACTTCAACATATAGCAATAGACCCAAGGCAAAGCATGGAGCAAATTGTAGCAAACTCCTATGAGATGACCTTAAAACCTTGGCATGGATGGATTTCAGCAACCGCTTATAAAGTAAATAATTACTCCAAATTTTTTTAATCATCTAATATATATTCTCTATATATTAGTGGTGTTTTGCAAATTAGCTTATTGAGTAATTTTAGCTTATTTTGATATAATAGAGAGTTGGGTGGTCAAATCAGCTAATGTTAGTGTTTAATGAATTAACTGGTTGAAACAACTTATTGATACAAATAAGCTATTTTTGAATAAGTTGCTTATAGCAGCGGATTCAAAATCAGTTGGTCAAACCAGTTAATAAAATCAGTTGGTCAAATCAGCTATCAGCTACCAGCTATTAGCCATTTGCCAAACACTCTTATTTTTTTTTCCATTTTAAATCCCCTTTGTTTTTACTTTTTAGTAAATAATATATTTTTGAAATTTTCTCCTATCATCCTAAGTTTTTGATTGAGTTGATTTATTGAATACAGGTAGCTTTAAAGCTTTTGCCTGATACAAACATGTTTATTAATTTGCTTATGGCCAAAGGAGAACATTTTGATATTCTTAGAGAAGAAATCCAAGCTTTAGTTTCTTTACTCCTTCCTCTTGTACAAGATCTCCACTCCATTCTTGTGAGTAGTACTACTTTCATATATATTTTACTTGATCATACTCCTTCCTTTCAAAATAATTTATAGAATAAGTACATAGCTTAATTATAGCTCTTTATTTGGAATTTATAATTTTTATTTACCACTAGTCCAAAATGATGTATGTTATTAAAATTCAATAAAAAATAACCTTTTTGTTTTTAGAAGAAAGTATAGAAAATAACCTTTTTGTTAAAATGGACTTAATTATAAATTATGTTTAGTTTTTATTCATGTGAAATTCTTAGATGTACATAATTTTAATGGTTTAAACTTTATATATTGTATTAGATTGCGTGAAAACACTAATATTGCATATAAATAAGACCGGGTGAATTATTGCAAAATAAATTAATGGGTTTTGTTTAAATTGGACTAACTATTTTTGTTGCAAATGCCAAATATTGTGCATGCTTAAATAATCCAGGGGTTATACGAATTGGAGACGCTGAAATCTACTTGAAGAAGTTCTTCCACATGAAAAATAACTGAAAGGACGTCTGTAAATATTTTGCCAAATTTTAATTATTAGAAACATTTTATAGAAGTCTCCATAATACATGTAGTACTTTCTTAGAAATCTTGTATGTGTTTGGTCATATGCATGCTTCTTCTTTTGTGCTTATGAAGAAAGTGCTATGATAAGTTTTTCTTTTATTTATTAAAATTATTAAATTTTTGGGTAAGAATTAATTAGTTTTAATCTATTATTTTATTTTTTTATTATATGTTATGATCTTTGTGAGATTAATGATAATGCATGCATGAGATTTTCCCCTTCATGTTTTCCCATTTATTTTGGTATAATGTGTTTACTAATTTGTGGATATAAATTTACATTACATACTTTTACTTTTACTTATAATTAAACATAATGAAATTCACTTGGTTGTTCTAACAAGAACAACTTATGTGAAGCATAAACAAGCTAAGTCTAAAATTGATGGTATGCTTGATAGAAGTTTTTGGGCATAAACAAGAACAACTTGGTTGGACATAATTAAATATTGTATTATATTTAGCGAATATAAATATTTGATTACATTATAATTTGTACAACAATATTTTTGGTGGGACATTTGTTCCACACTTATACACTCTTCACTTATGTTTTTATGTGTGAGTTCATGTCTCACTTATCAATCTCTCCGTTTTTGTGTAAACATTTTATGATTTGAGCTTATGGCTCAATCCTTTGTTTTTATGAGAGCTTCTTGCTCTATATAATGCAAGTGTCATAATACTCTATTTATACTTGCTATGGAATATTCTACTAATTAAGCTAGGATTTTATCTAGATATTTCTTTTTTTACTTCACACCTTCCTTCCAGTATATTCTAACTATTACTTCTTACTTAGCACTAGATAATTCTAGATAATCATCTTCTAGATTTTTCTGATTAGCCTTTCTAATAATGCTCTTAACTAGTACAGTTAAATTAGTGCATCAATAAAGATCATAAAGATTTATAAGGTTTATCCGATGTGGGCTAAGTTCTATGTGATGGTGATTTCTTTTGATTGAATTGTAGAATGAGAAGATTATAAAACATTTTAATAGAGAGAGATTTCTAAAGAATTAAACGTGTTTAGGGATTATTTTATTTATTTTTTATTTTGGCTTAGATACAAAGCATTCATATAAAGTAGTATGATTAGCAAATGAGCCTTAGACAATGAACAGAACAGCCAAAAATCAAAGTGTTTGGCCGAGCTTGGCATGCAAATCCTTGTCCGAATAGACCTTAGCTCACGTTAGCAGCTCACTAGCTTGAAGGAGCTTTTGCCTATTGTTTTAGAGTTTGCTCGCCCAACCATTTACAAGGAGGGAGCTATTGCCTCGCCCGAGCATTATTGTGGCTCACCCAAACAAAGGTACCCGATCATAAGGACAATGCATAAGCCTCAATGCACTCATCACTCTCAACCCTATAGTAAACACTATACCCTTGCCAAAAATGCGATTCCTTACAATTTTAGCTTCAATCTCTTCACTAATTAATATATTATATAATTTAAAAGAGTGCATAATGTAACAAAAATTAATATAGGTCAATAATTGGGATAATATATTTGTAATTTAAAGTAATGGATTAAACCCAAATTTAAACTATTATTTTTTATAGAATAATAAATTTAATTATACTATAATGTCATTACTATTTCATAATTTTACATTCATTCTTTTTAGTGTGTATTTTTATATTTTTGCTATCTTAATTTTAATAGTGTCTATTTTTAGGAGACTTAGAAAGCAAATATATGGATTCAAAAACACTTATTTTTTTTCAAAAGGGGTAATTATAGGGAAGCTTCAACTCTATTTGTTAAATAAAATTTTTGGTATAATTCAAGTTATAATTTCAATCAATATAATTTTCAAATTTTCATAGTATAACTAGTATTTATATAATAAATAACTTGCTAGTATATCGACAAATTGCCCTCAACCGAAAATTCTAGCTTCGTACTTGATCATATCTAAATTCTTTTTATTAAAAAACATATTTTATTTCAATACAAGAAATACGTACAAGAAGCATGTTTTCTTGTTTTCATTTAAACAAGAAAAAGTGCACCTATATAAGAAATCTCTACATATTTTAGTTTTGCAAATATGTACAACATATAGTAAGTATTTAAAAGCGATCAACGTCATCAAGTTGACTTGAGCCTGTCCAGCCTATATGAGCTCTGAAAACAAACACATTTTTGACAAAAAAAAGTCAATAAAATAAAATAACCACCTTTAAACTATTATATTTATTTTTTTTTAATTACAATCTTACAAGCTAGCCATGAATATGAAAGGATTATATTTGCTCTCCAACGTACTATGATAAAACTTAATTCTCTATTTATGATATTATGTTATACCTTAATTTTTAGCGTAAATTAAACCTATTTATTAGTGTCTTATTATTATTAATTATTATATTGTTATGTCTTTGGCTCTTCGCATTAAATGATATAATTTTAAAAATGGGTCAAAACAACTTAATCAAGAACTTACCAAAATAGAGTGTAGATCTTCTAAAAGTGGCGTGAGTAATGAATGTAAAACTTGGATTTCATCTCTAAAATTGTCAATGCTATCACCTTTGTCCATAAGTAGGCTAATGAATGTCTCAGTTTCAGGCACCAATTTGAGAGCTACCTACATTATAACATCATCGTTAACACATTATTATTATTATTATTATTATTATTATTATTATTATTATTATTATTATTATAGATTGTAATTAATAATTAATTTACTTAGTTGAGTCTCAATCCAAAAAAATGTAATAATGTACAAAGTTATGCGTTAATATATTGAAAGGAACTCCTTTTTAACCACATGCGCATAAAAGATTAATTTTCTTAATTTCCTTCTTGTTTGTAGGGTTTATCCAACCTAAATCAATAAATAAAATAAATAAAAATATTATCATTTTACAAAAAAATATAAATTTTTTATTTTTTATTTTAGCTTGTGTGTTATTATTAGATCACATCGAACGACTTTCTGATTTATAAATTAATCTTCTATCATGGACAACAAGTAAATCCATCTAAATTTTCAATTATTGCAAACTCATAATTAAGAAGGTTAAACCATCAATTTTAATTTTTTATTGAGTTGATTTTTTGAGGTTAACGTGACAAAGAGGTCACGAGTTCGAATCTCACTCACATACATACCCTTAATTCAAAGTAAAATATTTAGCGTGAGATATGAACTAAGAGGTCTTGTATTGCTGCATCCAGAGTTCTAGCCTATAATTAGAGACAATAAAAAGTGCCAAAATTGGTAAAGAAAGTTAAAGAGTAATTTACTTTGTAAGCAGCTGCAGAAATCCATCCATGCCAAGGTTTCAAAGTAGTCTCGTAAGAATTGCCAACAATTTCCTCCATGCTTTCCATTGGTTCAACCGCTAATTTCTTAAGCAATGCTGCCGTGAAGTCCAATGTCCTTTTTTATTTTTCACATCAGTAATATTATCATGGACACATTATTCAAGTACAATATGTCAATATGTAAAACAGCATTTTCATCAAAATTTTAAGTTTATAGTTTAAGTCCGTCATATGTTAAAATAATGTTAAAATAACCTATGTATATATATAAACTTAAAAAAATTAACATAAAAAAAGCACATGCAATAAAAATTATGCTATATTAGACCTTATTTGATATAATTGTATTTAATTTTAAAATTATTTTGATACCTAGTTAAAAAGAATTCCTTATAGATCAGACAAGACTAGACCAAATTGATCATCTTGTAAGTCATAATATCGATAGAATCTTTATTGTCACATGGGTAAGAAAAAAAATCTTCAGACACTACTTAAATTCATGATTCTTGATTATAAGAGTATAATAACAATACTAATAAATAGCAGAACTAGTTGGATCAAACTGATCCAACTCACCATTAACAAAAATTACATTTTTATTTATCTATTAATAATGATTAGTTTAATCACTAGTCAATTAATTTTTTTCCATTTTATATAATTGATTGCATTAGTAAGAGTTAGTACAAAGAGTTAATATTTAGTTTAGCAATAATGATTGTAATTATTAGAAGCATCATGCATTGAATATGTGAATCTTTACTATATTCATGTATCTTGCAAATGTGATAGCCAGGACTTTTTTGCTAATCATTAAATTAGTTGTTTAAATCTACTTCTATGAAGTTGTTTTGTTAAAAATTAGTTGTTACCTGTTTATAAAAGAAATTGAACCAAAGCTATTTAGTTTTGACTATAAAAAATTTAAATTTTTTTTAATTAGTTTAGAAGTCAATATCATTTATTAAATACTTTTTTAACGTGTCTGATCAACTAAAAGTAAAAAAAAAAAAGCAACTAAAAGTCGTTTACCAAACAAATCTGTTATCAATGCATGAAAAATAAAACGTACTTAATCATTTAGCAAAACAATTTAGTACTCTTATATTATTGGTGAGATATCATACGAGAATTAGATTTTATCTTAATTAAAGAGTATTAAATACCATTTTGTCAAATAAAATCTTAACTTCGATTGTTTACTTGGTTCTTCTATTTCTTACCCTACCACGTAATTGTACCAAAAAAATATGAGTAGCGCAAAAATGTAAAAAAAAAAAAGCAGAGTAAAAAAAAAAAAAAAAAACCTGGTGAGCCAAAGCACAGCTTTGCTACAGCTATCACCCTTTTTGGCGGTGCCTTCAATTGCTTCTTTGTTTAATATCTCCACCAAATTTATATACTTTGTCGGATCTGAATCGCATAAGACCTCTAATCTCTGTATTAAGGAATATAATTGTACATGAATAACCAATAATTTTGTAAAATAGTGTTTAGCCTCGTTGAACCACAAATAGCTACGTAAATTGATACACTGAATATGCTCATAATATTTTTTAGTATAACTCAGGTTAATTCTATGCTCTATCTATTTAGGGCTCGATGAGTTCAGGTTAGATCATTTTTTGTTAGTGTAAGTGTCAAATCACCTATGTGTGAAGGTGATGGTTTAAAGACTTAAGCCAAGGCACATTATATAGTGAGCAACAGTAAGGATGCAAAGGAGTTGAGCGCATCGATGATGGGGCTCCAAGGAAGGGACACAAGACAAGAGGATCTTTGGTGTTTCTTGGTGATGGTGCAACGAAGAACAAGAATGTGGTGCAAAAGTGTTGCATTGGGCTGTTTACCTGTTTCGAACATGACTTTGGTTATTGGTTGTTGATTGTTGGTTGTTTCGTTCTTTAGCTTTTTGTTATTTTAATTAGCTTATTTGCATAGTTGGAGTTTGAAAGTTTTGGTTTTTTTGTTAAATTGGTTGTTTAATGAATTGCTTGATAAAATTATATATAATATATTAATTTTATATTAGAAAAAAAAAATCAACTAGCTAAAACCAATTTTAAAAACCAACCAAATTAACTTTCCAATTTCTTGTTTTTTTTTTAACTCTAAAAAAAATTATCACAGCAAAATAGAAAACAATTACCTGAATATTCTTGTAAATGTCTTGTCTCATCACAGTCATGGTAGGTCCAATCTTATCTTCAACAATTTCACACATAAGCCAATTCATCAAAACGAAATTCTATAGAACTAAATCATTGAACTATTGATAGATTATAAATATTATATTTAATACTTATAATAAATAGCAATATTACTTCTATATAAAAAATATCACTATTAATTGTAAATGTTGGGATGAGTTATCCCACATCGATAAATTGAAAATGGTGTGCACACTTTATAAGCTATTAGAGACCTTCTTCCCATTGCCATATGATTTTAGGATGGTATATATCTTCTTGGCTTATGAAGTGTGTGCACTTGTGTCCCCCGTTAATATGCTGACATTCACAATAAGTCCAGCCTAATTTAACATGGTATCCGAGCCGATGGTTCGATCAACAATTTAAAAATGGTAGGTTCGAAAAGAAGGACGTTCCTACCCTAATTGATAACTCCCACATGCGAACTTGACGGGGGTTTGCATGTAAGGGGGGTGTTGGGATGAGTTATCCCACATAGATAAATTGAAAATAGTGTGCACGCTTTATAAGCTATTAGAAACCTTCTTCCCATTGCCATATGGTTTTGGAATGGTATATATCTCCTTGGCTTATGAAGTGTGTGCACTTGTGTCCCCCGTTAATATGCTGGCATTCACAATAAGTCCAGCCTAATTTAACAGTAAATATAACGTAATATAGAAAATATTTTGTTCAGATTCAGAATTTAACAATTTAAGATTTTTATATTGACAAATATAATTAATTAGACAAATTAAAAGTATATATATTAAATATTTTTTTATACTTTTAATCCAGAAATTCAATTTATTTTACATTTTATGATAAGATATATACGCACTTTTAAGTTCCTAGATATTTCCGCTTGCACAAAGATACATTTTACAAGGGAGGAGATATATATTAGCAGATTAGTACGAGACGCATTGACTGTACTACATGCAAAAAGGCAATGGTAAAAATATTATTTTAGAATATTCAAAATAAAATGAAAAATAGATTTAACTTTTCTACTCTTTTAATGTGAATAATCTTACCTTTAAATTTTAAGGTATATTAGGCATTATATATTATTTTTTAAAGGATTATTAGACACTAATAATCTAATCTTTTACTTATTTAATGTGAATAAGCGTACCTTTGAATTATACTTTAGTATTTCAACATTTGTCTTAGCTAGCTTGTTGTTACTACCTTTTAATTTTTAAATAATTCAACATTTGTGTTTAGTTTGCTATCAGCATATCATATTAGTATAATGACATTAAACGAAGGACAAAGATTAAACTATTAAAAGATCAGATTATTCACAGCGGATCGATGAAAGTTTAAATTAGTAATGTCAATTTTTTTAAGATACATTAGGATATTTTAGGAAAAATTGATATTAATAATCGAACCTATTACCTATCCGCTGTAAATAATTCACCTTTGGATTATTTTTTAATAATCCAAAGTTTGGCCTTAGTTTGGTGTTGGCATACGAATAAGGTATGTTAATAGCAAATTAAGGGTAAAGGTAGAATTATTATAAAATAAAATGTTATGCATTTAACAAACTAAGGGTAAATGTTGGATTATTTTTAATAATCCAAAGGTGAAATTATTCAAAGCGGATGAGTGAGAGGTTGAATTATTAATATCAATTTTTCTAATATTTTATTAATTATGTAATAATACTATATATATACCTTTCAAAAGTTTAAAATAAATAATTTAGATTTTCTCTCTTATGTTATATTTTGGTAATATTATTTTGTCAAAAAAAAAACCGGGAGCAGTTGGTAGGGTAACAAGTCTAACAACTATGGGAATATTATGAGCAACTACTAAACAACGTGTTCCTTACCATTTAGGAGTGGAAACTGATAAGTATGATAGATATATTAAAACCCTATTCATTTAACGTTATATTGCTTTGATTTTTAAGTAGCTATACTTTATATTATTCATGGCGATTTTAGATCATTTAAGATATTTAATCGCCAAAAATTCTTAAAAACCAGGTCTTTAATGAAAGCTTTATAGAAAAAAAATGTAGCTATTTGAAAAAAAAGGGATAAATACTACTTTAAAGCATACTATTTGGACAAAAATAGAGACCTCATATTTTACTTTTGGAAAAGATTAATGGGATACAAATATAAAGTTAGTAAAAAAAGAAACATTGATAAAAACACTTAATTTTTAGCATACTGCACATATGAGGCATTAAATCTGATGATATTGACTAGCAGGTGCCAATCACACTATTCTAGCTACATACTATTACAAATTTTATTTATGTTATTAGTTGAATTAGTGAAATATTTAACTCATATATATATATATATATATATTAGGGACCATTTTAAAATATTATAGTAGAATGGTTGAATATTCATATTTACATATGCGGAATTAATTTGAGAGTTATTTTATCTATTTTATATATAACTTTGCTTTTATTGAGCCTAAATGTTCTATTTGACCGGTTAATATATTATTTTTGTCATTAATATCTTTGATTGTGTATAATTAATAATTATAAAAAATTATATTTATAACCGTTGTATTGAAACAAATCCAAACAAGATCTCATATTAGTATACTATAGCTTATAGATTAAAAATACTCAATATTATCAAAAGTCAAATAGAATACTTTTGTTGAATATAATATTAACACAGAATAACTCAATATCAACAGGGTTTTTAATCTAATGACTTAAATGATCATGACCTAACTAAGCACACCCAAACCTAAATTAGCCTTGATAGGTATGTTGGAAAATAACTCAGTTATGATCCCACATCGAAGAATTAGAAAGAGCGAGATTGACTATCCTCATAATATCAATTAGTTTTAGGATAAACCTCATCAGGTTTATGTGTTGCCAACTATCATCTTATACGGGTCTTGTTACAAGCCCAAAAACATATTTTATCACTGTATAGTCTCAAAGAAGACCAAGAACAATAACAATTAACAGTTATAGTCATGGTTATGAACTCAATATTCAACACAAAGTATCCGAGGAGAATAGCAATTAATAGTAACATAATCTATTAAAGTGCAAAAAGCTTACCAAGAACTTGAAGAATCAAAGAGCAAACAGAGAGAATGGGCCTGGTTGATATATGGGAAACTACCGATTTGTGTTGTTGTTGTTGAAGATAATTATCATCACTATTTTTACCAGCAGTAGCAGGAGATTGAGGTTTAATAAGTATGTTGCTTCTTTTGACAGTAGTTCTAAGCCTGATGAGCAAAGAAAGCTCTTCAATGGCTGATTTTATCTCTGATTTCCTTTCTATTTCTCTCTTTCTTTTCATTTTCTTTCACTAATACTATACAAACCAAGTCTTCTCCTCTTGTATGATATTTGTATATATCTACGTAGATAGAGACTGCCTCTTGTGTACTTGGATTTCAAAAGGCCTTTTATACATTATAATTATATATTACTTTATTACTATAATTTGAGAGTGGAACATTCATTGAGGCTTAATCATCAGCTTAAACTTTTGGTTGAATTAGTTATTTGAGATAGTATTAGAAGCCAGCGTGACATGAAATCATAGGTCCGACAAATTATATATGTAAAGACAGGGGCGGATCAAGAATTTAAATGATGGGATTGAATAAATTATTTGAATATACGTAACTATATATGATTCTTAATTACCATAATAGTTCAGGCTGATTTTCCTTTTTTTTTGTAACAAAGGTTTAATTAATTCTAAAAATTAATTACCTCTTATTTATTAAATTTCTCTAGCCTAATCTGAATAAAAAAAAATTTGCATAAAAATAAAAATAAGTTCTAAGTTCATATTGATATAGCATATATAAAAAAGAATGCAAATGTATAAATAAAACAAAATAAAGGTAAAACCCTACATTACAACTTATTATCGTATTATAATGATTATTATTATTAATTTCTCTATTCGTTTGAATTCGCACCATAATATTAAATACCTCTTTTATATTTAAATAATATAGCGTCAATTCAAGAGGACAGAGTAAGTATTATGTTATGTGTTATATGCTAGATAATTAATATTATAAGGATTTAATCAACCAACTAGAATTATAACCTAGATGCATAGATTTCTGATTTTCCCTAAATATATAATACTAATAAATTGAATAAAAAAAGATATATAGTATTATTTTTTCAAGTTTGTAAGTCATTTTAGATTCTTTATGCAACTGTTTCAAACTTGGCAATTACCATAATCTTTTTTTTTTTTTTTTTTTTGAAAACCACCATAATCTAATATATTTTATTGTTCCCTGTTACATCACTATATGGTATTTGCTTACGCTATTGCTTGGTTTTTTAATTTGCTAATGTAATTTGGTTATATATGTATTATATTAATTATTTTTAGGAAGATTCTTTTATTTATTTAATTTAATATACAATAGATATAACTTTAAATTTGACTTGATCTAAAACATAACCAGTCGACAATTACTTTAATTTGCGTGATCACCTGACTCATTTGCTTCGAGAATAGGAGTATTTTGTAGATAATATTGAAGTTTAATAACTATAATCATAAAGTAGAGTAGTATTAATAAAATCAATTTAAAATTAATTTTAATTATATTTCTATATTTATTTGGACTCAATTTAGACTTATATACAATTTATAAGTCCATTTTAATATTAATGAAACTTTTGAAATATAAAGAAGTTTAAGTATAAATAATTAAATTACGACTCGTTTAGTATTCTAGAACCATTAGAATGGCGCGTCTGTGTCTAGTCTAGACCCCAAGAGTCTGAGTTTAGGATATGGATCCACCAAAAATTAATGAGTTCGAGATCGAGTCTAATTGGACCCGATTATTTGACCCATAACCATCCCCAACTATCAACTTAAGACTCCTAAATACTAATATCCCCTACCCCTCTCTCTCAAAGAAATAGCATTAAATACAAATAAGGTAAAAATAAAGAAAATTGGCTAAAAGTGATTTAGTATGAATTGTCGTCTTTCTTCCCTCTCTAAATCCTGCTCATAGTTCTTTTGAGTGTGAACAAATTAACCCCAATACACCCAAGGATCAAAGGTTTGATCTCAAGAACAACTCACACACAAACGCCCAAATAGAAATTGTGTACGTGCAACCCTAGAACCCCAATAATGAGCAAATAAGAACAAAAAAAAAAAAAAAACACCAAAATTTAAGTGGTTCAACCCTAATTGGACTACGTCTACTGTCCTAGCCTAAATGTCTATTGCTGCTTCTTTCAAAGGTTCTCCAATGGAGATATACACTTAATGATTTACAATTGAGGAAGAAGAGAATAGAGAGTAGAGAAAGAATTATATATAGAGAGAATGAGGTTAAGAAAGCAATATATGTAATACTATGTGTTTAGCCCTATTTATAGGTTATAGGGCCTAAACACTTACATGCAAGCCTAAGGGAAATCAAGAAACCGAAAAACAGAACAAATAAGACTTTACTCGGCTTTTTCTTCCGCCTCCAAACATTATTTATTCCTTTTAAGTCTTCTATCCTTTTGTCAGAATTACCATTTTGCCACTCCTTTATACATAACATATTATACTATGTTTAAGGACAACATATTATACTATGTTTTAAAGACTTCGAGTCATACTAATCAGCACACAAATCAGCACACAGTGGAATAAGGATGATGATACAACAATTTAAAAAAAACTGGTCCGTACCAAATAGATTAGGCAGAGCACACCAACCGCAGCAACAACCGTGACCTCAACGAACACTAACAATGCTTACCGCTGGAATTGCTGCAACATCGTCACACTTGTTGCCATTACTTCAATCTTCTCACCTTTTAGCATGTAACAGAGCTTCGTTTCTGTCACCATTGTTAGGGTTAAGGTTTAATTCTGTCAAATTCAGTTCGATTACCGCTCAAAGAAGGCGATGGCTTTGTGTAAAAGCTGCAAGAACAGAGTCCAAAGGAGCTTCTTTAGGGTTTAGACCGCCTGATTTTGAGGTGTTTCTTTTTCTCAATTTTTCATTTTCTGCATTTCAGATTACTTAGTTCAGTGCTAATATTTGTGTGTTTCTTTGATTGATTATAGTTGTCGGAGCCATTGACTGGGAAAACATGGACATTGCAAGATTTTGAAGTGTATCCGGCTTTATTGGTTAATATTTCCTCTCTCTTTTGCTCTTTGTTTCTTCTTTTTCTGTTGTTATTGTGTGGTTTGATTCGTAATTTCTGCAATTGTTGGGTGCTGGATTGTTTTTCTCTTCGTTTGATTGTTAATTTCATTGCGAATGTATAGTTTGCTTCTTGCTAGTTATTAGCGTGTTATTGCTTATATTAGTATATAATTTTGGCAAGTGGTATATTAGAGAAGTTTCATAGCAAAAAACGAAATTCTGCTGGAAGGGGAGAAGGCATAACTGAATTGGGATAGATCCTGATGGAATGGGAAACAATATTATGGGAAACAAATATGATTTAATGGAACTTTTTTTTTTTTTTCTTTTCGTAGGTAACCATTTAACACTGGCAAATCTGAGTATCAAGGAACTTCTTTTTTTGTTGAAGACAACACTATAACACTCAAACGTTCATTTTATCTCAAATATCCATGTCGGAATCTTGACATTCATACACTGGTAGAACTTGAACACTTATCTGAAATGGGTATATAATATATGAGTGTGAATAAGATAAATACTATGCATACACATGTATCCGCTGTTTAAACCAGATAAACAGATGACTTAATGTATTTTCGACTCTCATGATACTAACCAAATGATATTAATTATACTCGTATGTGTATGTAGTATTGGCTCTTCTCATACCTCGCCAAATATTCCACTTGAATTGAGGGGTGGATGAGATTCAAACCCCGTATGTCATGTATGTCATACCTTGCCAAATATTCCACTTGAATTGAGTGAACAAGCAAATATACTTAGTATGCAGAGAAGCCAAAGGCACTGTTTCATTGCGCATACATAATTTTTGTGATGATCAAACTAAAACTTACATGATATTTATAGGAAGACTAGGCTCTAAATGAGAGAACAAAATAGTCGTTACAAAGGACAGGAAATATAGATGTTGGATCACTGAAAAAATATGCTCATGTGCTGAGCATAGTTCTATTGTCAGAGAATATTCAGAAATATACTGAATGGCGCAAATCCTCCTTGAAGGCATGGAAAACAAGGCACCAAGCTGGAAGAGGCAGTGGCCAGAATGCTGAATCATCTACCGAGAGGTCTTTCTTCAATAATATATGATCCAACATGCTTTTTGGTTGATAAAGTATCATCAGCGTATTTTGTATTAGACCAATAATTTATAAAGGCCAAAAACCTTTAGACAAGAGTTAATTATGTGCAATTTGCAACATCAATAACTTTGTATTAGACCAATAATTTCATATAAAGAAGACTGTTGTGATATGAGATAATAAAATCAGGGTAGGGTTTTACGTGAAAAGAAGCTAACTGAAAAGAAGGGAGAAGGGGCAAGTAGGATGTAGGAACCACTAAGTGGACTATAAAGACAGAAGAATGGCACTGGAGAGTTTTAGAGTTTAGAGATCTAGGCTCAACCCATGAATGATGGCATGTTCTTTAAAAGAGATGCTACTTTAAAGGTAATGATATCGAGGGCTATAATTCATCAGTTCTAATGGACCGTCTACTTCATCCCGTTCTTTTATATTCCACTAAAATGCGTTTTAACTCGTACAAGTTTACAATTTATTTTGCACATAGAGAATGACATTGGGCTAATGGAATGATGTATTCTGCACATAATGCATACTTACCTGCATAAATGGATATTTCTTATATTGTTTTTGACCTATTACACCATTTTTAGTATCACTCTGATTTCACACTTTTGTTATCTTTAACATTTCACTGACTATGCAGGTTATGTTTATATGCAATCACTGCCCATTTGTGATACATCTGAAAAAGGATCTTGTGAAGCTTTCAAATTTCTACATGAAGGTAAAGAAATCAATAGATCTTCTAGAATCATGTTCCTTATCTTGGTTGGATTAATAAGCATGCGACGGCGTAATTCTGCAGAAGGGTCTTGCAGTTGTTGCAATATCTTCCAACTCCGTTATTACGCATCCTCAGGTTCACACTTCATCTGACTCCATTATTAAGCTTTGTAGAAGCACTGTGTATGACTAAATATAGCACATCATTTGACAGGATGGACCAGAAATCATGGCAAAAGAAGCTAAATTATATGATTATCCATTTCCTTATTTATATGATGAGGTACTCTCTTAGCTTGTATGTTTCATTTGCTTCGTGTACAATGTCGAAACTTGAAGAAAATATAGGGGGGGGGGGGGGGAGGGGTGGGGGGTAGAGTTAACAAAAAAAAATTTGAATTCAACTAATATATAGCCAATCAATACAACGAAAAATCATAACGTAAGTTTTGATTCAAAGTAAAGCTCAACTCTCTTTTAGGACTTTAAAATCGTCTATAATCTCACTGACACTATATGTTTTCGCTATTTGTCTCTCAATGATTATTACTAAACTATTAGCAAGAAAATCGTCGCCATTTTGTTACGAAGTCTTGTCTTTACTATCTTTATTGCCGAAAAGGCTCCTTCATTGGTAGTACTGGAAACATGAAGAGTTGGAATCAATCGTATTAATCTTCTACCAAAAAATATATCATATTTCACACAAAAGATTTAATTTTTCCTTAAAAGTATTTGACCTATCTTCCCTAAATGTTTGAAGAACCGTTCTAGTTGTGGAGACCAGCTTGAGTGCGCTAACAAATATTTTGTAATATTTCTATTATCAAATGTGCAATAAACACAAAATCATAGGAAATCAAGAGATTTAGTGCAGCATCAACATCTCCACGTTGAGAAAACTTGCAAGTTTTATCAAAAAAAATGTTCTCTAAGACAGACTTAAACATAGTGATCAAGCTACGAATTGACTGAAGATGAGAACTCCAACGTGTATCCCTAGCTCGTTTCAATGTGCCAATTTGATTGAGTCCTTTACCAGTTGAAGTTCACCAATAGACAAGAAATTCAACTTTAGCACCCTTATTTGCATGCAATTCATTGAGTCTTTTCAGAGATGCAACAAACATTTATGTTAAAACTTAAGTTTGAAAAAAAATTCATGGACTAAACTAACGTCTCGAGAAGCAGTAAGCCAGTAACTAATGCAAGATGTAATCGATGAGCAAAACAATGCACATAATACGCATAAGGACAATCACCAAGGAATAAAGTTTTTGTTTACATCAGAAAACTCTTTAGTCCAAGAGATTTGAATAGTTGGGTGGATATGAAGATACCAAGAAGGATTGATTATGTGAGTGTCTAGGGAGATGAGAAGTCCGTTAGATTATTAGTTGATTTTTTGTTACAAAAATATATGAAATTTGTAGCTTGCAAAGAATTGATACTTAATTATTTTCTCCTTTCACCCACTAAGATAGCCACAAATGCCATAACACACAAAATTAATTTTTATTTAATGGGTTTGGTGAATTAGACAGAATATAATTGTATTTGTATGGATGAGTTAAATAGTCAAAATTGTATGGATGAGTTAAATAGTCAAAATTGTATGGAGGAGTTAAATAGTCAAAATTGTATGGATGAGTTAAATAGTCAAAAATTGCATGGATGAGATTCACAGAAATTGGAAAGGTCATTACCCGAAATGGAAATGTAGCAATTTAGTGGGACACTCTCTTAAGGAAATTATAGCAATTTCTATGACATGGAAGGAGTATAAATTAATAGGTGGAGCCAAGTTAAAAAATACAGTAGGCCATGTGTTGAGGGACTTGGTGAATTGGGACTGATGAGCCGGCCTCCCCCGACCCCCCATGTAACTTATAACCCATGATTGAAATTATTTGACACTGAAGCAGTCATAGATTTGAAAAGCATTTACAATGTCTTGACACTGACTCCTTTCGATATATGCCATTTCAAAGTAAAATTAATACATTTCCTTATATATTTACTATTATTGTTCTTCAACGTACTATGCTAGTGGTTTGATTTTATCCATATTAAAACAACTCAAATTTTGAATTGCATTGTGAATTGGTATTTAAGCAATAAACGATGATGCTTTGTCTTTTATCTATCGATGTTGTACTTTTCTATATTGCTACTTGTCCGAGAAAAAAGTTTTTATCTAAATAGTATTCTTTTTAATGCAGTCTCAAGATGTTGCGCGTGATTTTGGAGCAGTTTGCACACCAGAATTCTTCTTGTTTAAAAAGGTGGGTTTACTAAAGTTTATTTTGAATTTGTGTTGACACTTGAATCTTGAATACCTTTTATTCAAATAAGGTGCTGCTGATTACTAGCTTCTCAACAGCTTTCTTTGAGCCATTTTGAGCTTTGGATGCCGTACTGTTACATAATTACTTAACACTGACTCATATGACAGCTTTCTTTGAACCATTTTGAGC
Organism: Amaranthus tricolor; assembly: GCF_026212465.1. NCBI lineage: Eukaryota > Viridiplantae > Streptophyta > Magnoliopsida > Caryophyllales > Amaranthaceae > Amaranthus > Amaranthus tricolor. The sequence continues at coordinate 30,383,796 of NC_080050.1, read as the reverse complement.
TTCAGACGTCGTACTGTTACATAGTTACGTAACAGTGACTCATATTGAACTCTGGACAGCTTTCTTTGAACCATTTTGAGCTTCAGACGTCGTACTGTTACATAATTATTTAACAGTGACTCATATTGGACTCTGGACAGGAGGGCCGGAGGCCATTCGAACTTGTATACCACGGACAATTTGATGACTCCAGACCAAGTAATAATGTGCCTGTTACTGGGAGGTTAGAATCTGTATTCTGTCCTTGTGGCCTTTTGCAGTGAATTGCATCTGGTATCTATCTCAAATTGTTCTAAGTATTGAAAAAAATTCCTTTAGGGACTTGAGTATGGCAATTGATTCTGTTCTCAGTGGTCAACCTGTAGCTTCCGTTCAAAAACCGAGGTTTCTTTCAACTTCATTTATCACCCTACATTCTCTTTTGAAGTTGCATCTTTTCAACGATGAATTACAGAAGCCGTTTCTGTTGTGCAGTGTTGGATGTAGCATCAAGTGGCACCCTGAATGAACCAATAATCTTATCAGCTATTATTCTTTAGTCTCTAGAATGCAGAATTGTTGGTGTGCTACCAAAACTTCTGCTTTCAGGTCAGTCAATCTAAATTTTTACAACCTTTACTCTTTAAAAATTTCCCAATATCATTTTACTCTTTAAGTTTATATTTTTCATTGTATTTCAGAATGTAAATGTGGTTGGAAAGTGGAGCAAAGTTTTGTAGCTGCATCATATGGATTAATTCTATTCATAAAAATCTAAGATATGAAACGGTAAAAAGCTGCTTATAGGTACAATGTTTTTGATACATTTGAAATACTTCCGATTGAATCTATATATCTACCTGATGCATATTTTGAATTGTATACATTTTGCTATGGGAAAATTGATATGTTTTGTACTTAAATACATTTTCATTTATGATGTTGGAGTCTCTTATTGCTCTCAAGTATGAAGCCTGACCTTGAGTAACCTCTCAATAGATTTTACCTTGCTCTCAATGATAATTCATACCGTACTTGTGTTTTTTCTTGAAATGCTATGTTGCACATTTATCGACATTTTTCAGGCATAGGCTGCAGCCAATCAGTGCTGGAAAATCTGTGAGCTGGTATATTTAGGGCCAGTCATTAACTGAGCTAACCTGGGCCCAAAATGGATGTTCTAGGTTAGAAATACCATACTTTTCATAGATTGTGCAGGTTCAAAACCAGCTATGGATTTAGATTTATAGTTAGGTACTTGGGTAATTTTATCAAATCTTTATCTAACCTAGCTGTCAACTTACTAGCTGACCAGAGTCGAGGACCGTGTTCAATGGGATGTGGGATGATGGATTGGCTCATGGCTGAGTTGTGCATATAGCCTTGTTGGGCAAGGCCTAGCGTGTGCTTAGACTTCCGATGACTGGTTGGTTCTCAACCATGGCCACTGTCTTCAACCAATGTATTAATCATTAATCATTAGCCTAGTGTTTTTCATAGAGTTCCACATGTGATATATCCAAACTGTTAGTTATATGTTTCAGTGAGCTTAAAGAGGTTGTTCCCATAATGATCATCAATGGGAGGACATTCATTAAATTGCTACCAAACTGTGGCAGCAACGGATGAGTCACGGTTTTGCAGTTGTCTCGGTTTATATTTCAGTTGTGGTAAACTAGAAAAATTCTACAATATGTTTGATGCAAATGATATTTTACACTTCGGGAACCTAAAGGCTACTTCATTGCCTCAATTGACCTTGCTTTGGCCATTTTAATATATTGCTCACGTAAATCCTAATTTTTCACGTCTTTCTTCACTCTTGGACATCTTTAGTCTTTTTCTTTTCGTCTTAGCTCTCCTCATTGCGCATAACCATACTAACCTGAACAGCTTCCTCTTATTTGTCTTCAATATCTTCTGACTCTAAAACCCTCTACACTTTTTCAATGTCCTAACCCTGGTTTGTATTCTCTCATCACAAATTCTTGTGAGAGACGGTCTCTTTGAGATATCATCTCTAATTTAGATCGGCCCACAAAGGAAAGTATAGAGTAAGAATAGGCATAAAGCTTTAATGGGTTGGGCCTGAGAGACGTCTTTAGAAAGACGGACTCTCAAGAGACCGTTTTCTCATGCATGTCTTGAGCTCCATTTAGAAAAATGAAAAATAAAAACTAAACTTGACATTGTACTTCTTTGATTGAGTGATTTAGTTTCGATAAACTCCCATTGAGTCAAGGCTATACCAATACTACCAAGGCTTAAATTATAAGGTTGTATATGAATATTTACTTTTTCCCTGTCATATTATTTCTTGCATTTAACAAAAAATACTTATAATTTTAATTAAAGTGTAACAGGAATTGATAATTCTTTTAATTGGAACTATATAGTCTGCTGAAATATTTATAAAAGTTACTCTTTTAGTAAAATTTTACTTCAACTGATAGTGATATTATTATAAGAAAAGTTGTCAATATCAATTGCAAGTAGAATATAACAGAAAAGTAATAAAACAGTAACATAGCTAGTCATATCTTCCTATACTATGCTTTTGTGAAAATCTTCTGGGAGTCATGATTTAATTATACTGGTTGGTTGAAGGGCATTATTGGGAACATAAATGGAAAATTTTACTGTATGGGGGTAGCTTATAGAAGCTTCTCACTTACTGTAAATAGTAGTACTAGCTTTCTAAGGACAAGGTTGAAGTTGGTGAAAAGATCTCCATAATAATAGAGCTTGAGAGAAAAGCAATTCTAAAACTTAATTGTACTACTTGTTAATGCATCATATTTATCGTAAAACTGTTTAATCTTAAAACTACAATATAATAATTAAAAAATTTGACTATTTCTCTAACTTTTTCATAAAATATACTTTAAGTTACTTTTACAGAGGGTGTAATATTATTTGGGGCTATTATTTGGACAGAGGGTGTAATATATAATATAAAAGACTAATTAAAAACCATTATGTATGTTGTAATGATTTTTTTATACCATCAATTTAACAGAATTTATGTCTTTCATACATACACTCAAGCAACACTTATTTGCATCTTCACATTCTTCAACTTTCCAAGTGTAAAATAAAAAACAAAAGCTTCGACTTCAACTTGTTTTTTATAATTAGGTTGTAGACTGGTTTTACAGACCAAAATAATTTTTTCAGCGCACTTTAGTCTCACTCATGCGCACTCGAGAAAATTTCACAGGTCACCCATCCTAAGATTGCTCTCACTAAGCACGCTTATCTACAAATTTCTAAGCTAACAGACTCCCTTGAAAAGAAGATATACCTTATTGTTATGACATAAAGATTTTTCCTTCCATTCCTATAATAAGGGTTCAATTCGCCTACATAAAGATCAATTTTTTTTTCTTCTTACATGTATAGAATCTCTTTAGTCTTAATTCTAACTATACAAAGATAATGAAATACATCACAATAATTATGCGTAATATCAAAGCTTTATAATATAGTGGAAAAACATGGCCATATTGGATCGCAACATTCGCCTTGTAAAAGTTTTAAGACGAAACAAATTAATATTTTCTATGCTATAAATATCTCATATTTTCTACCGATATCTGATGTTATAATAATTACATCACTTCTGTTATCGGATTATCGCGACCGTTTCCTCATATTTTTACTATGCTTTGTAGTAGAGAAATGATAGTTGAAGAGTGGTAATTCATAAAGAAACTTAAAATAGAAAATTCCATGATTGACCAAAGATATTCCACAAGACTTGGAATGTAGAATATCTATACATGGTTATTCAAAAATTTTATTCTTTTTTGTGATTGGCCAAATTTTCTCTGTTTCACATCTTGAATCTAAATAATAGGCAGCAGCTGTACACAAAATTGGTGATTCACATGGGGATGCTGTGTTGATGTATGACCTGTGGATAACATTATGTTTGTGAGCTGTATGATACTGACTCCATGGCCATAAGGTTGTTAGTTAGATGACACTTTCAGTCTGATTTGTTGATGCATGTTAATTCACATGTATTATCAACAATATGAGAAAAGCATTTGGTTTTTGTAGCGTAGGTACATAGGTGGTTTTGGGAGAGGAAGCTGATAGCTCACCTCACAAGGTAGGGGCGAATTTAAAATATTGGTAAGGTGGTTTAGATATTCATCTCTGACTGTTTACAGAATTAACTAGGTTGTTGTTTTTCTGCGTTATATGTTATCTATTAAAATAGTAATAAAATTTTTGTTCTAATGATATTGGTCATAAAATGTGCAAGTGTGCGCCTTGAGCCCTAGATTCTTCCTTGCCATTGAACATCGTTTGACTTCTGTGAACATGTAGTGGGACACAATATGAGCTCTAGGATCGGCTCAATAGTTAATTTAGTCAATGGTTAGGAGGCTCTACAGTTGAATTATCCCGTTGTAAGTTAGCATTTCTTTCATTTGCAACTCATGAGCATAGTGCAAAAATATAGTTTCGTCTAGGATTGTGTGACGGTCATAGCTATGCGATAACAGAGTAATATAGTTGTGTAACTACCAAAAATCAATCAAGACTCTTTAAATCGACATAAAACACATTTTTTAACACCAGTCACCATTACAATGCGAGTAATAACAATTCGATAGATACAATACAATGCAACTTTATTTTATCACTATGCTCATGTAATTTAGAAATGCACTATTTTAAAGTAAAAGAAAGAACTAAAATAACAATAATGGAATAGAAAACTATATAAATAAGGATAAGAATTTCTGTTGCTACCAGTTACAATATCAATGACTCTATGCAAATGCCTTGAGGCTCTAACAAGCTGCATTACAATAACTTATCAAAATATTGACTTTATTGTTTTTAATAGTATAAATAAACTATATAGTATATACTACTAATCCCTTTTAGTAAATATTAATCAAGTAAAATTATGGCAATGGCTTTTAGACCAGGCTAGCCGATCCAATCTTTCGGGATTAAGTCTTAAGTATTGGTGTTGTTGCTTTTAGCCTACACGATGAATCAGTATCTATGAGCAGGATATACCGGGTATGATATGCCAAACGGGTTTCTATATACTTGTAAAATTTGGAACTCTGCTGTTGATTGTAATGTAAGCTGCAAGATATGAAATCTGATGCCAAAATTTGCTTCAAATCCTGTATTTTGAATCAAATTCTTGAGCCTGATTCATTGTTTGCCATGTAAAACCCGAAAAATCGAAATCTTCAGACCAAAAAACATCCTCTATAATGTCATCAAAAGAAGGCAAATCAGGGGTCATAAAACCCTGATTTACTTCCTCTGCTTGAAACTGTATGTGATCAGATGGCACAAAATGCAGAAAATTGTCAGACAAATTTGGATACTCGAATCGATTTTCGAGACAAGAGGTCGATAATTCAGACCCATAAGATGCTTCAGAAGATGTTGTATTTGTTGTTGCATCATTCAATTCGTCGTAATTGACAGTATTATCATCACCCGAGTTCAGAAACCGAGCAAAAACAGCAGCCATGTCGATATCAGGACACCCTGATTCCGAGTAATTTGATGAGGAATTGGGTGACTGCAGGTTTATGTCTGATTGTGTACTCGAATTAGGACCCGAACCAGCCTTGGAAGACCTGGATCGACGACTCTTGCGACACCCACCACCCACAGGGACATTCCTAAGGGACCCACCTTTAGTCCAATACCTTCTGCATCCTTTGCAGAAGAATCTTGGTTGCGAAAGGCTATAATTGTTGTAGTAACAAAATTTTGTGTTGGAGGAAGCGCATCGCGGGCAAGGTGGTGCTGGATCAATGTTAACCCTCCATCTTCTATCGGGCATAAGTGAGCGCTGTGGTAGTGTTTGAAATAGCTCGATGTTTGACATGTTTGTCGATGTTAAAGGGTGTTTTTTCGAGTGAGTAAACGAGGCGATAGGAGAGACTGAGAGGAGGATATGTGGTTGTGGTGAGAGGTGTGGAAGGAGGAATGATGAAGAATAAGAGAAAGGATGGTGTATATATAAGGTATCATTAGGGGATCTACAATTGGTTCTAAGGGGTGCAATGTACCCCAATATTAAAATAAAAATTCACTAAACATCTTTTTTTTTTTTTTTTGGTTAAACTGCATATTAAAATGAGAAGAATGCAATAGAATGGAGGGATTAATTATAAATTTAATTTTTAGACCACTAAAAATTATCTTTTGATTTATATAATTGAGCCTAATTATTTTGCGATTAAGACTTTAGCATTATTGTTGTCAAGAGAATCTTCTTTAATAATTATCATAAAAATTAAAGTACACAATAATATAAGAGATTAATTGTTAAATAATTACAGTCATTTTTATAGAATGATTTTTAAGTATAAGTAATAAACTTATAAAAAAAATATTTTCAAAATCTGAAATGTCAACACAAAAGCTATACGAATATTATATATATTTCTGTTTCAATATATTATGAGTAGTAATCTATACAAATTTTCATATTTATAATAATAATTTGTTTTAATATTCTACTCCGAATTTTAAATTCTAAATTCATGACTGCTAAATAAAGATATAGAAATAAATGTGGAAAAAGCACTACTAAATGGAAGTGAACATGTATGGAGGAGTAGGAAATGTGGGGCTGGAAGTTAACGTGTGTTGTTGTTCCACTCTTTTGGCGAGCCGTCAATGCTAAGGAACAACAACACGAGCAAGGATGAAGCTTTTAATGGTGTTAATATCACGTGATCCAATCAATTTTCTGTTCATGGTTTTCATCAAAAACTATATATATATTTTTTTGTCTAATTTTAAAGTTTTTGCATTAATATAATGTTCCAATTATTTTTGTGAGGTATTGTTTTTCAATTAGACAACTTAAATAAGAAGTCTATATACTTATAATTATATTTGTTTCAGTCATGAAACGAGGAAGTACAAACGACATTTAAATACCTGGATAAAAGGTGTGGTCGGGGATAACTGTCAGTATACTGAAAATGTTTATGATCCTTCCGCTGATGAGACCTCAAATCCTGCAATACAACGTTAGCCTTGTCCGGGGGGTGATTTCCCGGAAAACCCCTCCGACGCTCAAGTCAGATCGGGAGACAGAAAGTAATGAATATATGATAATGAATGAATACAAGATTAACGGATTGTAGGATGAGTTCAGATCAATTGAAGGAATATTTGGTTCAGTATAGATTGTATGTAGGAGGGTGAATATTATTGTGGTGTAACGATAGCAATATAAAAGCTTAGTTCGGTGCAAATGATGTACGCGACATGTATTTATAATGGTAGAATGGAGGTTAAATGGTGAATAAATGTGGGAATCATGGGGATGATGGGTGAGTGGTAGATTATGGTGAGTAATGGGTAGTTATTTTAAGAAGTTATTGGACCGAGTTGGGTGGTTAGGGTTTGACTAAATAAATTACGGGTTTATTTATTTGACCCCATAACATTAGTCCCACGCATGAAGAGTGATAGATGAGGGAATTTAATGTAGCGAGGGTATCAGTCTTTATGCGGAAAAAATCATACCTGTGATGCAGATCAAATAAATATTCGGAAGAAACCATGCAATAAGGTCCGAATAAGGTAAACTTCGAATTTTTGCCTCGATGGGCCCATGATGGTGGAAGCCCCATGAATTATAAATATTTGGCCTTTGGGCCACTTTTGATGATTCGAATTTTAGAGCCTGATATGATGATTCGACATTTGAGCCTGATATGATGATTCGACATTTGAGCTTGATATGATGATATGGTCTGGCAGTCAAACACCTGTGACTTAGATAAGGAATCATACTAGATGAATCCTTCGAAAGCATTGATGAATATTCGGATCAGACATAAGTCTGCATTTAAGGAATATTTGGATCGGACGTAGGTCCGCATTGCCCAGCCGTCAATCACCCGGGACTTAGATAAGGAATCATACTAGGTGAATCCTTCGAAAACATTGATGAATATACTGATCGGACATAGGTCCGCTGAATAAGTGATCGAGTTATCAAGCTAGGTGATACTCGCTAGAATATTTTGATCGGACGTAGGTCTGCATTGCCCAGCCGTCAATCACCCGGGACTTAGATAAGGAATCATACTAGGTGAATCCTTCGAAAACATTGATGAATATACTGATCGGACATAGGTCCGCTGAATAAGTGATCGAGTTATCAAGCTAGGTGATACTCGCTATGAATACATTGACAAATAACGCCCAAAATCACTCGTTTTGGGGCTTAATAAGAGTCCGAGTTACCAAGCTAGGTGACACTCGCAAGGATTTCACTTTCAAACTAGGTGAAATTTTGATAATTAAGATAAATACTTTGAAAATATTGCCCAAAATCAATCATTTTGGGACTTCAATAATAATATGGCTTTCAAACTAGGTGAAAGCTTAGATGATTCCATAATATGACGAATAATGCCCACATGTTGGGACTTTAATAATAATATGACTTCAAACTAGTTGAAAGCTCAGATGATTCCATAATGTGACAAATAACGCCCACGTGTTGGAACTTCAATAATAATATGACTTTCAAACTAGGTGAAAGCTCAGATGACTTTATACACTCATCATTGAAAACCACATATAAGTAAGACCCAATATATTAAGAATAATAATGGTGAAGTATTGAATTCCCATGCAGAAATAATATAATATTCTTCCAATGTGTCAATATCATACTTCATCACTTTTCATGTTGACCCATGAATATAACAAATATAAAACACCCGATATATGTTGATAAATAAAAGCAAGAATAACCGTATGATCATCATCAGATTAATATAATATATTCTTCACTTGGCAATACTAATCAAAGATTTACATCGTTTATGTAGCATTTCATAAAAAGGCCATGGTGATGATTTTGCTTTATGTATCAAGTTACCTGAGATTGTTTTCTCACAGGTGGATGGTTCGAACCACTGTCAGATCATTACCCGGATCCAGCCATTACAATCAATATAGGTAGTTTTCCGGGGATCTGATTAAGATAGTTTGAACCACTGTCAGATCGTACCCGAATCCAACCAATACCTTGAATTGGGCAATATTTGGAGTAATTTTTTCAGATTGAAATCACGTAGCTGAAGCTAGTTCGGAAACGTTCTACGGGTCATCTAATCCTTTAGATAGTGCATCAAACCGAACTTCAACAATGAGACTGAATTTTTTGGTCAGTGAAGTTGGTTTGGAAACGTTCTATGGATCTAATAACCCTTTAGAAGGTGCATCAAACCAAATTTGGGTCCAACTTTATGATAATACGTCATGACAATTACTCAACCGGCTCTTCGATGATTCGGATGTAGCATAACTCGGCTACTTTCAATACTTAGACAATTTTGCCAAATTATTGGAGGCCCTTGGGGGTGTTCGAGTTTTTAATATTTCGGACAAATTGATGATACGGCAAAAGACAAAACTTGTATAATAACCTTAAACAAGAGAATCCGGCTATTCGATGGTACAGAATGACTCATCGCATCCGAATCGCTTATGATATATAGCTTATTAATTAGACGGTCACATAGCTGGAGTTGATAAAAAATGGTGAAATTATAGAGCTGGATATAATATATCACATAATTAGACGGTCACACACGAGTGGGAACCTTCTTTTCCTCATATCAAAATGATCTTCAAATCAAATCTTCATCATTAACAAATAATTTTTGAATCCCCAAAAATAATGGGTGCCGAGAAAAATTCAGGAAATATCCACATACGGCACAGTAAAGATAAGATGATGGTCCTTTAGACCGAAACCACTTAGTTTAAGCTAGTTTGGAAACGTTCTATGGGTCATCTAATCCTTTAGAATGTGCATCAAACCGAACTTCAACATTAGGAATGAAATTTTTAGTCGATTGAAGTTGGTTTGGAAACGTTCTACGGATCTAATAACCCTTTAGAAGGTGCATCAAACTGAACTCAACATTTGATGATTCATGTTCATTGATGGTGAAGGAATGTATTCATATTAAGGATGATTTTTTTATACCGAAACCACTTGAAGAATGGTCAAAAATAAATACTTAATGATTTGACCCTCAATTTTCAACTTGAGGGCGACTAATAAGTTATCAAGGTATTAATTTGTACTTGATATGATTAATACGAGTTACAGATAACATAAAGTATAAATGACCGCCCAAATCATAGGAGGACCAATACCTCATAAGTGATTCCAATTAATAAGCTTGGTCCAAAATAATAACCAATTTTACCGTAATGAAAATAACTTATTATTAACCTTCATCCTAACCGCAACACAAGAATTATACCAACTAACTTTATTTAAAAGAAATTAAATAAGCTTTCATACCTGTGGAGAAAGCGCATAAGTATTGATAAACATATGAGGTTTGGCGGAAAAACCAATGGAAATTGTGATCCTTTGACCAATAGAAATAACTAGGAGTAGCAGCTTGTGAAATTATAAAAATTCTTAAGACTTAAATATCATGATTCATCAATCATCATATAAAAGACATACATTAACCCACAAACTTTGGCCATTGAACTTGAGAGCATACTGACGGCGCATCACACCAATTATTAAGGCATTATAACTAATATGGTGGTTGCGATTTTTTTGTAAGTTATTTGGGAAAAGCCACGACTTTATGTTTCTCTCCCCACGACTAAAAGTTCAGGTAGTTTCAGAAGAAAATGCCATTGATGAAGAAGGTTGTGGTGACTCGTCATGAAACCAACAGTAATCTTAAATATTGTAATCTTCCCCGCAAAAATCAAAGGAATTATTTTAAGCAATTAATTCCAACATGTTAACTCTTTGGGGCTACATACATTATTCATGACCAGTAGATATTTAATTTTGCTTCCTTCTGTTAGCTTTTAATCGTTTATCCGTTCCGACAGCTACATTTGATTCTACTACATATGAACTCGTAAGTTGATCCTATTTTTCTCAGGGTAGACATGACTTTTATGTTTGAAATCCCCACAGACGGCGCCAAACTGTTTCAGTCATGAAACGAGGAAGTACAAACGACATTTAAATACCTGGATAAAAGGTGTGGTCGGGGATAACTGTCAGTATACTGAAAATGTTTATGATCCTTCCGCTGATGAGACCTCAAATCCTGCAATACAACGTTAGCCTTGTCCGGGGGGTGATTTCCCGGAAAACCCCTCCGACGCTCAAGTCAGATCGGGAGACAGAAAGTAATGAATATATGATAATGAATGAATACAAGATTAACGGATTGTAGGATGAGTTCAGATCAATTGAAGGAATATTTGGTTCAGTATAGATTGTATGTAGGAGGGTGAATATTATTGTGGTGTAACGATAGCAATATAAAAGCTTAGTTCGGTGCAAATGATGTACGCGACATGTATTTATAATGGTAGAATGGAGGTTAAATGGTGAATAAATGTGGGAATCATGGGGATGATGGGTGAGTGGTAGATTATGGTGAGTAATGGGTAGTTATTTTAAGAAGTTATTGGACCGAGTTGGGTGGTTAGGGTTTGACTAAATAAATTACGGGTTTATTTATTTGACCCCATAACATTAGTCCCACGCATGAAGAGTGATAGATGAGGGAATTTAATGTAGCGAGGGTATCAGTCTTTATGCGGAAAAAATCATACCTGTGATGCAGATCAAATAAATATTCGGAAGAAACCATGCAATAAGGTCCGAATAAGGTAAACTTCGAATTTTTGCCTCGATGGGCCCATGATGGTGGAAGCCCCATGAATTATAAATATTTGGCCTTTGGGCCACTTTTGATGATTCGAATTTTAGAGCCTGATATGATGATTCGACATTTGAGCCTGATATGATGATTCGACATTTGAGCTTGATATGATGATATGGTCTGGCAGTCAAACACCTGTGACTTAGATAAGGAATCATACTAGATGAATCCTTCGAAAGCATTGATGAATATTCGGATCAGACATAAGTCTGCATTTAAGGAATATTTGGATCGGACGTAGGTCCGCATTGCCCAGCCGTCAATCACCCGGGACTTAGATAAGGAATCATACTAGGTGAATCCTTCGAAAACATTGATGAATATACTGATCGGACATAGGTCCGCTGAATAAGTGATCGAGTTATCAAGCTAGGTGATACTCGCTAGAATATTTTGATCGGACGTAGGTCTGCATTGCCCAGCCGTCAATCACCCGGGACTTAGATAAGGAATCATACTAGGTGAATCCTTCGAAAACATTGATGAATATACTGATCGGACATAGGTCCGCTGAATAAGTGATCGAGTTATCAAGCTAGGTGATACTCGCTATGAATACATTGACAAATAACGCCCAAAATCACTCGTTTTGGGGCTTAATAAGAGTCCGAGTTACCAAGCTAGGTGACACTCGCAAGGATTTCACTTTCAAACTAGGTGAAATTTTGATAATTAAGATAAATACTTTGAAAATATTGCCCAAAATCAATCATTTTGGGACTTCAATAATAATATGGCTTTCAAACTAGGTGAAAGCTTAGATGATTCCATAATATGACGAATAATGCCCACATGTTGGGACTTTAATAATAATATGACTTCAAACTAGTTGAAAGCTCAGATGATTCCATAATGTGACAAATAACGCCCACGTGTTGGAACTTCAATAATAATATGACTTTCAAACTAGGTGAAAGCTCAGATGACTTTATACACTCATCATTGAAAACCACATATAAGTAAGACCCAATATATTAAGAATAATAATGGTGAAGTATTGAATTCCCATGCAGAAATAATATAATATTCTTCCAATGTGTCAATATCATACTTCATCACTTTTCATGTTGACCCATGAATATAACAAATATAAAACACCCGATATATGTTGATAAATAAAAGCAAGAATAACCGTATGATCATCATCAGATTAATATAATATATTCTTCACTTGGCAATACTAATCAAAGATTTACATCGTTTATGTAGCATTTCATAAAAAGGCCATGGTGATGATTTTGCTTTATGTATCAAGTTACCTGAGATTGTTTTCTCACAGGTGGATGGTTCGAACCACTGTCAGATCATTACCCGGATCCAGCCATTACAATCAATATAGGTAGTTTTCCGGGGATCTGATTAAGATAGTTTGAACCACTGTCAGATCGTACCCGAATCCAACCAATACCTTGAATTGGGCAATATTTGGAGTAATTTTTTCAGATTGAAATCACGTAGCTGAAGCTAGTTCGGAAACGTTCTACGGGTCATCTAATCCTTTAGATAGTGCATCAAACCGAACTTCAACAATGAGACTGAATTTTTTGGTCAGTGAAGTTGGTTTGGAAACGTTCTATGGATCTAATAACCCTTTAGAAGGTGCATCAAACCAAATTTGGGTCCAACTTTATGATAATACGTCATGACAATTACTCAACCGGCTCTTCGATGATTCGGATGTAGCATAACTCGGCTACTTTCAATACTTAGACAATTTTGCCAAATTATTGGAGGCCCTTGGGGGTGTTCGAGTTTTTAATATTTCGGACAAATTGATGATACGGCAAAAGACAAAACTTGTATAATAACCTTAAACAAGAGAATCCGGCTATTCGATGGTACAGAATGACTCATCGCATCCGAATCGCTTATGATATATAGCTTATTAATTAGACGGTCACATAGCTGGAGTTGATAAAAAATGGTGAAATTATAGAGCTGGATATAATATATCACATAATTAGACGGTCACACACGAGTGGGAACCTTCTTTTCCTCATATCAAAATGATCTTCAAATCAAATCTTCATCATTAACAAATAATTTTTGAATCCCCAAAAATAATGGGTGCCGAGAAAAATTCAGGAAATATCCACATACGGCACAGTAAAGATAAGATGATGGTCCTTTAGACCGAAACCACTTAGTTTAAGCTAGTTTGGAAACGTTCTATGGGTCATCTAATCCTTTAGAATGTGCATCAAACCGAACTTCAACATTAGGAATGAAATTTTTAGTCGATTGAAGTTGGTTTGGAAACGTTCTACGGATCTAATAACCCTTTAGAAGGTGCATCAAACTGAACTCAACATTTGATGATTCATGTTCATTGATGGTGAAGGAATGTATTCATATTAAGGATGATTTTTTTATACCGAAACCACTTGAAGAATGGTCAAAAATAAATACTTAATGATTTGACCCTCAATTTTCAACTTGAGGGCGACTAATAAGTTATCAAGGTATTAATTTGTACTTGATATGATTAATACGAGTTACAGATAACATAAAGTATAAATGACCGCCCAAATCATAGGAGGACCAATACCTCATAAGTGATTCCAATTAATAAGCTTGGTCCAAAATAATAACCAATTTTACCGTAATGAAAATAACTTATTATTAACCTTCATCCTAACCGCAACACAAGAATTATACCAACTAACTTTATTTAAAAGAAATTAAATAAGCTTTCATACCTGTGGAGAAAGCGCATAAGTATTGATAAACATATGAGGTTTGGCGGAAAAACCAATGGAAATTGTGATCCTTTGACCAATAGAAATAACTAGGAGTAGCAGCTTGTGAAATTATAAAAATTCTTAAGACTTAAATATCATGATTCATCAATCATCATATAAAAGACATACATTAACCCACAAACTTTGGCCATTGAACTTGAGAGCATACTGACGGCGCATCACACCAATTATTAAGGCATTATAACTAATATGGTGGTTGCGATTTTTTTGTAAGTTATTTGGGAAAAGCCACGACTTTATGTTTCTCTCCCCACGACTAAAAGTTCAGGTAGTTTCAGAAGAAAATGCCATTGATGAAGAAGGTTGTGGTGACTCGTCATGAAACCAACAGTAATCTTAAATATTGTAATCTTCCCCGCAAAAATCAAAGGAATTATTTTAAGCAATTAATTCCAACATGTTAACTCTTTGGGGCTACATACATTATTCATGACCAGTAGATATTTAATTTTGCTTCCTTCTGTTAGCTTTTAATCGTTTATCCGTTCCGACAGCTACATTTGATTCTACTACATATGAACTCGTAAGTTGATCCTATTTTTCTCAGGGTAGACATGACTTTTATGTTTGAAATCCCCACAGACGGCGCCAAACTGTTTCAGTCATGAAACGAGGAAGTACAAACGACATTTAAATACCTGGATAAAAGGTGTGGTCGGGGATAACTGTCAGTATACTGAAAATGTTTATGATCCTTCCGCTGATGAGACCTCAAATCCTGCAATACAACGTTAGCCTTGTCCGGGGGGTGATTTCCCGGAAAACCCCTCCGACGCTCAAGTCAGATCGGGAGACAGAAAGTAATGAATATATGATAATGAATGAATACAAGATTAACGGATTGTAGGATGAGTTCAGATCAATTGAAGGAATATTTGGTTCAGTATAGATTGTACGTAGGAGGGTGAATATTATTGTGGTGTAACGATAGCAATATAAAAGCTTAGTTCGGTGCAAATGATGTACGCGACATGTATTTATAATGGTAGAATGGAGGTTAAATGGTGAATAAATGTGGGAATCATGGGGATGATGGGTGAGTGGTAGATTATGGTGAGTAATGGGTAGTTATTTTAAGAAGTTATTGGACCGAGTTGGGTGGTTAGGGTTTGACTAAATAAATTACGGGTTTATTTATTTGACCCCATAACATTAGTCCCACGCATGAAGAGTGATAGATGAGGGAATTTAATGTAGCGAGGGTATCAGTCTTTATGCGGAAAAAATCATACCTGTGATGCAGATCAAATAAATATTCGGAAGAAACCATGCAATAAGGTCCGAATAAGGTAAACTTCGAATTTTTGCCTCGATGGGCCCATGATGGTGGAAGCCCCATGAATTATAAATATTTGGCCTTTGGGCCACTTTTGATGATTCGAATTTTAGAGCCTGATATGATGATTCGACATTTGAGCCTGATATGATGATTCGACATTTGAGCTTGATATGATGATATGGTCTGGCAGTCAAACACCTGTGACTTAGATAAGGAATCATACTAGATGAATCCTTCGAAAGCATTGATGAATATTCGGATCAGACATAAGTCTGCATTTAAGGAATATTTGGATCGGACGTAGGTCCGCATTGCCCAGCCGTCAATCACCCGGGACTTAGATAAGGAATCATACTAGGTGAATCCTTCGAAAACATTGATGAATATACTGATCGGACATAGGTCCGCTGAATAAGTGATCGAGTTATCAAGCTAGGTGATACTCGCTAGAATATTTTGATCGGACGTAGGTCTGCATTGCCCAGCCGTCAATCACCCGGGACTTAGATAAGGAATCATACTAGGTGAATCCTTCGAAAACATTGATGAATATACTGATCGGACATAGGTCCGCTGAATAAGTGATCGAGTTATCAAGCTAGGTGATACTCGCTATGAATACATTGACAAATAACGCCCAAAATCACTCGTTTTGGGGCTTAATAAGAGTCCGAGTTACCAAGCTAGGTGACACTCGCAAGGATTTCACTTTCAAACTAGGTGAAATTTTGATAATTAAGATAAATACTTTGAAAATATTGCCCAAAATCAATCATTTTGGGACTTCAATAATAATATGGCTTTCAAACTAGGTGAAAGCTTAGATGATTCCATAATATGACGAATAATGCCCACATGTTGGGACTTTAATAATAATATGACTTCAAACTAGTTGAAAGCTCAGATGATTCCATAATGTGACAAATAACGCCCACGTGTTGGAACTTCAATAATAATATGACTTTCAAACTAGGTGAAAGCTCAGATGACTTTATACACTCATCATTGAAAACCACATATAAGTAAGACCCAATATATTAAGAATAATAATGGTGAAGTATTGAATTCCCATGCAGAAATAATATAATATTCTTCCAATGTGTCAATATCATACTTCATCACTTTTCATGTTGACCCATGAATATAACAAATATAAAACACCCGATATATGTTGATAAATAAAAGCAAGAATAACCGTATGATCATCATCAGATTAATATAATATATTCTTCACTTGGCAATACTAATCAAAGATTTACATCGTTTATGTAGCATTTCATAAAAAGGCCATGGTGATGATTTTGCTTTATGTATCAAGTTACCTGAGATTGTTTTCTCACAGGTGGATGGTTCGAACCACTGTCAGATCATTACCCGGATCCAGCCATTACAATCAATATAGGTAGTTTTCCGGGGATCTAATTAAGATAGTTTGAACCACTGTCAGATCGTACCCGAATCCAACCAATACCTTGAATTGGGCAATATTTGGAGTAATTTTTTCAGATTGAAATCACGTAGCTGAAGCTAGTTCGGAAACGTTCTACGGGTCATCTAATCCTTTAGATAGTGCATCAAACCGAACTTCAACAATGAGACTGAATTTTTTGGTCAGTGAAGTTGGTTTGGAAACGTTCTATGGATCTAATAACCCTTTAGAAGGTGCATCAAACCAAATTTGGGTCCAACTTTATGATAATACGTCATGACAATTACTCAACCGGCTCTTCGATGATTCGGATGTAGCATAACTCGGCTACTTTCAATACTTAGACAATTTTGCCAAATTATTGGAGGCCCTTGGGGGTGTCCGAGTTTTTAATATTTCGGACAAATTGATGATACGGCAAAAGACAAAACTTGTATAATAACCTTAAACAAGAGAATCCGGCTATTCGATGGTACAGAATGACTCATCGCATCCGAATCGCTTATGATATATAGCTTATTAATTAGACGGTCACATAGCTGGAGTTGATAAAAAATGGTGAAATTATAGAGCTGGATATAATATATCACATAATTAGACGGTCACACACGAGTGGGAACCTTCTTTTCCTCATATCAAAATGATCTTCAAATCAAATCTTCATCATTAACAAATAATTTTTGAATCCCCAAAAATAATGGGTGCCGAGAAAAATTCAGGAAATATCCACATACGGCACAGTAAAGATAAGATGATGGTCCTTTAGACCGAAACCACTTAGTTTAAGCTAGTTTGGAAACGTTCTATGGGTCATCTAATCCTTTAGAATGTGCATCAAACCGAACTTCAACATTAGGAATGAAATTTTTAGTCGATTGAAGTTGGTTTGGAAACGTTCTACGGATCTAATAACCCTTTAGAAGGTGCATCAAACTGAACTCAACACTTGATGATTCATGTTCATTGATGGTGAAGGAATGTATTCATATTAAGGATGATTTTTTTATACCGAAACCACTTGAAGAATGGTCAAAAATAAATACTTAATGATTTGACCCTCAATTTTCAACTTGAGGGCGACTAATAAGTTATCAAGGTATTAATTTGTACTTGATATGATTAATACGAGTTACAGATAACATAAAGTATAAATGACCGCCCAAATCATAGGAGGACCAATACCTCATAAGTGATTCCAATTAATAAGCTTGGTCCAAAATAATAACCAATTTTACCGTAATGAAAATAACTTATTATTAACCTTCATCCTAACCGCAACACAAGAATTATACCAACTAACTTTATTTAAAAGAAATTAAATAAGCTTTCATACCTGTGGAGAAAGCGCATAAGTATTGATAAACATATGAGGTTTGGCGGAAAAACCAATGGAAATTGTGATCCTTTGACCAATAGAAATAACTAGGAGTAGCAGCTTGTGAAATTATAAAAATTCTTAAGACTTAAATATCATGATTCATCAATCATCATATAAAAGACATACATTAACCCACAAACTTTGGCCATTGAACTTGAGAGCATACTGACGGCGCATCACACCAATTATTAAGGCATTATAACTAATATGGTGGTTGCGATTTTTTTGTAAGTTATTTGGGAAAAGCCACGACTTTATGTTTCTCTCCCCACGACTAAAAGTTCAGGTAGTTTCAGAAGAAAATGCCATTGATGAAGAAGGTTGTGGTGACTCGTCATGAAACCAACAGTAATCTTAAATATTGTAATCTTCCCCGCAAAAATCAAAGGAATTATTTTAAGCAATTAATTCCAACATGTTAACTCTTTGGGGCTACATACATTATTCATGACCAGTAGATATTTAATTTTGCTTCCTTCTGTTAGCTTTTAATCGTTTATCCGTTCCGACAGCTACATTTGATTCTACTACATATGAACTCGTAAGTTGATCCTATTTTTCTCAGGGTAGACATGACTTTTATGTTTGAAATCCCCACAGACGGCGCCAAACTGTTTCAGTCATGAAACGAGGAAGTACAAACGACATTTAAATACCTGGATAAAAGGTGTGGTCGGGGATAACTGTCAGTATACTGAAAATGTTTATGATCCTTCCGCTGATGAGACCTCAAATCCTGCAATACAACGTTAGCCTTGTCCGGGGGGTGATTTCCCGGAAAACCCCTCCGACGCTCAAGTCAGATCGGGAGACAGAAAGTAATGAATATATGATAATGAATGAATACAAGATTAACG
This sequence comes from Amaranthus tricolor, assembly GCF_026212465.1. Classification (NCBI taxonomy): domain Eukaryota; kingdom Viridiplantae; phylum Streptophyta; class Magnoliopsida; order Caryophyllales; family Amaranthaceae; genus Amaranthus; species Amaranthus tricolor. Next base: position 30,364,362 of record NC_080050.1, on the reverse strand, counting down.
GATTGTAGGATGAGTTCAGATCAATTGAAGGAATATTTGGTTCAGTATAGATTGTACGTAGGAGGGTGAATATTATTGTGGTGTAACGATAGCAATATAAAAGCTTAGTTCGGTGCAAATGATGTACGCGACATGTATTTATAATGGTAGAATGGAGGTTAAATGGTGAATAAATGTGGGAATCATGGGGATGATGGGTGAGTGGTAGATTATGGTGAGTAATGGGTAGTTATTTTAAGAAGTTATTGGACCGAGTTGGGTGGTTAGGGTTTGACTAAATAAATTACGGGTTTATTTATTTGACCCCATAACATTAGTCCCACGCATGAAGAGTGATAGATGAGGGAATTTAATGTAGCGAGGGTATCAGTCTTTATGCGGAAAAAATCATACCTGTGATGCAGATCAAATAAATATTCGGAAGAAACCATGCAATAAGGTCCGAATAAGGTAAACTTCGAATTTTTGCCTCGATGGGCCCATGATGGTGGAAGCCCCATGAATTATAAATATTTGGCCTTTGGGCCACTTTTGATGATTCGAATTTTAGAGCCTGATATGATGATTCGACATTTGAGCCTGATATGATGATTCGACATTTGAGCTTGATATGATGATATGGTCTGGCAGTCAAACACCTGTGACTTAGATAAGGAATCATACTAGATGAATCCTTCGAAAGCATTGATGAATATTCGGATCAGACATAAGTCTGCATTTAAGGAATATTTGGATCGGACGTAGGTCCGCATTGCCCAGCCGTCAATCACCCGGGACTTAGATAAGGAATCATACTAGGTGAATCCTTCGAAAACATTGATGAATATACTGATCGGACATAGGTCCGCTGAATAAGTGATCGAGTTATCAAGCTAGGTGATACTCGCTAGAATATTTTGATCGGACGTAGGTCTGCATTGCCCAGCCGTCAATCACCCGGGACTTAGATAAGGAATCATACTAGGTGAATCCTTCGAAAACATTGATGAATATACTGATCGGACATAGGTCCGCTGAATAAGTGATCGAGTTATCAAGCTAGGTGATACTCGCTATGAATACATTGACAAATAACGCCCAAAATCACTCGTTTTGGGGCTTAATAAGAGTCCGAGTTACCAAGCTAGGTGACACTCGCAAGGATTTCACTTTCAAACTAGGTGAAATTTTGATAATTAAGATAAATACTTTGAAAATATTGCCCAAAATCAATCATTTTGGGACTTCAATAATAATATGGCTTTCAAACTAGGTGAAAGCTTAGATGATTCCATAATATGACGAATAATGCCCACATGTTGGGACTTTAATAATAATATGACTTCAAACTAGTTGAAAGCTCAGATGATTCCATAATGTGACAAATAACGCCCACGTGTTGGAACTTCAATAATAATATGACTTTCAAACTAGGTGAAAGCTCAGATGACTTTATACACTCATCATTGAAAACCACATATAAGTAAGACCCAATATATTAAGAATAATAATGGTGAAGTATTGAATTCCCATGCAGAAATAATATAATATTCTTCCAATGTGTCAATATCATACTTCATCACTTTTCATGTTGACCCATGAATATAACAAATATAAAACACCCGATATATGTTGATAAATAAAAGCAAGAATAACCGTATGATCATCATCAGATTAATATAATATATTCTTCACTTGGCAATACTAATCAAAGATTTACATCGTTTATGTAGCATTTCATAAAAAGGCCATGGTGATGATTTTGCTTTATGTATCAAGTTACCTGAGATTGTTTTCTCACAGGTGGATGGTTCGAACCACTGTCAGATCATTACCCGGATCCAGCCATTACAATCAATATAGGTAGTTTTCCGGGGATCTAATTAAGATAGTTTGAACCACTGTCAGATCGTACCCGAATCCAACCAATACCTTGAATTGGGCAATATTTGGAGTAATTTTTTCAGATTGAAATCACGTAGCTGAAGCTAGTTCGGAAACGTTCTACGGGTCATCTAATCCTTTAGATAGTGCATCAAACCGAACTTCAACAATGAGACTGAATTTTTTGGTCAGTGAAGTTGGTTTGGAAACGTTCTATGGATCTAATAACCCTTTAGAAGGTGCATCAAACCAAATTTGGGTCCAACTTTATGATAATACGTCATGACAATTACTCAACCGGCTCTTCGATGATTCGGATGTAGCATAACTCGGCTACTTTCAATACTTAGACAATTTTGCCAAATTATTGGAGGCCCTTGGGGGTGTCCGAGTTTTTAATATTTCGGACAAATTGATGATACGGCAAAAGACAAAACTTGTATAATAACCTTAAACAAGAGAATCCGGCTATTCGATGGTACAGAATGACTCATCGCATCCGAATCGCTTATGATATATAGCTTATTAATTAGACGGTCACATAGCTGGAGTTGATAAAAAATGGTGAAATTATAGAGCTGGATATAATATATCACATAATTAGACGGTCACACACGAGTGGGAACCTTCTTTTCCTCATATCAAAATGATCTTCAAATCAAATCTTCATCATTAACAAATAATTTTTGAATCCCCAAAAATAATGGGTGCCGAGAAAAATTCAGGAAATATCCACATACGGCACAGTAAAGATAAGATGATGGTCCTTTAGACCGAAACCACTTAGTTTAAGCTAGTTTGGAAACGTTCTATGGGTCATCTAATCCTTTAGAATGTGCATCAAACCGAACTTCAACATTAGGAATGAAATTTTTAGTCGATTGAAGTTGGTTTGGAAACGTTCTACGGATCTAATAACCCTTTAGAAGGTGCATCAAACTGAACTCAACACTTGATGATTCATGTTCATTGATGGTGAAGGAATGTATTCATATTAAGGATGATTTTTTTATACCGAAACCACTTGAAGAATGGTCAAAAATAAATACTTAATGATTTGACCCTCAATTTTCAACTTGAGGGCGACTAATAAGTTATCAAGGTATTAATTTGTACTTGATATGATTAATACGAGTTACAGATAACATAAAGTATAAATGACCGCCCAAATCATAGGAGGACCAATACCTCATAAGTGATTCCAATTAATAAGCTTGGTCCAAAATAATAACCAATTTTACCGTAATGAAAATAACTTATTATTAACCTTCATCCTAACCGCAACACAAGAATTATACCAACTAACTTTATTTAAAAGAAATTAAATAAGCTTTCATACCTGTGGAGAAAGCGCATAAGTATTGATAAACATATGAGGTTTGGCGGAAAAACCAATGGAAATTGTGATCCTTTGACCAATAGAAATAACTAGGAGTAGCAGCTTGTGAAATTATAAAAATTCTTAAGACTTAAATATCATGATTCATCAATCATCATATAAAAGACATACATTAACCCACAAACTTTGGCCATTGAACTTGAGAGCATACTGACGGCGCATCACACCAATTATTAAGGCATTATAACTAATATGGTGGTTGCGATTTTTTTGTAAGTTATTTGGGAAAAGCCACGACTTTATGTTTCTCTCCCCACGACTAAAAGTTCAGGTAGTTTCAGAAGAAAATGCCATTGATGAAGAAGGTTGTGGTGACTCGTCATGAAACCAACAGTAATCTTAAATATTGTAATCTTCCCCGCAAAAATCAAAGGAATTATTTTAAGCAATTAATTCCAACATGTTAACTCTTTGGGGCTACATACATTATTCATGACCAGTAGATATTTAATTTTGCTTCCTTCTGTTAGCTTTTAATCGTTTATCCGTTCCGACAGCTACATTTGATTCTACTACATATGAACTCGTAAGTTGATCCTATTTTTCTCAGGGTAGACATGACTTTTATGTTTGAAATCCCCACAGACGGCGCCAAACTGTTTCAGTCATGAAACGAGGAAGTACAAACGACATTTAAATACCTGGATAAAAGGTGTGGTCGGGGATAACTGTCAGTATACTGAAAATGTTTATGATCCTTCCGCTGATGAGACCTCAAATCCTGCAATACAACGTTAGCCTTGTCCGGGGGGTGATTTCCCGGAAAACCCCTCCGACGCTCAAGTCAGATCGGGAGACAGAAAGTAATGAATATATGATAATGAATGAATACAAGATTAACGGATTGTAGGATGAGTTCAGATCAATTGAAGGAATATTTGGTTCAGTATAGATTGTACGTAGGAGGGTGAATATTATTGTGGTGTAACGATAGCAATATAAAAGCTTAGTTCGGTGCAAATGATGTACGCGACATGTATTTATAATGGTAGAATGGAGGTTAAATGGTGAATAAATGTGGGAATCATGGGGATGATGGGTGAGTGGTAGATTATGGTGAGTAATGGGTAGTTATTTTAAGAAGTTATTGGACCGAGTTGGGTGGTTAGGGTTTGACTAAATAAATTACGGGTTTATTTATTTGACCCCATAACAATATTAGTTAGAATATTCAACTCTTGTACAGAAAACATCTTACGGTAAGATAATTTTACACAAAAATTTATGATAATGTTATTATAATAATATTTTTTAATTTAGGATACGTGGTGGTTTGTGATTGGAGGGGTGTGTATCTATTAAAAAGTCAAAGTTTATTAGTTGTCAAATAAAATCAGTTTACTTTTTGGTCAAGCATTGTAGGGGTTTAGTAAGTTGGACTTGGAAGATTTCACTCGTTCAAAGTATAAGGAGGATAAGTGGTGAGAAATTTGTTGTGCACTTGCTCCTTTGTGTAAAGTCTATTTGCATCAATATTGGGTTATTTGATATCAAATAATCGATCTTATTTGAAATATTATACGTTTTATATTAAAGATCAAATATTAAATAATTTAATTTTTATTAATGTTATTAAATTAACTTATTTAATTTAAATTTAGTTTAGTTCGTATTGTGTAATTAGTATTTGAATGATTAGATTTAAGTTTACTTTTCCAATAAAGAGATATTTATATATATGATCACAACTGAGCAAAAATAAAAATATAAATATGTAGGAAAAAATTAATCAGTATAGCTAAATAGAGTATGTGCACTCAAAAATTGATATTTACATTCAATGGTGTGCTTGCTAAGATACTTCTATTTGAAGTGCTTGATAAGAACTTGAATCATTTAAATTGGTTTAAAATACTTCCTAATACCCATTTGTTATAGAGCTTTTGAAAATGATAATCAAATAAAAGAGGTACAAACTAATAATGGTAGTCCTAATTAATAAGTCGGTATAGGTTTCGTCAGAGAGTTAGATTGGCACTGAATTGAAAGCCAAGTGACAATTTATGAAGGTGATGCAAATTTCACAAGTAAAATAGATGTCTACTTTCAGATGTTCGAATAAGTTTTAAATATTTTCTCTGTTTCTGATATTGTTACTATATTTGTATGGACACGGAAATTAAGAAAAGATAAACACATCTTATAAAATACAACATACCCTTCATTTTAATTCTTAATTGAAGAGGGAAAAAGTTAATGAGGTATAGAGTAGGATAAAAATAAAAATGTAGCAAATAATATGAAATTGCCAAAAATAATAAATGTAACAAGTATTATGGAATGGAGGAAATATAATATTTTGAGTCTAGGAAAATTTGGAATTTTGTGTGCAAGTGAAAATTTAGTAGTCATTTTTTATTTTTATATCCAGATTATTTTCGATTGAGTTTATTTCTTTTTGTTTTTGTTAATCGGATCAATTTTAAACTCAATAATTCATAATCAATAACTGTGATTTGTAAATCACCACTAAAAAGCAAAAATTATTATAATAAAATAAACATTATTAAAAAAAAGTAAATTAAAATTTAAAACTCTCACTCTATTAAATCTTATCACATAAGGGTGATTTGTTAACTTCACAAAGAACGGTTATTTACTAAGACTTTCTCTTTTAAAATGTACTTCTTCCGTTTCAATTTACTTGCAACGTTTGCTTTTTCACGCAGTTGAATGCACTAATTTAGTTCTTAATATCTCTAATTATATGTAATAAAAAATTATAAAAATTTGATATTAATAATCTTTGCAATGATACGAATCAAATAAGATCTCACTTGACTATATTTTAACCTATAGATTAAAATTAATCACAAATTAAGAATAATAAATAAATAGTACTAATTTTGCCAATATTACAACTAATTTGAAACGGAGCAAAGTATATAAGTGGTATGACATTTGCACTTCTGCAGCGGCAGAGTGGGCTGGGCGTGCGTTTGTGTAGCGTGTGATAGATAGATTTGAGTGGGCCAGTCAAAGGCCGTTTTATGTGTGAACCTACGGTAATGCTTTTGCTTCAAATCTCTTCCATATTGCTATTGTTTATTATATCTTTTCCTAAAAGTATCTAATTAATTAACTTAATAGTATTTTAAGAATTTAATGAGGAAAATTTAATTTAGAGCTTGTTGGTATAGTTCCTTATCTTAACTTACCTTATCTATAATGAATGTTTGGATCAAGGTATTTTCATTTTTATCCTTGTGAATTGTTTAAAATCGAATGATTAATTTTATTATTTTTGATTGATAATCAGTCGATCTGCTTAAAGACGTAAACAAATAATTTTATATTTAAAGTTTTTTCCTCTTCTTCATTATGTAGTTGTTGAGACTTAAAACTCTAAACACATTAACTTTAAATTTAGAAAATTAGCCCTAATTTAATATGATCTCACTAGTTAGTGAAAGTCAACATGACTATTGCATCAGAAAATAGTAGCATATCTTCAAGAGTACATTGCATTTGTCCAATATGATTCTATCATCCAATAGTAAGCAGTGGTAGATCTTGAGTCGTATATAAAAGAGGGTCAAATTTATTATCTAAGCAAAACAATTAGAGGGCCATAGTTCGACCCACATCTTTTTATTAAAAAATATACTCTTAACCACCGAACCACTTTTTTTATTGTAAATTATGGACAATATTTTAAGGAGGACGGGCCCCTTCCCCCATAAAAAGATCCGCCCCTAATAGTAAGGTGCTCCATCTAATTTTTCTAATTCGTAGTGAAATCTTGTATATACTGCAGCAAATTTAAAGAAACACAGATAATATATAAAAAGTCATATAATCTTATCTTGCTATTTTCCACCACATCTTTTGAACAAGATTGGTTAATGTTGATAGGTATATCCTTGATTAGTGATTATTAATAGTTTTCTCTAATTGAAGAAATAAGAAAATTTGTAATTCCCAAAAATATAGATGGAAATTGCAAAGGTTCAAGGAAAAACACATGAACATATGCATAGTAAACTAAATTGGGGGACAAGCAAATTTGAAATGTCGGTTAGATTGGACTAATCACAAGTTTAATACGTAATTTTAGTCATTGGGATCACCAAACTTTGTAGTCAAGCTTTATTTCTTCAATAACAATTTTCCAAAAATTTATTGCTTTTGTAATTTCACTTAGGATTTAACTCCTACAATTTTATCAACTAATCAATTAAAATTATATAGTACAAATCCGTTGTCATGGTCGTGATCATTAGACTAGAGTCCCTACAGAGTTAAGGTTTGAGAAAAAATAACGGACATATTATACCTATATTCTTTGAGAAAGAGGATATGAAAAATATGCGCAATTAATTTAAACACCAAATAATAAGAACCTACAAAATTTCATTGAACCAACTTCAATAAATCTATTCAAATGAGAAAATTCAAAGTGTTTATACTCGTGTGGCCCATTTGATCATCAATAGGAATAAAATGAAAATAATTTAATATCTTAAAAAAGGTTTTTTTTTTTTTTTTTTTTTTTTTTTTTTTTTTTTTTTTACAAAAAATCAATGTTAATATCTTTTTGATTTGCATGGGGGCAAAGTTGGCATATGAATACTCATTTCGATTATAATGAAGTCGCTGGAATCCAACAACTTGTCTACGATGCTTACACATTTTAATTTATAGTGGATATAACTCACAAAAATTACAGTTATAATTTCTAAAAGTCTTAAATTTTGAGACTGTTTTTTAATATTGAACCTTTTTCCTGGAAATTGTAAAAAAAAAAAAAACCTCAAATCATATCCAATTTACCTTGTGGGATAATTAATCCTAGCATGTAGCCCATAGGGAAAATCGTTGTCACTGACTCATTATAAACAAAAAATAGCTACTTTAAATTATAAACATGTCGCTAAATAGCTCATAATTTGAATTATTTTGAAATAACCTTAATCTACAAATAATTTTCAAATTTAATTAATGAATTATCCTTATGAAATACAATAAGATGATTTTGAAATACGAAGTTTATATGCTAATAAGTGTATTAATTAATTATTCAACCCATATAAAAATGGGTGAATAACTCATACATAAATTTGTGATAATTAAAACAAGTAAATTGAACAGGTTCTATGTACTATTGGGTGCTCACTCTACTAAGTATTTTTTTTACATGGTTGACCAAAATCTTATATAATAAGTTATATCATTCCTGTTTCCTTTTAATCAATCATGACAATTTCGAGAGATGAAAGGAATTTTTATTTAATACAGTCTTACTGTGATATAATTTTAACTTGATCTATATGGCTCAATTAAATTAACTAAAACATCAATTATTTTAATTCTTACTCTAGTTATTTAATGTTTAATATTTTATTTTGGCTATTGAAATTGATATTTTGGATATTAAATCATTTACTTAATTGTTAACAATAATAACTTTTGATTGTAAATTGGGCTCTTTGTATAAACTTGTATCAAACAGTTTCCTACAGGAGTTGTTAAAAAACAACTTATTTTGTATGAGACCGTCTCATCATGAAATAAACTCATATAATTAGTTTATTTTTTCAATTAATTAATTTAATATTATAAATAATTATTTTAGTACACTAAATATATATGAATTAACCCAATAGAAATGATATCACTATGAAACCGTCTTAAAATTTATGTATAAAAAAATAGTTATGAATCTTTTGGGTTTCACATTAATAAAATAATTAAAGGTAGTATTTAGTGATTAAAAAAGGGTTTGACCTTTTAATATCGAGGAAAAAGAGGTTTTCACATTGATTATCACGTTGAAAATTAGTAATTACGCAATATGAAGTATCTTCACAAAAGAATGCATATTCTTTGGCGGTCAAACTCCTTGGACGGCTCAAACGTAGCTTATCATAGCTCATAAGTCATAATTATATATCTATATTAATTATTAATAAGTCATGGCCAGAAAATATTGAAATTAAAAAAAAATAAATAGTGTGATTTTCAGTTAAATTTGCATATTGAATAATAATCTCACTTGTTTAGATGTTAACGTGTGACCGAAACGCTAAGAGAATCAGATTTTGAATTAGCGTTTGGTGGCCTCTTTGGTAATCAAATTCATTGGTTATGTGTATAGCAACTTATCAATTCGGTTATTTATTTATTGTTTAATTTTCTTGGTTTAATTATTATATTTTCCTTAAGCAAGTAAATATTAAATATTAATTATCACAATTATTATCTTTAATATATTTCTACTATATTTAGTAATTATTGAAAATGGTTTAGGATAAAATTCTTTAATTTCGCACAATATGATTATATACTATGAAGACAAATTCTATTAAATGTACACAAATAAGTGAACACTGGATGAGAGTCCAATTTTACATAAGTTCAAATAATACTTCATTATCAAACTAATAGAAAATGGATGGAGTAGTAACAGATTATATATTGGTCATTTTTACTTGCTTAATTTTTAACATGGGAGGACATGTGAGAACTCCTTTTTAATACTCATGTCCACAAGTGAACCAGGGATATAGTAAACTGAGAAAGGGGATGGGTTAGAGGAGGGATAATCAGAGTTAAACAATAATTTTTTTTTTTTGAAAAAGTGATACATATTTCGATTAAAATTTGACTTATTGTCAAACACCTATTTATTTTGGATAATCTTTTAAGGTACAAATTAAATATCTCACAAGCATCCTTATTGGGCCTTTTTTGAACATTCAAATATTAGGTCAAACAACACATCTCAAATTAGGGCAAATAATATTATTGGATTACTTATGCCTAATATTTCAATGAATCCACACAAAATGCCTCACTAACTTAAGGAAAATTTGAATGAATTTAGAAAAAAATTATTAAAAAATCATAAAATAAGCAGCATTTAAACTTATTTTCCAAAGTAAGCACTTTTTGTCTAGAGCTGAGATTTAGATTGTTCGCTGTTATTAACAGCAAACAAAGAGAGTTGGTAAAAAAAGTCAAGCTCTTTGTTCGCTGTTACTAACAGTGAACAAATACTTTGATTTTTTTTTACCAAGTATTTTTAGTAAACAACGAACAAAGGAGACCTGGTCAAACCTTTGTATGCTGCTAGTAAAAACATACAAAGGTTTAACCCTGATTGACCAAGTAAAATATTTGTTCGCTGTTAGTAACAACAAACAAAGTACTTGGCTTTTTTTTATTAGTCCTCTTTGTTCACTATTAGTAACAGCGAACAACCCAAACCTTAGCTCTGGACAAAAAATACTTACTTTGGGAATTATTTTGAAACATTACTTATTTTATAAGTTATATATATATATATATATATATATATATATATATATATATATATATATATATATATATATATATATATATATATATATATATATATATATATATATATATATATATATATATTGCTTAAACACTTCAAATTTTCCTAACTTAAGCCCTCCTAATCTAAATATGATATTGGGCCAAAAATAAAAAATGCGCCATGAAAGGCCCACTTAGTACCACGTGAAAAATAGTAAGTTAAAATACCTAAAATTTCAACTATCTCATGGTGAGACTATCTCTATTAGACTAGCTTATTGTACATTTATAAAGTGATCATTTATAATTTTTAAAAGATCACTTTTTGATGTCTGATCGCTTATAATCTTAAAATTATTATATACAATTTAAAAATGATCAATTTAAGAAATAGAATAATTATATATAGGTCTATTTTATGATGAGAAGTCTCATAAAAAAACCCAAAAAATCAATAATTGTCATACATTTTACTTTATAAAATGATTGTCATACACTTATAAAAAAAACCCTCATGTCGTCTAATACATAGTAGTCTTTGACAATTGACTTTTTTATTGACTTTTTGAATTTAAAGATGGTCCAATAGCTGATAAAAGTTACATTTTTTAAATCAAAATCAAGAAACTATTTATAGTTGATTTTTCATTGGCTTTTGGGATTTGACCAACTTTTCTCTAATAAACAATCAACAATCAGTAAGTAATTTTTATCAAACATCTTCATAAAAATTAAGTTTAAACAACTAATTTAAACAGTTGACTTATCAGTTGATTGCATCCCATTAGGGTCCAAAATCATTGTCCTTGACAATATTTTTTGTCTTGAGGCCTAATTTGGAAAATATTTTCTTTCTAAACTTAATTTGAGAACTTTTTATTGACAAAAGTCCATTTAATAATTTTAATGAACAATTCCAGTTAACAGCCATCACCAAAACAAACCCATAATCTGATCTTCGATCTCCAAACATTAATTTCATATAATGGGAATTTTGGATCGGATACATTATTCCACCAACTAAAACTTATCTATTATTGGATTAATATTGAATATATGAATGTTTTTTTTGAAAATAAGACATATATAATGTAGGAAAATAATTCCCAATGACACTCCTGGTACAGTAATTAAAAACGTAATTTTTTTATTGTACACACTACTCAATTTACAAAAAGGACAATTTATATTTTAGAAGACACACACTCGACACAATTATTTTAGGACACTTACACTTATACTACAACTTACACACTCACTAAATAATACTCTCATTTTGTGTTTTCAACTCACTCTTAATTGTGGCTCTCTTCAACACACAACACACTAATTGACATTTCTTATTTATACTAGTGCTAAGTGGGCTAAACTATGTTATCTAGATTATTCCACAAGCTGCTACATACATTTAATAGAATAGTCCATGAGCTCTAGAATTCTCTACATCAATTTTAGTCATTAAATTCTAGAACTCATATTATACAAATGAACTTTTTAATTCATCTATTAATCTAGAACTTTCTTTATCATACTCCAAGTTTATATATAGAAGACTTTTCTAGATTATCTCTAATACTCCTCCTAATCTGAAAAATCTTGTACAAAAAATTAAAATACCTACACCACTTCATTAAATCGAACCTTTTTCTCCAACTTCTTTTTATGCTCCAACTTGTGTTTTCCAATAACACAACCATCAAGATAACAAATATTATTATCTGCCCTCCTTCCTTGCAAGACCAAGCGATCACGATACTAGACCTTACACCACTTTCCACTAGCTACGTACCTACATTCATTTCTTGTCAACTTACCCAAAGATATCAAATTAGCTTGACCTCTAGGTACATACGGTACATACCTCATATTATGGAAGGTCTTTACATATTCATCATGGAGCCTCATTTTCACATTGCCTACGCCTTCAACTTTTAACTTACGTTCATCACCAGTTTGAATGTAACCAAAATCACCTTTTTGCTCCAACGTCTCAAACATTGCGTGGTCCCTACACAAATGTATAGAGGCAGCCGAATTCAACACCCATTTCTCTTGACTCACCTCCTTCTTATTACATTAAGTCAAGAAAATCTCTTCACCATAAATTTCTTGTTGGGCCACAATAGATGAACCACCCTCCTCATCTAACTTTACCTTGCCCAATTTCTCTTGCAATCCTTTTAAATTCTTTAAATCTTCCTTTGCCTTTTGGCAATTACGTTGAATATGCCCCTTCTCATGACGATAGTAACATTCCCGATCATTCCACTCTCTTGGTCGGGACTTTGATCTATAATGAGGGTCATTACGTCTCCATTTATTCCTCCCTCTGCCGGACTCCTCTGCAACTAGTGCTCGCTCATCTCCTCCTCGACCGTCTTCTTCTTCGGACCCTTCTCCATCCATTTTGGATACCATCCTTTAATTTTACCTCACAATTGTTATTGCTTCCTCCAGTGTTATCTTCTCTCTACCTACAAACAATGTTTGCACAATAGGCCTGTAGAACCTTGGTAATGAAGCCAATAACAAGAGGGCTTGCACCTGTTCTGATATCTTCTCGTCTGCATTTAACAATTGACATACTAGTTGATTAATTTTATTAATATGGTTTTGGAAGGTCATACTTTTTCTCATTTTTGGCTGGTACAACTCCCATCGCAAACATAAACGATTGGTTAGGGACTTCGACGCATATATCCCCTGCAACTTCTGCAACAGTGCCCTTGGGTCAGTATCCGTCAAGAAATTATACTTGATCTCCGAATCAATCGCCAACCAAATGGTGCTGACTGCCTTCTTCTTCTTTGATGCCCAAGCCACAGCATCCAGATTATCTGGCTTTTTTTCCTCCAAAGCCATGTCTAAATTTTGTTGTACCAAACAATCCTCTATTGTACTCTTCCAAACCATAAAATTGATCTTTCCATCAAATAATGGAATTTCAAAGTTTTGCAAGCTTGTAGCCATATCCCTTTTCAAATTCTTCTACTCAAAACTCTTGCCCTTCAAGCAACTCTTCTCAACCTAACTCTTGATACCAAATGTAGGAAAATAATTCCCAAAAACATTCGTGGTATAGTAATTAAAAACATAATTTTAGTACTATACACACAACTCAATTTACAAGAAGGACAATTTGTATTTTAGAGGACACACACTCAACAGAAATATTTTGGGACACTTACCCAATGGAAGGTTCCTGAACTTTAGCAGGACTTTTTCTGAATTGGTTAATTATGTGCTAATTACAAATCAATCATTATCAATTTAACAAAAGAAGATAAGTAAATGATAATAGACAATTAATAAAATTAATCTGGATGGCTTTGGGTGGTAGTGAATTAATTTGACTTAGTTCAACTTATTTCTTTCAATAGTCAAGACTTGAACTAGTGTTCTTCAAGACTTGGCTTTTCTCAACAGCTCAATGTTGACCTGGTTTATCAACTACATATGCATACTTTAACTCACTTTAATATGATGACCCTACACCATAATAACAATAATAATAATAATAATAATAATAATAATGGAAATTACCTGTGCTGATTTTGAGTTTCTGGCTTTTTTACAAATGTTTTTTAAATTTAAGTGGTGACCTTTAAACTTTCACGTTTTTTATGTGGTAGACAAAATGTTAAGATTTTGGTTTAATTAAGTACTTAATTTGATTGAAATTCGAAATATATGGTCAATTAGGGTGATCAGGATGTTTGTTTTATTAAAAAATGTCATTACATTGGATAAAAGTAGCATAGAGTTAAAAAAAATCTTTTTTGTCTACCACGTGAAAAAGTTAGAAGCTTAAGTTCAACACGTGGATTAAAAATAATGTTTGAAAAGCCGAAAATTATGGGTTACCACATGGAATTTCTCTAATAATAATAATAATAATAATAATAATAATAATAATGTTTTAAGACTAAGCTCCATAATTAGAAGAAAGTGTGACAAGGGATTATGATTAACGAACTCTTAACCATTCCTCATTAAAAGTGATACATTTAACGTCGAGTATGAAGATGGTTTTTGTTGTATTCACACTTTTAGTCGCCCAAAGGGCATTCGTGTGAGTGAACTTGTTAGAGTTCTTAACGTATTATAGGGCCTTAACTGTTAGCTTAAGTTTTTGATAAATTAGTTTTTTTAAAATTAATTAACCAAACCTATGGCAGCTTTTTCTCCTAGCTAAGTTGATAAAAGGTTCCAAATGTAAATTTCTTCCATGAAGTAAAGTTAACTGCTCAAGTGGAAGTTGGAGATTCAGTCATAGTTAGCTCTTTTGGTTAAGTATTGTTTCTCCCTGTGCATTAACTGTTACTTAATGTGCTCTGTCATCCATGACTTGTTCTTTCTTATATTTTTGATTATAGGGTTAGTCCTACTGAAGACACGAGTTCAGTTGATGTGAATGGAATTCTTCAATTTAATTGGACAAAATCATATTTGTTTCAATTAATACAATATAATCCCTCCAATTCAGCACTAACCTTTCATTTGCTTTTTGAATACTATTCATCTCTTATTTTTAATTTATATTTTATTATAAATCTATAAGTTAAAACATATTCAAGTGGGATCTTGTTTGATTCGTCTCAATGTAAGGATTAGTCATTTCAATTTTTCATAATTTTTAACTATGCACAATTAGAAATATTAAGAATTGAATAAGTGTATTAAATAGAGTGTATAAAGTAAATGGGACACTAGTAATGAATTGGAGAGAGTATGATTTTCTTTTGTTCTTTTGGACTTCGAGTTATTTTAAGAATCGAAATTTGTTTCAGTTAGAGCAGCTATCACTTTTTAGACAAAATTTTAAATTCGATTTTTACTTAAGAGTTCTTTTTCCACAACCAATCTTGTAATTAAAAAATTAAGAAAAAAAATAGTATTTGCTCCAACTAACACAAGATACTCCATTACTATATTCTATAAGAAATTTTGCTCCACAAAATTTAACCCCTTGTTTGGTTTTCGGATTTCAATCGTGGCCTAAAGGACATAATATAGCTACATTATAAAATACCCACAAAAAAGCAATCTCACGGGGACGAATGAGTAGCTAATAGTTTGATGCAATAAATATAACACAAGTTATTTTAGGTTGCTTGTTAGAGTATATAACATATCCTGGGGCCTCAACCATCAGCTTAAGCTTTTGCTTGAGTTGGTTCCTTGAAATGGTATCAGAGCCAACGTGAGAGGTCACGGGTTCGAATCTCAATCACCCCTCATTTAAAGTGGAATATTCAGCGCCTATGCGCATCCACACTTCTAGCCCAATGGGGTCTCGTATGAGGGGGCGTGTTAGAGTATATAACATATCCTGGGGCCTCAACCATCAGCTTAAGCTTTTGGTCGAGTTGGTTCCTTGATATGTTATATACTCTAACATTCCTAACTATATATTATTAATACAAAAGGGATTTTCAACTAAAAAATGTTTAAATAATTAATATTGGGTTAGTTTTATATTAATTTAATTTACACTAAAATAATGTACATCAATCTTAATATTTTCTTATTTTTTACGTAATTCATTTAATTCTACTCTTTAAATAAAAGATACATAATATTTAACATGAACTAGCTAGATCCGTATACGACTTTTACATTGAAATCCACATAGTCTTTTAATATAGTAAATCAAATTCGTATTATATCCATAGCTAATCTAAATGAAAATGGTGAAAAACCAATTGATACATCAAGACCTGGTAGCCAATACAATTCAAAATATTTATTTAATCTTTTGAGATTTTAATTCATTCAATTTTGATTAAAACTTTTTTTTTTGACATTAACAAACTAAATTATCAACAATTTTATATTAGAATATTCATCTTGGATTTAGAATTCAAAATCAATTATACTTTTCTTGAAAGTGAACATGAATAAGTTGTATTTAAAATGTTTGAAATATCCATAAATAAAATACTTCATTCAATTAAAATAATATCCATAAATTGGACTTTAACTGTTTCATATATTGACATGATCTATGCAATTGTAAATAATGTAATTTAAAAGCTTATGTCTATTTTTCATCACTTACTTGATTAATCATGGTCATTTGCGCAATTTATGATGTGTCATATCTAATATATTTAATTTGTTTTTCTTAGTCTATATCACTATAATACTAAAAAAAATCAAGAATAATGACGTAAGAAGGATGTCTAAAAAAATCAATAATATATAATACGTAAGAAGGATGTAAAAAAATAAAATTTAAAAAATGACGTAAGCAGGATGTCACATGCATGGGAGATGAAAATAAAAGAAGAGGCAATAAATTAATTGATTTTAAAGTTATAACAATATAATAGGAGAATCAAAATAAAGTTATAATTATGGAAAGAGAAAATGAATATTTGGACTTGCGTGAAAGCTTGCTTGCATAATAAAATGGTGTAAAATTAAATTTATTTATCTTAAGTCACAAAATATTTACTTTTCAAATGTTGGCTAGGATGATCAGCTGAAAATATTAACTAATAAATTAATTATTTAAGCTAATTATTTAGGTCTTTGTTATCAGAATATTTGATAAAAATTAATTATTAATTGTCTGTCGTTTATTGAAAATTAAAAGTCAATAAATTCTGGTTATAATTTAAAAGTCAGATTTACAAATGTCTTATACTCATTTACTCAATTATTTTAATCTGTTTGATCAAACAAAAAATCAAAAGCAAAAAATCGTAAAGGAAATTAATCTATCTATCATCATCATTATCAACCAAATGTATCTTTCCGCCTATAGGTGTTCATTGTGGTCATTGGGTTGATTTCGGGTTGGTTCAAAACGACTCTTGTATCCACATTAATTTTTACATTATTTAAAATTCATTTTGAAGTCTGATTAAGTCGGGTTCAATTATAAGGTAGGGTAATATCAGGTTATTGAGTCTGTTTTGAGCACCTCTGATCTCGCCCATAGAAACTATGGTAAGGATCTGGGGGATAGAAAGACAACAATTTGTACCCATAAAGAAATATGCGGTCAAAAAACCCCTCGACTCAAAAAAAATCCTAAGAAAAGAGATTCTACAACAAAAAAAATTAAATGAAGCTGATTTCGCAAACCCACGTCTATAAAATTAACTTATGGACACCCAAAAAACACATCAAGGAGTCGTGGATGAATGTTCTAATTATAAAGAATTTGGTTCATACTACATGTGAACACGATTTAACTGTCGTACGTTGAATATTTTAAACTTCACTTTATCATCCTCCATACCAAATGCAACAATTTAACTAAAAGTTATCCAATTTGATATAACAGATGACATTTGGGCAACTTCTTGGTTTTTGGCTTAAAAAGTTAGACGAGTTCAAGCATCAATAACACCACGAAAGCAGCCATTTTTTACTGATCATTACATAATTAATATCATAATCATCACTAATTGCAATTAATAATTATAACGCCATATTTCATTTGCTAATATTTAACAAGATTCCAAGTATATAACCTTATTTTTGTGATAAGCATAAACTAGAGTAATTTTAATCAACAGAAGGATGCCAATATCCCTTTTTTCATATTTATAGTCATTTAAAAGTTTCATATAATATTATCGTTATCATCCTATTCAGTATATCTCACTCATAAAAAATTAAAAACAGAGTCTGGGAATAAAAAGACGGCGACAACTCATACCCATAAAAAAAATGCGACTAAACGACTTTTCCGACTCAAGAAAAATAAGAGACGTGATTATGTACATACGTTTGTCGCAACGTCTTTACTTTTCTAATCATTTATTTTCATCCACTATCTAATTTGATATACTTATTATCAGGGGCTTACAATCAAATCACCTTTTCTTATACCTACAATATATTTTTACTCGAGACTCACCTTATGATTTGTCCCTTTTTGACCGTGCGCATCTCTCTTTACTTTCTTTTTGGGGAACAAGTATAATTTGTCTATATCTTTCAGGAAAAAGAAAATACCCCACCCAAATCCTACTTTGTGCGAAATACTGAAAGTGTCCTTTACCTTTACCTTTTTTACTCATCTTATATACGCCTCATCTTCATCCATACTTGTTTTTTTTTTTTTTTTTTTTTTAGGTAATCATCCATACTTGTCTTGTACCACTTTCAATTAAATTTAGATGAATTTTGTCATAATATTCTTTAATTAATTAATAATACTAATCATAGAGTATTATATTTTGATATGAAGCGGGTAAGTTTTATTCTCAGCACCTATTACCCACTACTTGTGGAGAAAAAAAATCATATCAATACCCACATATTATACACCAAACTTATCCCCAATGAACTGCAAAAAAAGTGATTAATATTATTTACTCATTAGTGAATTCTAATTATAAAAAATGTTTTTATACACTCTTGATAACAAATGTTCCCTCCACTTCAATAGCACTGTGTTAGTTACTTTTTGGGTACTATTTTTAATTTTTTATATATATTTAATTCTTAATAAATAAGTTCAATATAGTCAACCGACTTTTTTTTATTGGTTTCAATATATATTTATTAACATCAACTTTTTTATAATTTGTCATTAAACATGATTTAAAATATTGAAAATTTACTTAGTGCATTAATACATGTGTAAAAGTCAAATTAAATGAGACAACTGCTATGGGTATCATTACCGCTTCATTTATGTACAAAAAATACGTAGAATTAATAAAATTGATAGATTAATTACATAACTTATTATGGAGTTTTATCTTTATTAACCATTAGCAAATAAGTCATTGGTTGAGTTGTTAATTTCAATGATATTATATCAAGAAATTATGTCAGTCAAAAGTTTAACACGATAGTTGAGAGAAAGTCTTGTAAAGATTTGGTTTACAATATTTTAGTTGCACCAACCTTAAAATAATACAAAAATTATATATGTTTTTCCACTTAACAAATACAATCAAAGGAAATATTTGATATTTTTAGATTGGTCCACTCTAAAGTAGTTTGAACTAAATATATAAAAACTTCTATGATACTCCCTCCGTTCCTTAACAAAATTTTCTATTTGTCATTTTAGGATGCTTTATTTGTTATTCCTGCAAAGAATCTATTTATATTACAAATATTAAACAAAAATAAACTTATTCATCCTCATTTTTATATTTTAACAATGTTTTTGGTCCCTACTTATTTATGGTCCCCACTAACTTTATAAAAATATTTTTTTATTAGTAATAATCTCTATATTTTTTTCCTTTAAACTTCTTTTAATATTTTTTTATTGTTTTCATTTTTCTTCTATCAAATTTATAATTCAATAAAATAATATATTTATCATCTAGAAGATTTTGTTTTTCTAATTACACTATCAAAACCATTTTATGATAATTCATGATTATATTTAAATAAAATACAATTTTAATTACAAGTAGACGATAACACAATAAATAAGAAAAACTCTTCCAAAGAAAACCTAATGATACCCAACTTGCTTATCCTCACTCTCTCAAGAAAGAACAAGACAAACACCTTCAACCACTTCAATTTTATGTTACTACCTAATGTCCCTATTTGACCAAGTTTATTAAAAAAGTCTATTTTTCCAAATATATAATCTCTATATATTTCTAACCTCCTTTATTTTATGTCCCATAATCTTTTCCATACCATTAATCATCTTCTTCTTTCTTTTTCATCTTTTCTTCCATGGATAATAATCAAGATTATACGGGTAATACCCGACCCACCCGAAAGGAACTCCTAGGCCCAAGACCATCTCCATTAAAAGTAAGAAAAGATTCACATAAGATAAGAAAACCTCCTATGGCGCCGTCGGCGGCGGCTCAGCCACAAGCTCCACCTCAGCCGCCACGTCAGCCGGTTATTATATATACCGTATCTCCTAAGGTAATTCATACACACCCTAGTGAGTTCTTGAATCTTGTACAACGTTTAACGGGTGCAGATCATGCCACGTCATCATCATCATCGGTTTCTTCACAATATCATCATAATACGGCTCATCACGTAAGTGGGGCCATATCGCCGGCGGCTAGACTAGCGAGTATTGAAATGACGAAAATGCACTCCGATGGGAAGAGGTTTGTAGGCCCTAGTGAGGGTATGCAAAGAGAAATAAATATTGGTGGCAATACGGGTGGTGGTGGAATCACAGGGGTAGAAAGAATCGCGGTTTTATCCCCGGGACCAGGTTCGCTACCCCAAATATCACCAAACTTGTTCTCCCCGTTGTTTCAAGATCCTAGTTCTAACATAAACCTACAACATGACTTGAATGTTGTACAACATGGGAATCGAAATTTTACCGAGGGAAATTACTTATCTAGTCCGTTTTCGACAAATTTTGTTTCTCCTGGTACCATGATCTCCCCTTCTTCTCTTGAATTTTTACATCGAATTTTAGATAATTGAATAATTCAATAAAAATTAATATAATTTTTAAATATGTATTATTTGTTTCATTTTGAATTTTTTTGTATTTATTTATATTTAATTTTTACTAAATATATAGTCAATTGGATAACAATCATTTGGTAAAAGAATTACTACAATGAATCAATATCCCATAAGCCAAAGACGAAAAATAATTTTCTCTTTTCACTTGTTGATCGATATATGAAAGTGTAGTTTTTGTTTTTATCAATTTGATGAATATAATAAAAGTCACAAGAACTATGATATGTTCTTGGATAGAACCCTAGACTAAATTTTTTTTCAATTCATAAATGTATTGTAACAATTTTGTATATTACCCATTTATAAGTATTATTGTTTTGTACATAATTATTCAAACAAAAATTATTTTAAGGGGTTAACATTTATCTTATATATCTTGATTGTTTGATAGTAGAGAATTATGTTTTGTCTCAAATAAAATGCAAATATTAAATTAGATTTTAAATTCGATTCTCATATAATGATCTCCACTCCCGCATATATCCTGTAATAAAAAGTTTATTTGATTGTCTTTTCACCATCTCTGGCTCATTTCTGAATTAGTGTTGTATTGATTTATTTATGTCAACATTGATATCAGGTCTAAATTCAACTTGTGGGGTTGAGTACAATCAGTATAAATAAATGCAGTTAGTTACAAGAAATTAGTAATCTGGATATCTCTCATTGATATTTTTTTCTTTCGTTTATACATATATATATATATATATATATATATATATATATATATATATATATATATATATATATCCTATATATTATTATTAGGTAGATGAAATTAGTGTTGTTTTTTTTATTTACAATTGTTTAAATGTGACAGTATCACAGTGAGATTATTTTTATTGGATTGACATAATCTTCACTTACAATATAAAGTGATCACTCATAAATTATAATCTTAAAATGATCAATTATAACCTTAAAGTGATCACTCACAATTTTATAGTGATTGTTTACGGCTTTAAAGTGGTTATTTATAGTCTTAAAAATTAAAATGATTGCTTATAATTTTAAAGTAATCAATTAGAGAAATTAGCTGATTGCATAAATTATTTTTGACGTAGTTATAGAGCTGTTTTATAAAATACGAGAACTTAAATGCAAATGTAATAAATGAACTCTTTAAAAATCATTTTCTTGGTAAGAGTTTGATTATTCATTAGTTATAGGAATAATTAACTTTCAATTTCCTCTTATCTGTCGAGGATTCTTTCAACTTTACTAGCATCGATCCATATTTATAAATCAAAAATATTGAACACTCAATAACTAGTTATAAAAATAAAATTAGAATATTAGTATTAGGATTAATAAGAAGTAAAATGGTTGCGCATGAAAATACATAGAATTGTTAAAGGTATTTAATAATTTACATTTGGAAATACTAAAAAATCTATTATAGTGTCCTAAATAATATTCACACATAATATATTTTAATGCGAAATCACTCCAAAACCTCTCATACCCTAGTATTGTAAGATACAGTAATATGGTTAGTTAGATATGTTGCTTCAACTAGGGTTTAGTTTGTGTATGTCGGTCACAAACATATTGAAGTCAACTCCATAGCAAGCAATGTTCCTAACATATCTATAATTTTCAATTTTAATTTTTTTTATTATTATGAAATAAATTGAGTGAAAAAGAAAATTAGATGAGAATTAATTCTAAAATGAAAAAATAATATATAATCTAATTGCAATAAGAATTGATTCTGTATGTTATTTTTTACTAATAAATTAAAGGTCACATATAGAAGTCACAATTGTACTTTGGATGGTTATTGTTTGTACAAAACTTTCCAATGGCTATTTCTAATAAAGATTATCATAAGGATGAATGATAAGGTTTTAGACCTCAACTATTGTTAACTTACCGCTTTTTTATATTGAGGCTGCAGAATCTTTTATATAGGTAATTAGCGAAATTGGGTAAGGAGGGAATGAGAAATTATTCTTCCCGTATAAGATGAGAATCGAATTCTATTATAAAGGAGTAAAAGAAAATCTTCAACAACTAGGCCAGTCATTCATTCTCTTGAAAATTCCGTTTATCTTTAATTGATTGCATATAGTGCATAGGAATACTAGTTTAAGGTAATACTCCCTCTCTCTCATAATATTTGCTGCAAATACATATTATAGAAATATCAAAAAACGAGAAAAAAATGACTTCTTGAAAAAGTAGAAAGATGTATGAATGAGATAAAAAATATTATAAATTAAATATGCATATATAAAGAAGGTAAATCATAGTCTAAGATAAATATGTAACAAATTTTATAAGAATGATAAAATAACAAAAAAAATAGCAAAACTTGTGCAATGGGGAATATGGATCGTGGATGTTGACAAAATCATAGATTGGGATGAGATGGCGTTATGTTGCTGATTCAAAAAGATAAAATTTAAAAGTTTTCTCCTTGGTGGCTGCCTTTGTCTTTGTTCAATCAATTATCTTTCTTAGTTTCCAAAAGTCCCACATATATAAATTTATAATAAGAGTACCCATCATTATTTACTTGTTATTACTCAAGAAAAAACAAAAAATGAATAAAAAAAATCACTTACTAAATAATTGTTTTATCCAAAATCTTTCTTGTGGGATATTAATATATTATTATTAGTTTAAGAGAAAGTTTCCATGGGAGTGGTTGAGAAATTACACCTTGCTTACTCTTATTAGCAACTTTTATCATGTAAGATACGGATGAAATTTCCCAACCAAAATGCTTCTATCAAGACTTAACTTTATATTACTACATAGCAATTAGGGACTAGCTAGTGTAGCAATTAGGGTTAAGTTTAATAGTTAAATATATGTTTATCTAAAATTGTATCTAAGTAAATCACATTTTTAGAGAGTATAATATACGTAGGCCGATGTAGGTATCTTTTTTATATTCATATCCACTTATTATTTTCAAACCTACCATGTACTCATATATAATAAATAATGGGAGATTTTGGTATATCCTATCTAACCACGTTTATGGTCATGGTCATAATTATTATCCTAATGACCCGCGCAAAAACAAAGTTCGAAGGGGAAAATGTAGTGTACAAATCATCCTTGTGCCCCCTCGATGGAGAAGACAAGAGAAATGCGCGCAATCAATTTTTAATTTTCAGTTTAGGTACACATTTTGGTCATATATATACTTTCCATTGTTTTTCCAGTAGTTATACTTTTTTTTATACAACAATTCTTTCAACTAAATGTAGGTACTACAAAACAAATAATAGTATTATAAATTAGTACATAGAAGTATACTGTTAATATGAGTATGCAACAAGCGCCACCCGGTAAGATGAGTGTTATAGGTCGAGAATATCCTCATAAACCTCATATTTACACACAATATCTAGTAAATCCATACATTATTGATCATGAATTATTAATTGCTTGTTGAGCCTAACCTGATAGAATGGCATTTGCTTTGGAAACCAAAAATTTTGCTCGGGCGAGCCACAAATACAAAAAATGTATTGGCCAATGGGACGAGCACGCACTATCATGTTCAAACGAGCAAGGCCTTCTAAAAACATCAGACCATTATATGTTTAAATGCTCGGACGTCACTTTATACACTCAGACGAGCTCTTGGCTATTGAGGTATTACAGCAAGTCTTATATGAGACCGTCTCACCGTGAGACGGGCCCATATAAGGAACCCAAAAAATTAAATTGCTGTAATTTTAGAGAAAATATTAATGAAACTGAAAAGGTAACCAATTCTTTTGGTTTTTGGGCCAGCCTATTTTAAGTCGTCTCACAATGAGACAGTCTTAATAAAGAACTTGTGTTTGCCAAAATGATTTTCTTACCCTATTGTTCTTCATCTTTGAATTGTTTTTCTTATCCATTTACTTTAAAGATACTCTTGTGAAAGACTATCATTTGATGAAACGAGCTTAAATGAGCAATTTATATTCTCATAATATGTATTAGATAGATAATTTAACTTATATATAATGCACATTATAAAACTATCTTATACGACAATTTGTATTTACTTTATAATTGCTCAAACATTGATAGTAGATGTAACCATGTAAACATTGATTGCTAGCTAGCGTAGTTGCGTACATACAATCCCAAAGCCTAACAAATCCAAATTTTGATAAGGAAGGCATATAGTCCAAGTCGGGTCCAAATAAAAACATGTTGTGCACATTGTACCTAATTAGATTATATAATTGAAGTCATAACAATTCTTATTTGAGAGTTTATATGACAATTAGCATTTTTTTCATAAATTTTACCGTAATGGGCTGGGCTTTCTGTGAGGCATCTCTAAAAAAATGGTCTCTCAAAATGCTAAGTCATGTTCAAATATCTCTAGTTCACGAGAATTGATAAGAAAATGCATGGATTAACAAGGTGAATGCGACATCAATGCAATCACATAAGAGTCTAAGAAGGAATTCGGGGATGCAAAGTAGCTAATGATGTTAGAGTCTGCACAACAGACTTGGAATTAGGATAGTATAGACTCAGCTTCAAAAATTAAACTATTAGTTTACTATTATGTAAAAATCAATATGTATTATAAATTCGATTTTAAACCAATTCAAAACACCTAACCTAAAATCGACTCGGTGATCCGAATTAACACTTCAATTACAAAGATTGGTTAGACTCCAATTGAATACATGCATTAAAAAAGTTTAGTTTCTGTTCGAAGGTTTCAAGTATAACAATACTACATGTTGAACCTCAGTATTCCCCACTCACATTCTGGCCTTCGCTTCTAATCATTCCATAGAGCAAAGTGATCGAGTAAATTTTGAAACATCAGTAAGCAAAAGCAAAAGCAAACCGGACCATACGCGGCCCTAAATTTATGCGATAAGTACTTGATCAAACTATAGCTTTAGAAGTATCATCTTTCGTGAAAAAAAAAAAAAAAAAATTTCTAAAGCAAACCGGACCATATGCAGCCATATATTCATATGATTCCATTGAAATTAAAACATTTTATGAAAATTAAAACTAAAATTCATTTTCATTACCCCATTTATACCAATAACCAAATATATTATGCTACAAAGGCCCATACTTTACCAAGTCATACCCAAATTACAGCTGACAAAATAGTATCAAGAAACAACTCAACACTTAAGCTGATGGTTGAGGCAACTAAGATATGTTATATACTATTAGAAGTGCGGATGCGCATAAGCACCGAATATTCCGCTTTAAATAAAAGGTGGTTGAAATTCAAACCCGTAACCTCTTGTCACATTGTCATCTTATATCAACTCAACAAAAAATTTAAACCGATAATTAAGACACTAATATATATTATAAAACTAATTCCAAATTTATCAATCATTCTCTTTTTCAAAACTTGAATGTTTACAACTCACCTTAAAGCACCTAATCAACATAGAAAAACCAAGAAATAACTTTTTAAGCACAAAAATTGACAGTCGAACATAATTGACCCAAAATTAGCCAAAACCGATCACAATTTGTTGGTGTCGTTTCACAACCCGAGAAGATTCACGAATTATGTGACAGTGGTTTAGAGCATTACCATTGACAAAAATCCCCTCCATCAAAGAGGAGCAGAAGCCACCATCTCCTTAGACTGTTCTTTATGCTTAACATACTGCTCCATAATAGCAAGCCTAGCAGTCTCAAAAGCAAAGTACCCAATAGCAGAGAAACCAGCACTATGAACAACTCTAGGACCCATTCCTCTACTAAACCCAATCCATCCTTCATCCATCATAATCTGTTTAACAATGGTACTAACTCCACTCAATGTAGCAGCAGCAACCTTATTAACACCATCACCAGGAACTTGGGTCATCAATCTAGTCTTAATCACATCCAATGGAGTTGTCAATGAAGCTGAAATCACCCCAGCTAATGCACCACAACAAACACTCTCCAATGGTGCCATCTTCTCCTTGTTTGAGTGGCTTAAAACCGCGGCTTTAAGCCACTCGAACGACGAGAAACTCAAAACCCCAGATGGCAAATTCCTCAACAATGTAGCAGAGTAACCAGCATACAGCCCTAAAACACCATCTTTCTCCAGAATTTTAACTAAAACCTCCCAAGATCTTCCTTGTGCACCAGCTTGCATTCTTTGAGTAATTAGTTCTTTAGGTACCATTATTGCAGATGATACAATATTACCCATTAATCCTGCTGTAGGTGGGATTAACAAAGTTGGGTAATTATCGAAATTTGATAAAATTGATTTCCCGAATTCACAAGTTGCAAAATAAACAGCAGATGAGAAAGTTGACCCTACCAATGCAGCTGAAACGCCGCTGTAAAACCCTAAAACCCCTTTTGATTGAAAGGTTTTAACAATGGCGTCTAGTGTACTGGAATAAATTTGGCTTGCCCCTTTTGTTTGAAGCTTTGTTTTTACTGTTTCGAGTGGGTAAAGACAAACATATGTAAAAGCACCGGCAGATCCTCCTGCACAAGCGCCGATAAAAGCTCGCTCAAGAACCGAAAGATTGCTATAGGTGGATTTTAATGAAGATTTAGATGTGGGTATTTCTGTTGTTGTTGCTGTTAGGGTATTTGAAGGTTTGAATTCCACAGAACTGGAGGTTGAGAGGAAATTGGAGAGGGAGACATTAATGGTGGATTTTGGGGATTTTGGGGATTTATGGGAGATTAAGATTTTGTTTAGATTTGAAAATATGGTGTTAAAATTGTTATCAATTGTAGAATGGGATGAATTGTTGAGGTGTAATGGAGGTGGGAGAAGAAACATTGATGAAGATGATTTTTGAGCTTTCATGGTGATCATTTTGGGAGTGATTGTTGATGGTATAGGTTTTGGCTTTAGAGATTGTGATTTGTGAGTTTTGAGAATTTTATAGGACGTGTTTGGATGTGAGTCACAAGTTCAATAACCTTTTTCATTGTGATGATGCTTATGAGTCATGATTCATGCCTCTTCGATTTGGATGAGAATTTTTGTCAAATTATTTGGGTGTTTAGTAAGTGGTGATAAAAATTATGAGATTAAACGATAAGGGTATGTTAATTTAAGTGTTATTTTTGTTTAATATTTTCTATGTCTCTTTGTGTTTGCAACTTATAATTTAAATATGTAAAAGCTTTTTAATTCTAGGGTGCAAATTCAAAGGAACAAAGAGAGTATAAGTTGAGCCAAGCACAGTAAGGCATGAAAAATAATGCTTTTCAGTTATACTTAGATGAAGTGGGCTAATCGAACGAGCAAGAATAGATAGCAAGTCATATTGCTCTGGGAGTAGGTTGCTTTGACATGAATAGGGGTGCTCAAATGAGCAACAAGTGAAATAGATGCCTATAGGCTCATAAGCTGTAAAGATGTCCTTGCAACTATGGTGGATAAAGTTTGAGATTACTTGAGCGATGTGATGATATTTAAATAAGTTGTGGATGATCCTTCTAAGGAAGCTAGAGGGGTGGTGCTAAAACGAGCCAAAGTGGTATCGATTAAACATATGTCACTAGTTCATGAATTTTACGAAATCATACGTATTTGAATTTTTGAGAAACTCGATGAATGATTTCTTTAGTGCTTAGTGCCCTTTAAAAATAGTGTTGAAGGTTGAATTAAAGTGTTAGGGAGCTTGTGGAACATTGTCATTGAGGAAGAGAAACTTGTTAAAAAATTCTCTATATGTTGTTGATGGACGAGTAGCTAATGCTATGAGCTTGTTGAAGTTATTATTTAATGCACAAACATTTGAGATGGAGTGCAAAATATATAAGAGAGATATGAAAGATCTAAGAATGTTTGCATTCCATATATGTGAGCATACATCATAATAGGTGCTTAACGTTTAGTGGAAACTACTTAGTAATATTAGAAAACTACTTATTAGTAATATTTGGATCCATATTTCAATTTAAGACGATTAAAAAGCTATTTCATTTAGAATTTTAATTAATTTTTGACTTTTCTCCTATTTTATCTCAAAGTAGCAAACCAACAAGTAACTTTACATACATCCCTTAATAACTAATTAAAAAATTAATATTATCCACTAATCAAACAAGCTGACTCTTTAAAAAAAAAATATTAGATCACCCAAAATCCAGAAATTTTCAAATGAGACGATCTCATGGAAAAATCATATTTATTGGCTGACCCAATGTACATTTATAGTCTTGAAGTGATCACTTATTATCTTAAGATGATCACTTACAATCTTAAAGTGACCAATTATAACCTTAAAGTGATTACTTTTATAGTCTTAAAATGACTACTTACAATGTTAAAGTGATTAAGTATAATCTTAAAGTGATCACTAATAGTTTTAAAATGATTTTTTTTATAGTCTTAAGTGTAATCACTTATAACGTTAAAGTTATCACTTACACTATTTAAGTTTTCAATTAGAGAAACAAGATAATTGTATGAGGCTTTTTGATGGTCATGTGACTTGCTTGAAAAATCAACCAATAAGGCAATAACAAATAATCAACATTCATCCAACATCAATCAATTATTAATTGCCAAACACCCAAAATGATCTAACTTGAACCGGATTCATCCATCCAATCCCCACCTCTTTGTACATTGAATGTGATTACTTGAGGAGCTACTTTTGTGAGAGGTGAGATGACTTTAAACAAAGAGCTCAATGCTAATACTTGTGTTAATTGTATTATTAAACTCATATACAAAGACCATCTCACGGATCAGTAGATCACGATGAAACTGTCTCACGCGACAATTTGTATTAATTTAGTACTTGAATTAGCCCTCTAAAAAAAGGTGCTTGAATTAGCCCGGTTTTATGTTCGGGCCAATACAAAGCGGCCTTGGATTGACAAGTCGTTTGACGGACAAATTTGTGGATATATTTATATGCGTTTCTTCAGAGCATTATCCTCCTCGTTCAATTTTTCTGTTGTGTGCTTCCGCCAAATTAGGGTTTCTCGCGAAGTCTGCTAGGTTTGTTCCTCTTCTCCTTTTTCCGTCCGTGTCGCGAATTATATAATATATATGCTTCTGTCTATACACTACTACATTCGCATCTCATTATCGTTTGTTAATTGAGTACAATTTCTTGTGTCATGCCATAATTTCATTGTTGTAAAGTCAGATCTGAATTAGGGTTGCTCCTTTTTTAATTGTTTGGTTGATTGATTATAATTTTTCCAATTAGGTGAAGTATCTTTTTTAGTTGTCCTGGGATAATAAATTTTAGCTTTTATATTCGATTCCACGTCTTTTAATCTCCAGAGAATATTTGGATTTTAGTAATTTGATCTCAATATGTAAACCTGCGAATAAATCCCGTCTATGTGATTTGATATATTTATCCTTATTTACATTGTGTGATTGTGAAAGGCTGTTATAGTTTTTTTTTTATTTTTTTATTTTTTTTGCTGATTTGATGGGTAATTGTGGTAGCATGATAGTTTGATTTAAAATTGTAGGGTTTTCGATCCTCTGAGATTCCATATGTTTTGATAACTCTTACATAAGGAGCAAACGAAAGAATTTACCATTTTTATTTTTCAACCGGGTACCTTGGAGTTGGGAATGGTATGTGGGAACTGGGAATCATACGAGATTAAAATTCTTTGACTGAGGCTTTTGTTATTATGAAAATTGGTTTGTAGTTGGTTTGTGTTTGATTTATTGTATCATTCAAGAAAACAAGCGTTTTGTGCAAGATACTGGATTGTGTTACTGGTTTGATTGCTAAAAAACGTTCACTGCTGTGGATTCTTTTTAATTGCTATGTACTATGTATTTTACTCGTTACAGCTTAATCTGGCTATTTTCTAAGTTTCATTGGAGGCTTTGTATGTACTATAATTTTGGCTTATAATTACATTTTAGATATTGTGACAAAGTTGCTATCTTTATAGGTTGTTCACTTACATTTGATGTTTTCTTGTAGAAATTTTGATTTCCAGACAGGTAAAAATCATGGGAGACGTTGATGAATTTCGCTGTTTTGTGGGAAGCCTTTCCTGGTCTACTACTGACAGAGGCCTGAAAGATGCATTTGAAAAGTTTGGTCGTCTGATTGAGGCGAAGGTGAACTATTTGGTTTTCTTGCATGGAGGCACTTGTCACATAAGACGCTTGATTAATGTTTTTGATCCTTGTTTTCGTTGTTTACGTGTTGTAGAAATTATTAAATTTCCTGGTTGGGGTGAGCCCTGGTTTCTTATGTTCTTTGTTATTTGCTTAGCTTATATTGATGTGGTTTGATAATAGGCAGCGACATTTTGAATTTAGAGTGATATTTAGTTCAGTACTTTCATAGTTTGATAACATGATCCTTTGTATGTGTAGTTCATTTTTTTGTTTTGTTGAAGTGTTGCTCAAGAACTATGAGAAAGGGTGTCCATCTCTGTCAAGTGTAGCCTTATTTTTGAACGCTAGATTTCGTGTGGTGTTGATTGCCTGCAATGTACTTTCTTCCCTTCTCAGTTATCACTATTTTGCTGTCAATTACTGAGACTATTGTGCTGTTAATTGTTGGTTGACTTTATAAAACTTAGTAAATTGAGAAATAGTCTATTATGCTACATGGGTAAGAAAGCTGAAATCCCTTACTGTGTGGTAGTGAAAGCTGTAGAAGTGGAAAAGGGAGTCAATGTACAAAATTTATTTTATTTGCATACTGTCACTAATTTAAGAGTATTGCTTACTTCATTTTTGTTCAAATCTCTTTCTATGTTTATGTTTGAAGATTTTTTCCCTGTTTGTCATTTTTTGTTCCTTACGCGTGTGATTTACAATAAACAGGTTGTTTTGGACAAGTACTCAGGAAGATCTCGTGGTTTTGGTTTTGTTTCTTTTGATGACAAGAGAGCTATGGAAGAAGCTATCGATGCTATGAACGGCATGGACTTAGATGGCCGTAACATCACTGTGGAAAGGGCCCAACCCACTCAAGGTGGTTCTAGGGACCGCGATGGAGACTATGACCGTGGTCGTGATCGCGGGCGTGATCGTGGTTATGGAGGGGGTTCAAGGGGGGGTGGCGGTGGCGGTGGCGGTGGTGGCGACTGTTTTAAATGTGGTAAACCAGGACATTTTGCTCGTGAATGCCCTTCCGATGATGGAGGTAGAGGTGGTGGTAGGTATAATGGAAGAGGGGATAGGAGAGGTGGTGATCATTATGGACCTGACCGTGGAGGAGACCGATATGCTGGAGGAGGTGGTGGTGGTGGTGGTGGACGTTACAGGGGTTCTGGTGGTAGCCGATCAGGGGGATACGGGGGTGATAGGTATGGTCGTGACCGATCAGGACCGTATGAGAGGCCAGGAGCCGGTGGTTATCGCTAAATTTGAATGGTATGAAGATGACTTTATGCTCATGGCTTGTGGTTTTAGTCTTGTCTTTTTTTTCTTTTGAAGTGATTTGACTCTCTGTCTTAACATTTGTCATTTTAATTTCAGCTTTGTCGAAGATGCTGTTCTACAAGATAATCTTCACAAAGAGGGGGGAAAGCTTTTTACCTAGTTGTAATCTAGTGGATGACATCTTATGTGGTTTCAGACTTGGAATGCGTAATTAGAATTGCAAAATTTTCTGTTTCTCATCGAGAAGGCATTTGTCCCTCTGTGGGAGAATTTCTATTTCAGGTGCTCAGTGATGTTATGATGCGATCTTATGCTTGTTTGATGGTGACATCTGATTTGGCTCTTTAGAAATATGAATCTTGTTTTCGCTGCCATACCTGGATTTACATCCACGTGCATTGCTCTTTCTTGGATGCAAACTGGTTTCGGTGTTTGTTAGAGGGAATTTGAATGGGTTGAGCGCCATGATCCTGAGTATATATCCGTTTTGATTGTTATGAGCTGTGTACGTGTTATTGGAAGGGTGCAAGGTGTTTTGTTCTTGTGGCATTGTCTCTTACTCTTTTCTAGTGTTCCTAATGCCCATTTAAAAACGAATTTCAGAAAAACATTGAGCTTGGTAATTTCCTATTATACTTCGCTGTTTGTTTATATTTCACTATCATATATGATATATTAATTGTTTTGTCCTTTTGGCAGGCTATATATTGGCCTTTTGTGGTACATGGTTGGGTTCCTTTGTTGATAGTATTGTTCTACTATGTGTCCATAATTTGTTACGAAAATTTTTATAGCGCGTTGGGATTTCATCAGTGAGATGAATTTGAGAGGCTCCCTCTATACAGTGCAGTAATTTTGCTACGTTACAGATGGAATGCAACATTGGTCTTTGCTAGGTTCATGATCTTAAAGGCATGTTCTTTTTACAGAGAGTGATGCTCGTTTGAGTCATTTCTTTACTTCCTATCATGCGAGCCTGTTTCTCAACAAGTTCCTGACAACTGGGTTAGCCTTTACGGGTGGTTTTTCCGTTTAGAGTTCTTTATTAGGCTGGCGGACTTAGTAAGAGAGAATCACATTGTCCCTTGGAATCAGTCTGCGTTGCTGTTTTGTCGAGTGGACTTGCCTTGTTCTCCTACTGAAAATGCAACTTGCTCTTTTTGTGGAGTTGGCTGCCTTGTTCAGTTCCTACTGAGAATGCAACATGCTCTTTATGTGGAATGGGGTATCTTGTTCGGTTTCTTCTCTGATTGTGACTTTAGTGTCAATGGTTTAATAGTTTGTCATCTTTCTGTTCTCATCTATAGACTGGAAACGGTGAGATGTTTGGTGACTTCCGAGTACTTCTGATCTGTTTTACAGGTGACATTTAAATGACTAACTGCATTTTTTTTTTTGGATGCTGTCCCCCACCTTTTTTCTCCGTTGTGTGGTTTTTAATTAGTTGGTTAGGGCGTTTGAAGAACATAGATTATGGTATAATAGGGTCTTATTGATAGTTAATTTCTTAGTTTAAGGCTAGGCCATGGAGTGCTTTAGCAAAACCTGACTTAGTACTACGATTGTAATGTCTGTTTTATGCATTGATTGTGCTGAATAGAGTATTAGAATGTTCCCCTAGGCCCTTAGTGCATGCTGTAGGGTACCACATTACTATATCTATAAGACTATAACTGTTGTCTGATATATGCAGAGCATAAACTTTGGCATTTGAACTCTTCTTTGTCTTTCAATTAGCAATGATATACTCCATTTTTCCTTTTTTTTACGACTGCTATCTGTTACTTTCCGACTGTGCATACTGGTTAGTAAAGTAGGAGCGTTGGAAATTCAAAATTTGATTTGTGGAAGTAGTTTAAGTTATGTTCGGCAGCTGTGGACTTTTACTGGGGTTTTGAATTTACATATTTCTTCTTGCCTCTATTTTCCTCTCCGCTTCCATATAGCACTTAATACTTTGCTGTGCAGTAAGGTGTTTTTTAGCTTACGAGGTCTCCAAATGCTTGTGTTTTACTGTTTAATAGAATCTTGTTTTGCTGCCTATTGAAAGTCCCATTTGTGTCAATTTTTGGCTATGTTCCAAAATAGGTGTTGAATTGCATCATTGCATGTATACTGTCTTCATTTTGCGATATTTTCATTCACAAGTTCTTTCGGTAGGGAGGAATAGAGCATTTTGATTCTTGTTAATTGCACCCGATGATCTATGATTGTGACGGTGGTAACTTGAAACTTGTGTGGGTAGCATTGACATGTTCCTGCTTCTGTTCCTGCTCGTGCCTTTTAGTCAGATGGTATATCGACAGAATAGTCGAGGAAATGAAGCTAGAGGAATTTGAACAAGGTTGGGTTTGTTGACTGATTTTGTTCGGTACGAGGACTAAACATGGTTGGGCGCTCGCTCGTATACAATTCTGCCAAATTGATAGTGTGGGCAGGGCCTTTTGTTTAAATTGGTAGCCTGATATGTAGTTATGTACATGTATCATTATGAAATAACTGTTGCGTTGTTGATCATTTGTGTGGAGAAGGGGTTGGAAATTCGTTAATTACTTGCTCATATTTTTTTCTTTCTCTTATTATTATTTTTGTTTTTCTTGATTAGTTCACGTTACTAAAGGTCTAAAGGTAATTTATTTACTTTCATGTAATTTTCAATGTTATCTTTAGGTTTTACTATTATTTACTACTTTGTTCTATTGAGATTGTAAAATTACACAACTCCAAGTGAGAATAAATTTTTGTGAGTTTTTAAAAGAAAATGTTGCAATTGCAATAGAACAAAGGGGTAAATTTTATTTAAGCCCCTCCCAATTTTGAGTTGATAGTTTGAATCAACGTGATAGTACTATGAGTAGAAATCAAGCTCGATATTGAGTTCTGATTGAGTTTATTTGAATATCTTGTGATCTGTCTCAATTCATCTACAATCCCATTAAAGGGTCTTAACTTGTTTGGTGGGTTTCTTAAAGTTACACAAAAGGTTAGAAATTTGGAAATATGCATGACCATCGTTAAAATGACACTCCAAGTAAAGTTAAAATTACTCATACGAACTTATTAAGATTTCACATAAATATGTTTTTTATGTAAATTTATAATTAAGATTGAAGAGAATTCATAGTTATAAACTTAAAGTCTATATCTATTTATAATTTTCCAAACTTGAATGAAAACAAATAACACAAATGGAATGCAAAACAAAAGACAGCAATACAAGATCTTAACATTTTAAAAAGGTATCTGATTAAGTTATGACCATTGTTGAAATTAAACAAAGTCTTTTGTGATAGTTTTTTATTAGTGCAACTGTCTTCGTGGTGGGAAGAAAAACGTGTGTAGCTGTTCCTCATACGTAGTTGTCTTCCATAAGGATCATGAAAATTGTGCTGGTGTTCCAAATGGCTACTTTCGTCTAAGATATCCAAGCAACTATTTATGTACCACATGTTTTCATATTAAATATATACATTAAAAAAAGATAAATAAATTATAATTAGATTAGAAAAGATGATATGAGAATTGAGAACCTTTAAAAATATGAATAAACGATGATTCGCAGCAGAAAATCTAGTAAAATCAAAGAATGATGAGAAATATGCATGTGAAGTATAATGTGTTGCATTGTTTTCATCAAATGTGCATCAATTTACAACTTTTCTAAAGGAAACAATGAATTGTAACAACACTATCCTATTCTATCCTATTTCCCTAAACTAAATTCAGTAAAATTTCCTTTTAGTTCCCCATCTGCATTGAAGTTTGTTTGTTCTTAATCATCATATAATTCAGTAAGGCATGATATGAGTAGTTTTTGTATCATATACACCCAAACAAGACTTATAATTCACCCTCAAAACTTTCACCAAATCACCACACATTTGCTTAACAATTGGTTTACAATTACTTTGAAGTAACAACAAAAACTTTCCTAACCCATTACTTCTTCCTAATATTTCCTTCACTTTTTCATCCCTAAAAAGATAGCATACACTCCAGAGCACCGTAACCCCGTGTTCCGTTGCCTTATCAGATACCTTCATTAACTTTCTTACAATCTCAACCACACATTTTTCTTCCTCACAAATCGACGCTCTCCCCTCTGCACATGTGGACATGATTTCAAGCATCTCTAATGATCGATCAATCACCATTGAATCTGATCTTCCTGCGTCGCAGAGGATCTCGGATACTTTTTTAACTATACCAAATTTTACGAGCTCTGTTTTCGTTGATTTTGAGCTTGCGATTGCAATTAATGCCGATAATCCAGCTTCAATTGAAGAATCCGGAACAGATGTAACTAAATTGTACAGCTCAAGTAACAAATTCGGTGTTTCGATTAACAAGGTTTTCGTTTCTTTATCGATTGCGATTTTCTGCACAATCTTCGCTGCGGCAATCTTTGATTCAATGCTTCCATTCCGCAATACAACGATGAATTTCGGAAAAAAATCAGAATTCATCAATTTTTGAATCTTCTCACCACCGAAAAGATTCAAAATCAAGAAAATCAACTCCAAATTCTCAATATCATCACATTTCACCATCAATTTCACAAACGAATCCAAAAAATCATCAGAAGTCGCTAAAACTCTACAATAATCCACAGATTTTCTCGCACGATCGAGAATGTTCTTAAGAGATGAACAAACTTCACGAGGCTTAGAATGCAACGAAGGAAGATGAACAAGGCGAGGAGAAGGAGGAGAAAAAGTATGAGAAAGAGACCAAAGATGAATTAAACGATGAAGAGTAAGATTAGGAACAAAAGAAGGAGAAGAAAGATATTGCATAGTTGCAGGACAAGTAGTATTACCACAATCTAGCCATGCTTGAATACTGGAACGATCGTATGTAATACCAGTAGAAAGAGAAACAGGAGATTTCATAACTTCAAGTGAAATAGGACATCGGAAATAGCTTGGAATACTTACACAAAGCTCATTCTGGTTTTTCGCCATTGTTATGGAGCTATAAGGAGATCGAAAGAGAGAGAAAGTAGGTAGTTGAGGAGTGAGAAAAGAGGAGGTGAGTGTATATATTGAGGGAGTCAAAAAGTCAAAGGTCAGAGATTAAGAAAGGATTGTTTAGTCAAAATGGGTAAGTTATAAGTTTGAATATGAGTAGGAGAGAGAATTAGTAGGTGGGCGTGTTGGATAAGATTACGGGATTAACCACACGTCCGTGTGCGTGGGTGAACCGGCGTGTGTTATTAATTATTATAGTATTACTTAAAGTTATAATTGTATATAAAATTGAGTCACTAATTCGAAATTGAGTACGATTCAATTTAATTAATAACTTGATATACTAATTAAATAAAAAGGGTAATTTTATGTATAGATAATTTTTTTTAATCTATGTAATGACCTTGACTTCTCAATTTTTCTACATGATAAAAAAAAAAAAGTTTATTTGTTAATTTTACGCTATTTTTACTCAATATAATGACATTTATTTAAAAAAACGTTGTAATAACCGTAATTGACCACAAATTTTGAAATTCAGTCGAAGTAAGTACTTAATTTAACCAAAAACTTAATATTTTGTCTATCACATGAAAAGGTTAGAAGCTTAAAGTCACTATGCGAATTTAAAAAAACATTTGTGGAAAAATAAAAAAGTTAGGGTCACCACATAAAATTTCCCAATAAAGAATTTTAAGAGATTTACATACATACTAGAATTAAAATTAACTTGATTTAATATATTTTAATCAAAACATTTTAGATCATCCTAGTATACACCTTTAGTTATAAGTAGTGGGCCAAAAACGAATCTTGAGCAATTTTTGTTGATTGATTGATTTGTTGAAAAATTAATAATTTAAAATTTTTTGGGAATTAAATAAACGTTTTTAAAGTATAAATAGTTAGTTAAAGGGAGCCTGATATAGGTGGGTCTAAAAAAGATTTGTCGTTGATTATAAGTAAACTTTTACTTTTTAGATATGGATGATGATCACTGAAAAATAGGTGATTATATTTTCGTTGAAATTTAGAATTTAAAATATATATATGTAAGAATTTGTTACATTCATCTCAACATAACAATTTTTATTATATTTTTTTTATAATTTTAGTGAAGAAGAGTCATAGATATTGGCCATCAAACATATATTTTAAAATTTTTGTAAAAATCAACTGAAAATATAAAATGGAAATGAATGGAGTAAATAATAAGTAAAAAATTAGTGGTATAAATCTACATCGATGAAAGACGTTAACGTGAATGTTTTGTTAGTTGTTACGTTATTGAGTTTGTTGGAATTTAATATAGGGGCGGTCCAACTTTATGGTTTGGTGCTCAACAATTCAAATAGGAAATTATTTACTTAATTAGACCAGACTTGTTTGGAAAAAATTTTAATAATAATTGGACTTTTGTGGGATATTAAAATATAAAGTGATGTGGATTCATTGTTGCCACAAAGCTTTGTTGTCAAGGCGTTAGTAATTAACAAATTTTCTAAGAGCTTTGTCCCATTGCGTATTATTTAAACAACTAATCTCTTGAAAGATTGTCTCTTTGAAAGACTTATTTTAAGTCCAACTCATTAAGATTAATGCTTATATACTATATTCTTAATGCCTATTTACTTTATTCTTAATGCTTATTCACCGTATCATTAACGTCTACTTTTAATATTTTAAATGTCTACTTACATCATTCTTAACGCATACTTACAATATTCTAAAAAATATATATATTAGGCCTGACCAAATTAGAGATGGTCTTTCTAAAAAATCATCTCTCAAAAAAATTTGTGTTATTTAAAATACAATATTCTATATAGAAACTCGTGTAATGAATAAAATAATTATCATGAAGATATATAGATACAAAATTATATTATATTATCAAGTTTTAATATTTTTGAAAAATTACACTAATCGATATAAATTAATATTGTAACAAAATAATGACAACAACATTGTATAAAAATAATCATCAGCTAAAAATTCTATCATTATCTTATTACTAAAAATTTACAACCCAATTGAAAATGAATCTTACAACCAGTATGAAGAACCAAGAAAATGCTAATGCAAAGGTTAAACCCAATAAAATCACATAAAGTTTGGATCTTTGAATATCATGCAACAACAAAAAAGCGATTTGGCAGCAAAAACTCAACGAAGACTGGATTTTTACTCAAATTATAGAAAACCCAATAAGAAAATTAACTGAAAATTGTATGAATTAAACCAAAATTATAGAAGACTGGATTTCTTTAAACCCTTGTCCCTTCAATCGCTGGAAATGGCAGCATTGAAATGATTCTCGAATGACGCTGAAATGAAATGAAGAAGAAGGTGGGTTTAAAAGAATCACGTGACTGTCACGTGAGAGTCAAGGGTTATACTTAATGGTTAAAGGCCAACAACCGTTATAAGGTAGTGTTTTGCAAAGAATTATATTATATAAGGTAAGTTTTTGCAAAATTTTTGACATGAGGTAATTTTTTACAAAATAGTTATAGATTAGTTAGTTTTTTATAATTTTGCCTTAATTTAATAATCATTTAATGATGAAATGACATTGCTTAAACTCCTGCATAGAGATTCAAAGCAATGTTTTTGAGTCATTTTACTCTTACACAACTAATTAAGAAGCCCATACAATGTACAAATAAAATTGTTAGTATATTATTTTCTAAACATGATGCAAAAAAAAAATTGTTCTTAGTCTGTTAATGGGTTAGTTGGACCGACCAAATAGCTACCAAAGAATTTGATCAATTGGACCGACAAATTTGAAGTAAATAATGGATAAATTCTTATTTTTCAAAATAAGCACTTTTAGTCCAATGCTGAAGTCTGGTATTTGTTCACACGTATTAATAGAGGTCCATTACTAAGTTGAGTCAAAGAAAGTCAGCTCAACAATCGACCGCTGTTAGTAAGAGCGGCCCATTGCTGAGCTGACTTTCTTTGGCTCAACTTATTGATGGGCTGCTCTTTTCTTTGACTCAGCTTATTGATGGGCCGATATTACTAACAACGGCCTATTAGTAAACTGAGTCAAAGAAAGTTAGCTCAACAATCGGCCGCTGATAGTTAGAGCGGCCGATTGCTGAGTTGACTTTCTTTGACTCAGTTTATTAATGGGCCTTTTTTAGTAAGTGCGAACAAATATCAAATCTCAGCATTGGGTTAAAAGTACTTAGTTTGAAAAATAAGTTTTCTCATTACTTATTTTGAGATTTTTTTAATATTATTTTGCTTATTTACTTCAAATTTTCAAATTGTGCCAAGTTAATTAATAGGGTTGGTACGTAGAGAGTTTTTTTTGTAGTGTATATTATAAAAATATTATTCCCTCCACACCAATATAAATGTCCCATTTGTCCCATTTGCTTGGGCACGGATATTAAGAGTGGTGTGGGATCCATTGAAAAGGTGATAGTTGGGTAAATAGTGAAGGATAAGTAGTGAAGGGTAAGTAGTGAAGGATAGTTGGGTAAGTAGTGAAGGGTAAGTAGTGAAGGATAGTTGGGTAAGTAGTGAAGAGTAAGTAATGAAGGATAATTGGGTAAGTAAGGTACATGGGGGTATATTCGTAATAACTTGTGTGAACTAAGGATATTTAGGTAAAAAAAAGATGGACAAAAATAAAAATGGGACAAATGATATGGTTTTGCCAAAAAAAAAATGGGACATTTATATTGGTGTGGAGGGAGTATATCATACTCCATATTCATATTCTATAAAAATAGTGACTAGATATATACATTATGACTTAGAATTGCAAAACCTTAATATATTACTTTCTCCATTCTATTATACTTGCAATTGATAATGATATTTTTTCTCGTACAACATGTGACAATGAGCAGTAAGTATGATGTATTATTACCCTTTAAATATCATGCATGAAACAATTGT
Organism: Amaranthus tricolor; assembly: GCF_026212465.1. Classification (NCBI taxonomy): domain Eukaryota; kingdom Viridiplantae; phylum Streptophyta; class Magnoliopsida; order Caryophyllales; family Amaranthaceae; genus Amaranthus; species Amaranthus tricolor. Next base: position 30,323,177 of record NC_080050.1, on the reverse strand, counting down.
ATCTCAACTTCCTTGGAAAAAGAAGTGTTGTTGAGATCAATGTTATCAAAAGTGATTGCCCTAAAAGAAGCATTGCCAATTGTTGAAAATGTATTACTTGAACTTTTAATTCTCCAATCACTAATTTGATCATTTAGTCTTGTTGTAGCTTCTGAAATTTTGTTCATAGATTGTAAACGATGCTATATTAGAGTTCGAATAATGTGTTTCAAACTCCAATGTTACCAAGATCGAATGTATGAGGTATTATGACAAACAAATTACGATATCAATGATATTGATGTTTTGAAGGAGAAAATAATGCAATAAAATGACACAAAGATTTAACGAGGTTCATCCAACTTAGGCTACGTCCTCCGGTGTGTAGTATCTCTTATATTATCAAAGGAGTTCAAAGAACTCTCAAATATGGAGAATTACAATAGAGAAGAGATATAGGCTAGTGTTTGACTTGGAGTGTATGTTGTGGATATCTTGGATGAGCAAATGAGCCCTCTATTTATAAGAGAGATCACATTAAATAACATTGAGTTCATTAAAACTATGAATAAATGACAATGAAATAGCTCTAAGCACTTGAAGAGTCAAAAACAGCATCCTAGGAGCATCAGAGACATCGCTCAACCAAAGCAGAGGCTCGTTCGGTCGAGGGGCTATAAAAAGTTTCTGGTTACATTCTGTCTGCTCGCTCGACCCATCTTGAAGCTCGCTCGGTCGAGCGAGCTGGTCGAGCAACACTTTAGAAGGCTTCTGACAGCATTGCTCGACTTTGCATTGTAGAGCATTTTGAATTAAACCTTTACACTTCTTCATTAAGTCTCATTACTCCCATGATTAACTCATTAATTTATATTTTAATCATCATCATAAACCTTAAACATTAGGATAAAACTTAATACACCCATTTATAACATTCCTAGGATTCCATCCCATAAGTCACCACATGAATGCGCCCATTAAATGCGAACTCAAGTCAGACCATTCATAACATAGATAAAAATCTTAAACACGATAAACCTTCTAGTCCCATTGTTACTTCTTTCATGGTTGGCCTCTCTTGTCTTATTGGGTTCAAACATAATTTAGCAATATTTGAAAATTTGATGATTGCCATCCTTAAACTTTCTAATCCCATTGTTAGTGTCTGTTGGAACACCCTTGTTCTTCAAGTTTTTCATTAAAGTATTTTTTTTCTCTTTTTTATTTTGAATCGCCATAGACTCCAACAACACCTAAAAGCGATCCTTCAAAAACTAAATTAATAGTTACAAATAATCATGAACATATTATTATATTTAAATTAATTAGAGTTTCATCATTGAATGTTTGTCTCTTCATGAGTAGTTTTTAGGGTTAAAAATACATTGTTTGATCCGAATTGAATTGGGATCCATGAATTATTATCTGTTATTGTGCAATACATGATTCCCTTGTAACCCTAACATCCATTTTTCTCTTCTTAAATTTAGTTTAGTAAAATGCAAATCAAAAGATCTTTAACTATCAATGATGATAAATAAAGATCTGAAAATATTTTTGAAATATAATAAATAGGAGACATTAAAGCATAGGCAAATGCTAAACCTCTTAAAATTGTTTTAATCCTTTTTTATTTAATTTATTAAGTGAGTCACTTCTTAAAACTTGCAATCGTAGTAGATAAATAGCTTACCTAAACTTGCGACAAAACCAAAGTTAGAGACATTGTCTCTCATCGTTGTATCTAAAAAAAATTAAATTAGTAAAATAAAGTAATAATATAAAGAGAGAATAAAACTCTATTAATTACTCTCTCTCCTTACTTCATGTTTATGAAGTTCACAAGAAATATTTAGGGGAATTAAAAAAAATAAAATCTTTTTTGATAGTATTATTTTATTAATAATAAATTTGACAGAGGAAAAGTGGGGATCATATACAATCATACGATACTATAAAAGAACTGCAAAATTGCACATGATGAATTTATAGAGTTTTGCCAAATGAAATATTTTTAGAGGTTAAAGTGTAATATTGTGATGTTCAAAAGATTTTATTACATTAATTATGATTTTATGTATTAAAGGTAAGTTTTCAAAAGATTTTAATTCATCAAATCATACAATCATTCATTCATACAATAATATAAAAGAACTAAAAAAATCATACAATATACTATAAAAGAAATGAAAAATTCTGAATGGCGATTATATAGAGTTTTGCTAAATGAAGCACATTTACAAGTTAAAGTGTGATCGTTGATATTCAAAAGAATTTATTACATTAATTATGATTTTAAGTATCAAAGGTAAATTTTCAAAAGATTTTATTAGATCAAATCAAATAATCATACAATAATATAAAAGATAATTTTATTAGATCAAAGCATGAAAAAATTGCAAATGATAATTTTATAGAACTTTGCCAAATGAAATATTTACAATTTAAAATGTTATTGTGGGACATTCAAAAAGATTTTATTACTTATGATTTTTTTAAGTATCATACAATACTATAAAAGAATTAGAAAATTTTAAATGACAATTTTATTGAGCTTTGCCAAATAGAGCTTTTTTATAGATTATATATTCCTATACACTAATTCTTTATTAAGACCGTCTCACCATTAGATGGCCTTAATTGGGTCAGCCCAAACTCATTAAAAAAAACTGCTCCATATCTCGTCTCTGGTGAGACGGTCTCATACAAGACTTGTTGCTAGTCTACCCATATGAAATGTGAATCGCGGTTCATTTATTTACTAATTAAATAATAATGAAAATTTCATATAAAACCTACTCCCTCCGTTCTCTAATGTTCTTTACATTTGAAATATTCCACATTAAGAACTGAGAAACTTAATTAATGTTTATTTAGATGATAAAACCTACAATTTTCATGCACACAAAGTTTTCAGAAGTGGTCAATATTTTAATACAATGTTTTTCGTTATATTATAATGATGTTAATTACAAAACAACTAATCACAAGTATAAAATTTTAGGCATTTATCGATTTCAATTTTTTTTTTCTATTTTGTAGTGCTAATCACAATTTTTGGGTTTTTGATTTAAATTTTAAGTGTAAAATTACATATTTAGATTTGTTGATTTTGAAAAATTTTTTTAATCAAAAATTAAAAACAAAACCATTGAATCAATTTGGATTAATTAAAAATAGTAGAGAGGGAAAAAAAGATTGGTATATATCTTGTGAAAACGGCTACCTTAAGGATAAGAAATTGATTGTTCTATATCCTAAAAGAAGAGGAGAATAATTAGGTTTTTCATTGGGTCTAATATGTGATGGGCTAAGTTTTGCAGAAAGTTTTGATAATGTTCGGTCCATTTCTATTTAAGAAACTATGGAACAAGTTTAGTCTTACCGATTAAATTTTTGGAAAAAACAACTAAGTCCATTTAACCCATGCTAAATAATGGTAAATGTAAACCATAAAAATGAAAGAAATTGTTTATTGAAAATAAGAAAAATTCTCAAATGTGACGGTGAGACTATCTTTATTCAAATGGTTCAATGTGCATATAGAGTCTTCAATACATTATTTATAATCTTAAAGTGATCACTTACAATCTTAAAATGACCAATTATATCCTTAAAGTGAAGTCTTAAAGTACTTACTTATAACCTTAAAGAGATCATTTTCAATCTTAAAATAACTAATTAAATAACTAAATTGATTATATGAGTCTGTATCACGGTGAGACGTTTTCAAACAAGTAAATATACTTGATGCAACGATGCGGTCTTATTAATTTTCTTTGTAGTATGATAAATTTCCATTGTTGTAATTTACTTTGGTTTTAATACTTTGTCGAAAATTATTAAGAGGGTATTGGTTATTCCAATTTCTAATTATTTTGTCGCTCATATTTATTTGTTAACTTTTATAAAATTAAAGTTTTTAATATTAATATAGCTTTTTTTAATGATTATATTTCATATTTAATATTAAAAAAAATACTTAACATAAAAATAATTATTATAATCCGTACATGGCACGGGAAAGTATCTACTACTTTACTAAGGTTATAATTTAAAATAATTAAGTCACGTTATTATTTCCTCAATAATTGAAAGGTCATCATACCTTTTGACACAATAATATATATTTTCTATCTTTTTGACTACATCTTATTTGAACAAGATTACTTTTCAGTAACACCAAAACTTGGTCGAGACTGTCTCAAATTGAGACTAAGAGTGAGCCAGTCCAATTTGCGCGTGTAATAACATTATAAATTTTTCTTTGTTTTTTTCATTTTCTGAGCATTTATTAATTTTGACCTTAAAGGTATCAATTTTGACATTAAAAGTATCAATTTCAACGTAAAGTAATACTTAAACATACCAATTAAAGTAAAAAAAATTTCAATTTGAACCCATAAATGATCAATTTTAACGTTAAACTGATCAATTCTACCTAAGTAGAAATGAGTATTGAGGAATTCCATTGATTTGGCCAATCTCAAGTCACTTGCATCGCTTGACTCTGCCTTTCCTGTCACGCTTCACTTTGATTTTAATGATAAACCAGGTTTGTTTTTATACTATACTTCATACTTCATACTTCATAGTCATACTAATACTAGTAAAAGTACCAATAGAAATTAGAATTTTAGTATTTGGTCTATTTTATAGTCTAAATGATTTGGTTTGATTTTTTTCAAAATCAATTATGATTTCCGGTCTAGTCTCAATGGTTTTATTTTTCAAGCCAAACTAGACCACAAATCGAACTATATATAACTGAAAGCTATAGTTTATTACTTAAAAATTATATATCATTACCTTGATATTTTGAGATGTAGTTATTTTTATAGTATTATATATATTTGAATGATGTTGATATAGTAAACTAATTAATTACGAATTATTATATTTGGTAATTATAGTTATCCGATCTGAATTATCTACTTTTCAAAAATCAAATAGATCATTCGATTTTTTAAATCCAATTGCAGATATTCCGATCGAATAATTCAAATCAGATTCTTTTGACACCCGTAGTTATAATACTACTTAGTAACATGAATTTCTATGAATTGGCAAGGAAAATATGAATTTGCGTTATTGATTTTGCTTCTCGTAGTGGTCCCCGGTAAGCAAGATAAAAAAATAAATGCAAATATTATTTTTTTACGTAATAAAATAAAAGCAAATTTCCTGTGAGACGGCGGCATACGTGTGGTCAGTGCGAATACTTATAGGTCCAATACATAATTTTGAAGTTCCCATTTTAAAGCTTGAATTGGACAATTTGGATCTTGAAATAGGCATTTTAAGTCTTGAATTTGACAAACTTTGAACCATGAAATAGACATTCTAAGTCTTGAAATGGATATTTTATAGTTGGAGTAGATAAGTAAAATATAACATTAAGGGTTAAAGTAGGGGTTTTAAGAGTTAAAATTGTCATTTTTAAGTGATGAAATGAGTGTTTTAAGAGTTGAAGTCGATAGCTAAAAAATTAAATTAAGCATTTGAAAAAGGAAAATTGAGGCTTGTAATGGGGGTTTTTTAAGTATTAGATTCGACTTTTTAAGTCTTGAAATGGTGTTTTAAGGCTTAAATTCGACATGTATAAAATTTTTTTGGTTGCACGAATGAGGCGACTGCATACAAGTTTTTGTTATAAATTAAATGCAAATATTGAATGGTGGTAAAAGTATCCATTAATCTATCATTTTCACAATTATTAGTAGATATATTCAAAAACAGATGCGACAATTCGATATTTACCCTATTTTATATACGAATTCGACTTTAACTCGACAATAAAACAATAAACATTATCTAAAAATCAATGCGTACATAATATCTAATTTTAAACTTAAAAGACATATTCAAAATCAAACTTAATAATTTAAATGAAAACCACAAATCACTTGTGCTGGTGTCTGTGTTCCTTCACAAAGTGCACCAGCGATTTGGCGGTTTATTGGATGGTGGGTTCATAAAGGAAATAAAAATACAAATTGTTATGAGACCGTCTCTTCGACTGCATAGACGGACCTATCTTAGACCGAGGAATTTCACATGTAACCTCATCCTCCCAAAAAAAATCATAAAAGCATTAGTAATGCGGCTTCGACCCCAGTACCTCCATGTTCCAAGTATACACATCTCTTGCAATTGAGCTACACCTCAACTGATTGAAACTAATTTTATGTTTTTAAAATTATTTTTTAATATTTTGCTTTTAATACTTACTTTAAATAACATATTACTACTCTCTCCATTCTTTAATATTCTTCTCATTTGAAATATTTCACCTTAACATGAGAGAAATTTGATTAATGTTTTTGACACACATTATGAAGATAAAATATATCCATGTGAGATCTCGTCAGATTCGTCTTAATGTATACTTTTTATTATGCATGTTTTATAATTTTTTCTTATGTGTATTTAGAGATATTGAGTTTTAACATTTTCTTTAAAAACTGTGCAAAAAGTAAATGAGACAAACAAAAAGAAACAGATGGAGTATTATCTAATAAAAGAAGTATTTAATTCTCCAAAGAAACCCACATTCTACTATTCCATTAACATTTTGTTTACACTTATGTAACCTATTTAAGGATTTTTTTTAGTTAATGTCTTTTTCTTTTATCTCTAAATATTTAAAATTGTTGTAAAGTAATGGTATATTTCTTGAAAGATTGAATTTCATAAAATAAAAATTGTTGAATTATTTTTCAAATTAAATTGGTGGAAATAATTAAAAAATTTTTGAAAAATTAAATTAGACTTCATACTATAGTTTTATGGTTTTAATTAGTTTTTGTTATAGGATTGGTTTATATTCATAATAGTTGAAGTATATTTTAAATGGAGCCAAAGATCTAATTTTTTGATTTCGGATCATAATGTTCTATAGTAAAATAACTCATTATTTCAAGTGTACTTTTTATTTGCGTAAAGTTGCACATGATGTTTGCTACCAACAACCAATCGGAAACAATCTCTTTATAAGTTTTATCACTATTACAGGTAAGATTGCGTAAATCTAGCACTGCAAACCCTACCTTAAGTGAGAGTCACTTAATGACATTGGAGCAATGGAACATTGTACTCTTATACCAATTTATGAACCAAAGAGTCATTCAAATTCTCACTCCATGTGAAAATGATACGCGATCTATTGTTATTTAGAATTTACTTTAAACATAATAAAAAATTTATTTAACGAAGTTGTGCAACCCTATCCCTCAAATTTTATGTACGCCACATCGAGAGATGCACCTTATTCATGGGTTAATATCCCATCTAAGCATGCTTGGACTGAAAAAAAATATTTTAGAGGGAAAATAAAGTCAAACTAATGAAATAAAAGCAAATAGAGATGCATTTGAAATAGTTGAGATAGTTATGAAGAACGTAAAATGAGCATGAAATAAAAATAATTAAGGAAAAAGAAGATGATTTCCCTTACTATGGAGGTAATATTTTCCCCTACCCACTCCTATAGTAAATATTTATCCCAAAAAGTTAAGAGCTCCCTTCCTTTTTCATTACTTTGCAACCATTCTCCCACCTCTACAATAATCAAATTTCTCATTTAACAACTTTGTTTTTTTATTTTGACTTTTTTTATCCTCTTAAACATTTACACTTGATCTAAGCATACTCTTACTATGAGCACATGAACTTATTGCTTGAGTTGGTTAATAGGCCTGAATATGGATTTTTGTTAGCTTCTTGGTTGGATTTGGCTTTTCGGTTATTTATTTTTATAATAGGTTAAAACTCTTTTTGTAAATGAGTTTTAAGTCTAATGAAAAATTACCTTCTAGAAAACAAAAGTATGTTCAAAAATATTTTTATTGACTATTGGTTTATTAATCTACTTTTTTTTTATCAATCATCTCCAATAACATTTTATTTATATAAAGTTAGCTAAACTGCCAACAAAAAGAACAAATGCTACCAACAACACAAATAAGTCAACAACTTAGTTGTCAAAGATTAACTTACAAAAACTTAAATTTATGGTTAAAGCTCTACGTTAAGTTATCGCGCCTCATCATATGAAAGTCATTTGGACTAGAAATGCGGATGCAATTCATATCCCTCTCATACATTATGCTAAATATTTCACATGAATTTGAAGGGTGGATGAGATTCGTACCGATGATCTTCAATTATGTTGGCTTCTGAAACCATAGGACTTTGGCAGAAGGGCTCCAATGACTAAAAAGTGTGCACATTATCTTTAATTATCGATGTGGGACTAATCATCCCAACACCCCTCACATCTGAACCCAATCAAGTTCGCTAAGGGAGTAATCAATTAGGGTCGGTGCATCATTCTTTTCGAACCTACAATTCAGTTTTTAATCGAACTTTCAATTTGTATATTATGTCAAAGAATCAACTTTTTAATTATGGTTGAAACCCATGATATATTACATACTCTATTATGAGCCATTATCTAAAACCAATTGGCAAACATTCCAATAAGATGGAGTATTTTTTTAATGTTAATTTCAAACCTATAATTTTGTCATACAGAAGTATAAAGTATACTTTTTAATAAATGTTTATTATTCACACAAATACTTTTTTTTTGAGCATTTATATCGTGATGCAACACTCAATTTTGTCATACAGAAGTTAAAATGGACTCTAGTTTTTGTAGAGACAAAGAACATTGAATTTTGCATCTACCTGTTTCTATCACAGACCGAACACAATTGATTAGGAATAAACAAGTTTTTCTAAGTAAATCACAGTTATTTGTTAATTTGATAAAACTTCTTTATGTGTCATGATTTGATAGGGGCGAGATTTTGAAATTTTGTTTTATTTTTTATATTTATTTATTTATTTTTTATCTTTTTACGATGATTTACGAATAACCATTATTAACTAGGATCTTCTAAGAATAAACATGTTTAGTACCAGGTTATTTTGAGAATAGGTTTGGTGGCTGAGAGCTTTATCTTTACAAACTATTTCTTCTGGCAGTATGACCATTTTAATGAAAAATTCCGCACAAGTAACAGACAATAGAGGGGCCTGGAGGAATTTTTCCGAGGTCGATTTCAACACTCAAGTCAATGTGAATATAAGATGAGTATCAGGAACTTAACTAAGATTTGTTTGTGGCATGAAGACTTAACAACGACACTTATTCTTATCCTCTTAGTTTTGGTTGTTTGGATGCCTTCAATGGTAATGGATGGTAATAAAATAAGGTAGTGAAATTACCAAAAAGGGTCATTTTCATTACCATCAAACAACATGGTATTAGGCGGTAATGGTAATGAAGTATTACTGTGGTAATAAAATAAGGTAATGTTGTTTCGAGCTGAAAAAAAAAATAATGAAGAAAAAAAAGGTAATGTATGTAATTATCCAAAAAAATATTATTATTAAAAAAATAATCATTAAATAGAATAATTTAGATACAATAATGCTTTTAGATACAAATATACAATAATGAAACTAAGAGTCATTACCATTTTTTATTACTAACAACCAAATGCAATCAATGGAATATTATCTTCCATTACCATTCTTTAGTCATGCACACCAAACAAAAGAATCTTCATTACCAATTCTCATATCCATTCCTTCATTACTATTGTCATTACAACATTTCATTCCCATTACTTCATTACTATCAACCAAACGGGCCGTTATAGTAATAAATGCAAGAGAAAATAACTTCACAATTGGAAAATTGTTTCATTGGATAATATGCATCTCTCTAAGAGAACCCATTCGATTTCATTCGTTACCCTAATGCTATTAATCCTAGTTGGGGTTTAAAACTCTCTAAGAGCATCTTTACAATTTACATATTTTTCTTTACTTATATAATATTTTTAATTTTTAGTTTTAATATCCTTAATTTATATTTTTTAATATTTATATTATTAATATTCTTTAATATTCTTAATTTTAATTTATATTTTTTGAATATTCTTATTTTTGAATATTTTAATATTTTAATATTTTAATATTTTAATATTTTAATATTTTTCAATATTAAAAATATTAAAAATAAGAATATTAAAAAATATAAATTAAAATTAAGAATATAAAGAATATCATTAATATAAATATTAAAAAATAAAAATTAAGGATATTAAAATTAAAAATTAAAAATAGTATATAAGTAAAGAAAAATAAAAATATTCTTCAATGATACTAATATTATTCTTAATTTTACCATAAAAATCAAAGTTTGATATAAATAGTCTTTTGGAAACTTTCATTTAGGAAATTTATTTCCATATTAAATGACATTAATAGTAATTTAATTACAAATAACTTACAGCTAGTCTCTTAAGAGACCGGTCTACTTACTGTATTCTTAATGCCTACTTATGCTTACTTATCGTATTCTTAATGCGTACTTTCAATATCATAAGTGTTTACTTACATCATTTTAAATACCTATTTACAATATTTTAAAAAATATATAATGAGCTGACCTAATTAGAGATGGTCTCTCAAAGAGACCGTCTCTCACAAGAATTTGTAAATAAGTTAAGTTGGCTTAATGGTTAGTGCATGCTTTGACTTTACATGAGACTAAGGTTTGAATCCTTGTGCAACCAAATTATTGAATTATTTTTTTTTTCAGCGTTTTTACTAGAAACTTATTTTTCCAAACAGTTTGAGGCGAAACTCATTTTCCCAAATATTAGCTTAGTTAAAAAAAAGTTTAATAATGTCCACAAATTTTATATTGCTATGTGATCTACGACCACAACTATCTTAGGGATTTTAAACCAAATAGTGTAGTCATAATCGTCACTCAGTATCACTCATAAGTCAAGATTCCAGAAGAAAGAAAGATGGTTCATTAAAATACTCTCCAAAATAGATGGGCCTAGAAAGAAGAAACATTAAGAGGAAATACTCCCCAAAAATGCGTGCATGATCATCATGATGTATGAAGCAACCGCATCTCAACTTGATTTGAGCAACTTACAAATTACAATAGTCTTGATGTAGGTTCAAAAACCTTCTAGTCCATACCAACTATTTTCATGGTTGGCCTTTCTTGTCTAATTGGATTCAAACATAATTTAGCAAGATTAGAAAATTTGATGATATCTTCTTTGTTTCCACCCTCTAAAATAATAAGATCATCAATTTTGAACAAAATAGACTCATTCATTTATAAAACAAAATACTCTACAAAACTTCTAACTTCTTCATCTTCATTCTTCTATTGTGCGAATCGATTTTTAACTTGTCAAAATTACTCTAAAACTATAAACATTGTTCTTTTCAATATATTGGCTAGAATAGAAGTATAACCAAATGTTCCTTCAACTCAAGTCAACAAATGAGATTGATTTATATCAACCATTCGACAAATTCAAAAATATGATAGTTTAACTTCGAATTTATCATCCAAAAATATGTTGTTGGATTGTATATCCATATAGTATATAGGTAAAGGAAATTCTTAATGTAAGTAATCAATTACAGTAGGGGTTAAACCTCAAACCTTCTGCTCAACATGCAGATGCTCTATCTATTAAGCCACAAACGCTTTTGGTAATGACTAGATATATTTATGACATAGAATTACAATACATTAATTATTAATACTCCATTATTACCCTTCAAGTATCCTGCATGATCAATTTGTATGAAGCAAACGCATCTCAACTTCCTTGGAACAAGAAGTGATATTGAGATCAATGTTATCAAAAGTGATTGCCCTAAAAGAAGCATTGTCAATTTCTGAAAATGTACTACTTGAACTTTTAATTCTCCAATCACTAATTTGATCATTTAGTCTTGTTGTAGCTTCTGAAATTTTGTTCATAGATAAAGATCTTAAACACCATAAACCTTCTAATCCCATTGTTACTTCTTTCATGGTTGGCCTCTCTTGTCTTATTGGGTTCAAACATGATTTAGCAATATTTGAAAAATTGATGATATCCTCTGGCTTCCCACCCTCCAAAACTATGGGATCCACAATGTTGAACAAAGTAGACTCATTCATTGATGAAATAAAATACTCTACCAAGCTTCTATCTTCTTCTTCTTCATTGTCTAATGGTCGAATAGGTTTTTGTCCGGTCAAAAGCTCTATCAAAATTACTCCAAAACTATATACATCGCTCTTCTCTGTATATTGACTTGAATAGAAATATTCAGGATCTAAATAACCAAATGTGCCCTGAACACAAGTCGACAGATGAGAATGATCTATGCCAACCACTCGAGATATTCCAAAATCAGAAAGTTTAGCTCTGAATTTATCATCCAAAAGTATGTTGCTAGATTTTATGTCTCTGTGGTAGATAGGTGTTGGAAATCCTACATGAAGATAATCAATCGCAGTTGCAGTTTCATAAGCGATTCTCAAACGGATTTCCCATGTGAATATGAAGTTAACAGTAATAGAATTATGGATAAGCTCTGATAGAGTACCATTGGATATATACTCATAAACAACAAAAGGAATGTTACCTTCCAAGCAACATCCCAAAATCTTGACCACATGTCTATGTTTAATTTGGGAAAGAAGAATTATCTCATTTATGAATGGCTTCCATTGATTTTGATCGAGAGATTTTGATCTTTTAACAGCGATAACTTTACCATCTTTTAGCATTCCTTTGTAAATCGTACCTTGTCCTCCTAGCCCAAGAACACGATTCTTATTGAAGTTGTCTGTGTATCTCTTTAGTTCTGATAACGTGAAGATTTTGATTTTTTCAGTTGATTCTCTGTTTGAAAATCCTTGTTCATCTAGTTTTTCAATGAAATATTTTTTCCGAAGTTTATGCTCTTCTCTTCTCCTTTTTGTTTTCAATCGCCACAAACCCCAACAACATCCACAAGTTGCAAGTGATGCGCCAACAACTATACATAAAAGGATTTCAATAATGAAAATATGGTCATATATGTATATTCATCATATTGAGTTTGGGATCGACCATTTCGATCACCATAGTACATAATAACCTTACCTGACGAAATTGCGACCACAATGCCGTACTTCTCAACTATATAAAAAATAAATGTGATATTACAATAGAGAAGAATAAAAGCTCTATATAAAAGTTTTGTCTAAAACTATATATATATATATATATGTCTTTACTTTTTATCTTTCATAATTTTACATTTATCATTTTTAATGTATGTTTATATTTTTGCTATTTTAGTTTTAACAATTTTATTTTTTGGAGATGGTTTTAAAATTTTTCATAATTTAATTAGTTTTTATATTGTAAATAATTTGCTAGTATATCACTATTTGCGCCCCCTAATTTAAAATCTTAGCTTTGCCTATGACTATAAATGTATATTACGCCAGTTCAATATAGAAAAGGTCTCACCCTAAGACCATTTCAAACGATAATTTGTGTGGAAAACATTAATTTTTCGTAAAGTGTGAGTAATTTAACTGGTAGCTATGTATAAATGAAAATGGGAGAAAAAGCTCTAATAATATATTGATAGGGATGCTTATTGTCAAGGTACCAACTCAACCAAAAGCTTAAGCTGGTGGTGGAGGTCTAAGATACATTTTATATACTAACATGCCCCCTCACACAAGAGCCCATTGGACTAGAAGTGTGGATGCGCATAGGCGCTGAATATTGCACTTTGAATGAGGGATGGTAAGATTCGAATCTGTGACTTTTTGTCACGTTGGCTTCTAATACCATGTCAAGAAACCAACTCAACCAAAAACTTAAGATGATGATTGAGACCCCAAAATACGTTATATAATCTAACTCTTACCTAATGATTGATCAAATGGATCGCCCCAAACAAGAACAACGGGTACAGGAATGGTTCCTGATGCTGTTAATGGTGTTCCAGCTTCCAAATATTTCTTGCTAATCAAGAAGGCTGACCTGCAACTTCCATTTGTACCTTTGTTGTTCACTTTTATACCAAACTCCCCGGGCAAATGGAAATTTGTCTGACAACAAAGATAGCCGTAGCATATGCTATTATTAGTAACTTCTTTAAAAGGTGGATTAGGCTTACAAACCGAGGTACATCCTGTTATGATTTCACGCTTAATATCATACATCAAACCATATCCATTCCCACATCCAACTGATACAAATACATTTGTGTAGTCACCATATTCTTCGTTGCTGTCAGCAAAATAGAAGATAGCTTTGGTTAAGTTGTGGCTTATCGGGATCCACATCTCTTTGCTACTATTTTTGCTTTCGCAGATACTTATTGGTGGAATTTTCACAATCAGTACACCTCCCAATGAACTCTTTGGTTTGAGCTCCACGATCTCCAGATTGAATTCCTTCAGATATGCTTTGTTTGGGGAAGACGAAGAATCACATTCCACGTTGAAGTTGGAATCCAAATAGCAGTATGAATTAGGCCCCATTCCAAATGGGTATGGGATGTTTGTATTTCCACATGTGCGTTTGCAATCTGTTTGCTTTTGCACAGATAGTTTCCAAGAACAACATATCATCATTGTTAACATAAAGAATGTGTATAAGTTTGCAATTTTCATTTTGCATACTCTTCTCATTCAAGAAATTTAAGGGAAAGGGCTATAACTTACCATTTGCTTACTTTAGAATATGAGAATGTCTCAAAATGAGACAATTCATATAATTAGTCAATTTCTCTAGCTGATCACCTTAAAATTCTAATTAATAATTTTACGTTATAAGTCAATCATTTACATAACACTATGAAATGTAATAACTTTAAAATTGCAAATAATTACTATTAAACATTTTAAGACAGTGATTCAACCTAATAAAAAGATCACCTTATCGTTAGAGCTTCTAAAACGTGTGATAAGAGTAATCCCCTTTAGTGGACAAGCAATGCCTAATTGCCTACCCAATTCGTAGAAGTAAAAAGACTTGGTCCATTATTATTTCTATTGACCCGGTCTTGGTTGATCCAAATTATTTCTGCGTAATTATTACATTTTTTTAGTCTTAATTTAAAAGTTAAAATATGATTAAGTAAAAATTTATTTAAATCCTCTTAATGTCATTTTATTGGCAAAAGCAAGATTAAAAGCTCTAAAAAATGGTAAACTCGTACTCTCTACTTGTTTCAATAGTGATTGTGTGTATGTTATGGAAACAGTGTAAGCAAGACGAAGATACAAATTGCATACATAAGTGTGGGAATGTATACATTCCATACCCATTTGGAATCGGGTCTTCCAAGTGTTACTTTAACTCCTTCTTTGAAGTTAAGTGCAAATCAAATATAGCAATTCTAAAGAAATTGAATCTGAAGATTGTGGAGGTGAAGATGGATAGCAGTATAATAATAGTAAAAATCCCATCAATAACAGCATGTAATGGTACAGAGATTAAATGGAGAAGTCCTAACTTGAAGGGGTCTCCGTTTCGGTATTCTGTAAATAAAATAATGTCGATTGGATGTGATGGTTACGCCCTTTTGTATGATAGTGATGATAACATCATAAAAGGATGCACCTCAACTTGTGCTCCTGACGGTCTGCCATTGGAACCCAGGAAACAACTGTGTTATGGCTTCGATAAGTGTTGCCAATTAGATATCCCAGATTCATATGACTACAACAAAGGAATTAGTATTGGCGTTGTAAGCATTGATAGTGGATCAAAGAATTGCAGGTCCGTAGTCTTCACCGATTCACAATCATTTGTGTCGCCTACCACTGCCTTTGATGTGACGCTTCTGGAGTACATCTCATTATTCCAGTTACACGGTCAAAGGTTTGAATTATTGTATACTCTTCAAACTAAGGACAAAGAAAAAGATAGGAAAATTTCATTTCATAATTCTGAATTTTCGACTTTTTCATGTAATAGACAAATGTTTTTATAATCCACATGGTGATCTTGACTTTCTAACTTTTACAAGTGGTGGTCAATAGGCAAGTTATTTGTTAATTTTACGTTATTTTTACCCAATGTAATTAATTTTTTGTAAGAAACAAAGTTCGTGATCAATTAACCATATATTTCGCAAGTCGAAATAAGTACTTAATTTAACCAAAAACTTAATATTTTATCTATCATATGAAAAAGTTAGAAATTCAAGGTCACTATGCGGTTTTAAAACATTTGTGAAAAAGTCAAAAACTCGAGGTCACCACTAGGGATGGACATGGGTCGTATCTGGGCAGGATTCAGCTAAACCCAGATTCAGACTCTAATTTTTTTATTGGACCAGACCCAAACCCAGATCCATTGGGTTTGAAAATTTTGGACCCAAACCCAAACCCTTTCCAACATTCAAGTTCTTATAATGAAATATTTATCAAGTCTTTTAATTTTAAAGTATGGATACAACGACCATAGTTCTAATTAAATGAACCGACAAAGTTCAAAATCACGTAATGTTAAGAAATATAATAAAAATTCAAATCAAACAATTAAATACATGATAGCTAATATAAAAGCATTTTTTTTTAAAAAAAATGTAATGGGTCAATGAGTCGGATCTGGGTATCAAATGTGTAAACCCAAGCGCAAACCCTAAGGTCATGAACCTAGATCCGACCCAAATTCATAGGGCCCAAAAATAAGTGGATCCAGACCCTTAAATTAGGGTCGGGTCAGGTATATACCCTTAGGATCCAAGACCCATGCCATCCCTAGACACCACAAGCAAAATATTATATATATATATATATATATATATATATATATATATATATATATATATATATATATATATATATATATATATATATATATATGTGTGTGTGTGTGTGTGTGGAAGTTCAAGTGTAAATTGTGCTTTTATATATATATATATATATATATATATTTTGCACAATCAGATTTGGTTTTGCAAAAAATTCAATCCGATATCCAACTTAAAAATCGAATATTCGATCTTAGCTAAACTTTTTCAAATATAAGTATGTTATTGGTTTCTTAAACCAGATTGGATAATTTGAATCGTTTGAAATACCATGGTGACAACTGCCCTCATTCATTAGAGTAATCTAGTACAGATTTCAAGGGAGGTGCTGAGCATGATCGACAATACGGGACCTCAACAATTTGGAGGCCTCAATAGTGAACAAAGTTGTTATAAAAATATCATAAAGTTGGACACGGCTCCAACGAATTCGTCAATTTTATTCCGCCTCCAACAGATGTTAACTGAGCTTTTTTAACTTCTTGAATTTTCTAATTACTATTTAGTACACTCTACGGTTTAGTCTATGGAATGTGAAGTAACACGAATTTCTTTTTGAATTGACAGATTTGGGAGATGTTGGGTTAGCAAGTCTGTTTCTCATTGTAGTGTCGGGTAAGTTATATGCTTGCATCTTTACTATGATAAATGCAAAATCATATACTCCAATAATTAGAATGATTGAATGATGATAAAAGTAGTCATTTAACATGCTAAGACCTACTTCTCCCTATGAATACTCTTGTTCTAGGCTTTAGTTAAGATGCCCCAAAGTCTCATTTGTAAAGGCCTTATCTCTTGCTTAATTTCTCCCTAAATTAGCTTCTCCATTCTTACATTAATCCTCCACTTGTAATTCCTATTAAATTTATATTTCTTCTATAAACACATAATATTAATCCTAGATTAGAATGGTAGATGTAGCTCTTTGATTAGTAACCACCTTAAATCTTGTGTTGTTTATTTCTTTATTATTGTCCTTCACATTAACTTCCATTATTTGTTTCCTACATTAAGATACAATATAAACACCCTACATAACTATATATTGTGATCCTTGAGTGAAGGTAATGAAAATTTGATGATTATGAAGTTTTATTTCTGAAAATTACAGTTCTATATCTTGTTCTTATTACAGGGAATGTATGTTTAATATATATACATGAGAATAACTGACAAATGATAACTGCTCAACAGAGGATAACTGCCTAATAGTGATAACTGCCTAATAGTGTGATGAAACTGCAACTGCATAACTGCTTTCCAATAGGTAACGCCTTTCAGAGAGATTAGATAATTTTCAATGTCCGTTTTCATAGTTACTTTCCTTACATAACTCTTCGTTTCTTTTTCCTTTCCTTCCTATTTTTCTCTTTAAAATTATTATCCAAACATTGGCCGAGTTCCATGTTAGAAAGTAAAACCCATCATGCACCACTGAAGATTAAAAATTTGAACCAACCAGAATATGACTGAAACAATTGTGCATAACAAAGAATGAAGTGTTGCGTCCACTTCAAAGACAGAGTTAGATACGGACTTTGGCGTTGATGATCGTCCTTATTTCTTTCATCACGAGTTCGTCACTAGTATGGACGACATTTGGCGACGCACCACGTCATCTCACCTGATTGAATAATTGATCTCTTTGTGATTCCTATAGATATGAATTACGAGCAGTGGGATTTATGAAGCACTAATATGATTTGATTCTCAAGGTATTTTGTGACAAGATAAATACCATAAACAAATAAATCAAGAAAAGTGGTCTTGATTGATATATTGATTTTCTTGTGAGTATTACAATATTATCTTATTATTATCTATAGACAATATGTCAAGTAATCTTTATTATTGTCATCTTTAATTATTTGGTGTATCTTTTATATTATTATTCACATGTATCTTCTACAATATTGGTATTTTAAATAGGATGTAAATTCTATTCAATTAATCATCAATCATTTTTAAACTTTTCTAAACTTTCTATATGGTATCAAGAGCTTTGATTTTTTTTTTTCATGCTTCTCGTAATGGCGAGTAATAATTTTAGCACTCCCAACATTACATTTCTTCTCAAACACTCCAAAATGATTTTTCAAACCTTTACCTTACCCATCGATGATGATAGTGTAATCTCACTTCTAAACTAATCATCATTCTTTTTGGCTTCAGCTAACCTCTATGGCAATATCATCAAAAAAACCCTTGTCAACATTGACAAATGATGGTGTCCAAACAATTTTTTTCTTTATCTAAATTGATTATTCGATAACTCAATCTCTCTTCTTGATGGAGGTAGTATAAATTATACTTCAAAACCAACCACTCCAAAATCGCACTTATTACTTTGTTTTTTATAACCACACGAGATCGATAAACTTATTTCTCATTATAAACCTTTTTTAATATTCCGAATCAAATCTTCAAAGACTACAATGTAGCTAATTAACCTTCAACATCACCATCGTTTATAGCACCTTATCGCTAGTCGACCAACTGTTGCACCCTCTATAAGAGTTCATTTCATGAAAAACTTTCACCTCCAACTACACCCATGCTTGTCGTTGATACTTATGATTCTCCATGATTGGACTTTTCCGTCCATCTTGAAGAGGGAATGATAAAGATAAATAAGATCAACAAAAAATCAAGATATGTCTTGGTTGATATAATAAGTGTCTTGTGAATATTACGATATTATCTTATAATTATTTAAAGATAATATGTCATGTAATTTTAATAATTGTCAGTCTTCAATTATTTTGTGTAACTTTTATATTATTATTCTCATTTATCTTTTAGAATAATTTGGTATGATAAATAGGATGCATTTTCTATTCAATTAATCATCAATCATTTTAACTTTTTCTAAACTCTATATTTTGGAATGGAATTTAACATTTATAAAATTTGATAATTGCAGGAGTGTTAACATCTTGTTTGGCATGCTGCTTTATTGGACAATGCTGGTGGTGGAAAACTAGAAAAGGAAGGAGGGAAATCAGGCTTAGAAAGAAATACTTCAATGGAAGATTACAAGAACATAAGTTTAACCAAAAAGAAGCTGACAAAACAAAGCTATTTACAGAAAAAGAAGTAAAAAAATCAACTGAAAATTTCAATGAAGATCGTATAATTGGTAAAGGAGGCCAAGGTACAGTCTACAAAGGAATGTTAAGTGATGGGAAACTTATTGCAGTTAAAAAGTCAATCTTATTGAGTGAAACCCAATGGAAAGAGCTCATCAATGAGGTACTTATCCTCTCAAATGTCAACCATAGAAATGTAGTCAAATTGTTGGGATGTTGCTTAGAGACACAATCTCTACTTTTAGTCTATGAGTTTATTCCCAATGGAACTTTATCAGAACTCATTCATAATCCTAATGAAGAGTTCCAACTAACATGGGATACTCGCTTAAGAATAGCATCTGAAGTTGCTGGGGCCATTGCTTATCTACATTCTTCTTGTTCATCTCCTATCTACCATAGAGACATAAAGACAAGTAACATACTTTTGGATCACGAGTATAGAGCAAAAGTTTGTGATTTTGGGATTTCGAGATCAACTAGTACAGACCAGACTCACATAACAACTTTTGTTCGAGGAACGTTTGGTTATCTCGATCCTGAGTACTTTCGATCAAGTCAATTTACTGAAAAGAGCGATGTTTATAGTTTTGGAGTTGTTCTGGTTGAAATGATTACTGGACGGAAGCCAATTATCGTCACTTCTGAATATGCAACTAGTTTAGTGACAGAATTTATGTCATTGACAGATGATTCTGCAACATTCGAGATGTTGGATCCTGTTATTTTAAGAGGGAGTGATAATATTATTGACGATATAATGGTGGTTGTAAATCTTGCTAAATGTTGTTTAAATCCTATTGGAGTGGAAAGGCCAACAATGATGCAAGTCGCCATCAAATTAGCTTGTTTGAATCAAAAGGAAGTTGCTAAAATTGGCTTCATCAAATGAGATATCAAGTACAAGTTAACAAGCCTAAATTAGTATTTATGCTTAGTTAGTACTTTGAGTCTCAGTTAATTTGTGAAATTTACGTTTTTTCTCTATTATTTCTAACTTTTGGTGTTACTATTTATGCTTGTCATCACTAGATGATTTAGATGGTATTTAGTTGTGGATTTTCATTTATTAAAATAATATCACAAATTTTCAAATGAGATGAACCGACTCAATTTACACTTATTGTCTTAAAGTGATCCTTATAATCGTTAAGTGATCACTTGTAGCTTTTTAGTGATCACTTTTTATAGTTTTAGAATTATCATTTATAACTCTTAAGTGATTATTTACAATCTTAAAGTGATTAATTAAAGAAATAGACTAATTATATGGACATGATTTTCAGGGTCAAGGTCATGTGCCATGTGTTGTTTGGGAGTTATGTAGAGCATTGGGACTGAACCTAAGACATGCGGCAATCACGTCAAGAACTGAAGAAGCATTGCTCAAACTATTGCTCGAACGAGCACCTAAAGAGCTCAAACTATCAACCTCAAAAACACAGATTGCTCGAAGGAAAATACACTTGCTCGAACGAGCAGCCTTATAAGCATCTAAGCTCTATCATTTAACACAAATCAATACCAAACACTAGCCTTTCAGGATCATATAACCGATTGGTAAACATTGTGAAACATTGGTGTTATTGTTTGTTTTTAATGCATTTTGCCTTGTTCATTAGTTGAACCTTGAACCATAATATTCAACTTGATCCTCCTTGCCTCGTCGCTTCCACTACTCTCCACCAATTATAACATTTGGCAATTAATTTTTCAATACATAAAGTAATGTATCACTAAATAAGGATTTTATAATAAAAAAGACGAGTATTTAGAAAGTGAACAAAGTACTGATTGAAAGAGGTGAAAAAGGACTTACAAAGTTCAAACTGCTACTTGAGATGAATGACAATAAGAGGAGGCTTAATATGTTATCCAGAAGTTGAACAAGGCCGATATGTGACAATATAGAGGTAAAGAACCTCCATCCTTGATGATGATGTGCAACCACTGAGCAAGTTATAGCGCCCAACTTCATTAACCTTTATGCACAAATTTTAGGTTATTAATTACAAACCAACAAAATAAATAATAGAACTACTTGGATTCTAAAATGGAAAGAAGGGAAAGATTCTCTGTATGCTATCAGTTAACATGAAAATACAAGCTTTTACGATTGAGTATCTTCAAACTTGGTGAATACCATTTAGCATTTACAATATTGTTCAAATAAAATGCTATACATCATACTATCTATTTGGGTAACTTGGTAGCTAATACATTGCCAACCACATAAAAAATAACTCTTAACTACTCAATACTTGTACATGCAACTAAGTTTTATATAAGACCATTATAGAGATGTCCAATTATGACCGGATAATCAAATTCAAGTATGAATCGCAAGATTCAAAAATACCGCATATAAAAATCAAATAATCAAATCAGATTGATAAGATATTCTTGTATTCACAAGACCTTAAATTGGCCCGACTCAGAACATCAAACCCCAAAACTTGCAAAAACTCAAATGTACACCCCCAGAATAGGATTGGAATACTGAAATCAAGAAAGGCTTTGGAATCTTTAGACACATAATGTCATAGATTATAATACATTCCACCGAAATTAAAATTTGGTATAAACAAATAAACACTTCCTAAAAATTAACTCAAAAAATTTGATTCTATGATCAAATATTTAATGCTTTTCATATATACAATAAAATTGACAGAAAATTCATTTTATGATCAATAAGGAAAGGCATAAATTGATTTGTTTTTAGGGGAGTGATGATCATACCGAGAAAGATCTGGACACAGTGATCATATGCTTCAACGCCGCAATACTAAAGACAAATTAAGAGAAAATAAGTTAAAAGTATAAAATAGTGAAGATTACAAAATGAGTATCAAATAAGGGAAGATAAAAAAAAAATTGAAAGCTCACCAATGGAAGCAATTGCAAAATGGCGGTTGTTCTTGGTATCGGAGAATTTCACTTTAATAGAAAATTTTAATTTTTTTATTTGTTTGAACATGTCACATGTTTTTGTTCGTAAAAATACATCATATTATAAGAGATTGTATCTTTTGATATTATTTGAAACCTAAAAACTATAAATCTTTAACCACATAAAAATAACAAACAGTATATAAACTAAATAAAAAAATTTGAAAAGAAATAGTAGTTTTCTAAGATGGAAATTATTTTTAAAAAATTATTTAATTGCATTATTTTTATTTATAATTAATTACAATATATTTAATAATAACTTAAAATAAAAAAACAAAAAATAAATAAAAAAAAATAACTAAAGAGATACTTCCTCCGTTCCATAATATTTGCTACATTTTCTATTTTTGGCAATTTTATATTACTTGCTACATTTCCTTTTTAGTAATAAAACAATCATTTAAAGTTCTACCTACTCCTATTTTTATCCTACTCTATACTCTATACTCTATACTCTATACTCTATAATAAAAAACTATATTATACTCTATTAAGTAACCTAACAACCTATTTTTTCTTTTTCTTTTTCAATTAACAATAATAAAATACTATACTCTATAAAGTAAACAATCAGCTACAGTGTAAATCAATCACTTTTCTTAATATCCATGTCCATGCAAATGTAGCGACTAAAATGAAACGGAGAAAGTACTAGCTAGTCGGTTTCGGTCCATCCCTCAACTCTCATAGATCTAATGGCATGCCGCATGCGTTACCATTTGCCACTGAGCCACAATTATTAATATTTTACTTTGCTAACTAAACATTTATCATCAACATCACTTGAAGGCCCCTATTTTCGACAATTATGCTTGGGGCTCCGTGTAATGGCCCAGATTGCACAACTTGATAGTCGGGCCTGAATGGGATCTTGTTTGATTCATCTTAATATAAAAATTATTTATATTAACTTTTCATAATTTTTAATTATGCACAATTAGAGATTTTAATAATTGAATAAGTGCATTGGATAGAATGTATAAAGTAAATGGAACATTAATAGTGAATTAGAGAGCGTATTTTTGTTATCAGTTTATGTTTTAATTATTCTTTTTTTATATTACATATTTAAATTATTTTTTTATTTTATTCATGTTTATATGACTTTCCTATATAAAGTATAATAATACTCTTGTGTTTCCATGAATTTACAAGAGCAGCTAAAAGAGAATTTGCCACAAAAATTGAAAAAAGGTGGAGAATTTTATATTACTTGGATGATTACAGGGAAACAGCAAGTGTTGTATGGGACTTCTCATCGTAAGACGAGTCCATATAAACAGTCTATTAGTAAAAACATAAAAACAGATTACAATGAAATCTGAATGCACCCTTATACATAAAACAGTTTTCTTTTTAAATAGTTTTGACCTACCCAATTAAGATCGTTTAACGGTGAGTTAGCCTTAATAAAGAATTAGTGAACGAGAAAATAGTTATGTGGATTAGGATAAAAAAGAGCTGGTGACATTTCTATAAATTATTACAAAGTAAGACAAACATAAATAGAGATTATAGCAAATTTATAGGAACAAGAGACTACACTTTTTATTTTCTTTTCTTCCTTATCTTGGTTTAAACTAGTTGTAAAACCCATCGAGAGCATAACAAACTATTGTTTCTAGAATCTTTTTTTAGGATTTGTTGGAAGTTAACAAGACTTTATTGCACATTGGTTTAGCTAGTTCTAATTCCTTAGTCTATTTATTTGTTTGTGACAAGTTGAGAAGACAGTCTTTTAAAATCTGGTTTAAACCTTAATTGATTCTTATTTTCTACTAATTTATTCTAAGATTGAGTTATGCATTGAAATTTTTGTTGTAGGCATGGGAAAGGTTTTACTTCTGTCTGTATTTGAACTAACGGCCAAGTAAATGGCGTAATTGGCGTAAATGGAGTAACTTTGGTGGGAATAACTTCTTGACAAATTCAATGTTTATGTTTGTCCTACTTCAATCATCTTATTTTTTTTTTTTACAATTAAAAGCAGCATAAATTAGTGAATCTAATTTATTCATTATCGCTATTTGTGACAATTTATTTTCGTGTTGCCAGTTTGTCATCCGTATTTTATTTTTTGAAGACCATTTAATTTTTCATCATAGTGTCATTGCTACCATCTAAACCATCACAACCCCAAGATTTTTTATGGTGAGACATCTCACAAATTTTGAACTAAGAGGAATAGTTTTAGTAAATAAATATTTCACCCGTTCCTTTTTGTTTGTCCATTTTACTTTTTGCACGCATTTTAAAGCAAATTTTAAACCTCGATATCTTTTAAAGCGCAGTATAAAAAATTGTAAAAACTATATATTAAAATTCTTTGCATCAAGACAAATTTAACAAAATCCCACATGAATATATTTTGTCTATAATATATGCTTCAAAAATCAAATTTAAATTTCTATCTTCTAAAGTGAAAAAATTTAAAGTAAACAAACAAAAAGGAACGGAAAGAATAAATGATTTCCATACATAACACTTTTGTTCAATGAAAATAGGATTGACCCTTAAGCTAGATATAAATTGATCCAACGTAATTGCTTATTAGTTACATAAATATATATGTACTTCCATAATTTATTATTATATTGCTTATATTTTACAATTTAGCTATTTTTATTGCAAATTTTTATACATATATTAAAAAAAAATAGATACATATAGATCATATACTTGAATGAATTATGATTATAAAATGTACTTCATATTATCTAAATATGATATTAAGTCCAAATTTGATCTTGTTTGGAAGTCCAAGTGCCATGAAAACCTAAAGGGAAAGTAGAGGATTTTGGGACTTCAAATCTTGCAACAACTGCTCTTACTTCACCAACACGTTTTGCATCCAAGATCACCAAATTGCACTTTCGACGTGAAGCAACGTACTGCAAATCAGCAATCTAAGGTGAGTTCATCGCCCCATAATTACCCTTTCTTCTATAATAGAAAACAGAAAACTACGTGAAAATTAAATTTAATATTATTTTTATTAAAGTTATACCTCGATATTTTGTTAAACAATTTTTTTTACTTTATGTTCCTGAGAGGGGAGGGAAGAGGATGGAAATGAAGGAAAGCGAAAATTAATATGTTTCTTTTAAATATTTTCAATGCTAGTAAGATTTATTTTGTCAAAAAAATTAAAATAGAAAGAAACTGCTCTTATCAATTTTTTTCTCTTCATTTCCTTCCTTTCTTTAATTGGTATCTAAATAAGGGAAATACAATCTCTCAATTTCCTTTTATTTTCTTTTCCTTTATTTCCTTTTATCCAAACATAATAATTTTTTTTAACAAAATAATCTTCAACTTAATTCAACATTTTTCAGAAGATTCAATATAGGTATATATTCATGAGTTCGAGATCATATTGAACTTTCCTTGAAACTAACCCTAATTTGAGAGTTTGGATCTAATTTTTTAGACCCAATTCTGAATCTAAATCCAATCAAAATTAGTTTTGTTAGAATATGTTTTCATCAACTTACTTTTAATTCATTATATGAATTTAATTTTAGTAAACTCAATTTAAATCAACACAATTCATCTAACATAATTTTAAATCACATTATAGGTTATGATTTTTCTAACCTATACACCAGGTATATATAGATTTAGACAATATTCTCTAACATATAATTACATTCACCTCTTTCAAAAGATATTTTCTACTAAATTCAAAACAATTACTAAATTTATTGTTTAAACCTATACATTAATTAGCCGCATACGTTAGAAAAATCGATTTGCTTAATCCAATCAACAAAAGATTCAAACCTTCCACCAAAACAATTAAAGAAAAAAAAAAAAAAAAAAAGAACTTACCTCAACCACAAGAAGATATCCATCGTCTTCATCATTAAATGATTGTTTGGAGATAAACATTGGTTCCCCAACAAACCTACGACTTCCAGGAGACCAAGTACTTACTTTTTTAGTTAAATTGTCAAATTTTAAAATTGTATCAAATGGAAAATGTGATAATATTTGATGAGAACCAGAAGAAGCAGCTGCATAAACATATCTATGTTTATAACCACAATAACTAGGATTTATAATTGGAAAATCTGATGATCTTGTTCTTTTGTTTAAGCATGTCACCTTGCATTTGGGATGCTTTCCACTCTTGTCTAACTTGATTGTCACCTATAATAATGTTTAAGGAAACAAGTTAGTGATCACTATTTAATTTTGAAATTAATAATTATAATTATTGATTCGTCCGTTTGAATTTGCTACAATATAAATATAAAAGTTAATATTAATAATATTTGTATCAAGATGAATCAAATAAGCTAAGATCCTACAGACTATTATGCTATTAGCTTATATATTAAGAATAAATTACAACATTAAAGTGATTGATGAATAATGTCAACATTAAAATGGGACATTTTAACCCTTATACTGAGTAGGTGTAGTATTATGTAATATGGGTATTTTGGGTGTCTAGGAAAAGTATGGATTATTATTAAAAGAATGGAGAAAAGAGTTTTTTAAATGTAAAATTAATGAATAGTGTCAGATGTACAATAGATCTTTTATTAAATGATTAGTAAATAAGTTACCATATAATGTTTACAATTAAATTTAACACAAAAACTTCTTCCTTTGGAAAATGGTAATATTATGTAAATCTGAACCTATATTTCTCACTTAAGAAAAAATTTAAGCGAGGGTTAATTAATGACATTAGAGTAAACGAGTAATGGAATGAATTTAATGTATGATATTAGAATATGTTTTCGTGCAATGTACGGATGTATAAGCTTGTTAATTTATATGAATTTTTTTTATTGATTATTCATAACAAAATTTTACTAACTTAAAAGATTATTAGTAAAATTAATCTATTTTTACTGATAAAAAGTAATTTTTACTAATGAATGTTTTTCTTTACTAATTAGTAAACTGATTTCTAAGTAAACATATCAATTTATAATTTACTAAACAAAGGCTAAATTAGTGTTCAAACATTACATCTAACTCCTCCTATGAAATGAACATGTTGTATAACCATGCATACACAAACACTTTATTCATGACATGCTACAAATACAATATCCTTAATCATAATTATCATCATAAAATTATTTTAGATAAGATTTTGGTTATCATTTTGTAAATATTGAAATTAGCAGAATAATTAAGTCGATGAGTATTTTAATGTTATTTTAAAATAGTAATTAATACATTATTTAGGAGTTTCCAAGCATAAGGTTATTTTTAATTGACACTCATTTTTAATTCTAGCTTTTTTTTATCGTAAGTAAGGTATAATTAATATTTTAGACATTTAAATCAACTAAAGTCAAAGTTACCAAAATTAACCTTTTCTTTAATGAAAAGTATGATTTAAAAATCAAAATTTCTAAAATTAACTTTTTTCTTACTATATTATTATTTCATATTATCTAAGAAATTAAATTTAATTAAAAATTAAAATTTTCCATATTCAATTATCTGAATATATTGTTGTTGATAATATAATTGTGTAATTGACATTTCAATTGTTAGCCATATTGATTGTCTTTGTCTATATTATTTTTCTAAATAGATATACTGATATAAATGCACAATGAAATAATTTTTTACCCCATATATGATTAACATATTTTACATATTAGAAAAGTCAATATTAAATTCAATTAAAAAGTTAACATAATTTACATTTGATAAAATTTTTATTTTGGAAAGTTTTCTTAGGCGGGAAAAACTCTCTTGTAGCATTGACACGTGTCATATTCTTTTATTGTATTAGTAGAAATATAATATTGTATTAGTAGATAATATGATATGATTGCTTCTCACACCTAGGACTGATATATAATTTGTCCATGTTGGTAGTGTAAATTATATTAAACCAATATAATAATCTATTCTAACAATTGATTCAAACAAAGATGTATAATGATACAAAATCTGCTTATATTTGAATGAATTAAAGGTTAGAAGGAAACCTCAAAAAGATGGGGCAATAGTAGCTCTTTTCCTTCTTTACTATTCATGATAGAAGGGTCTAATATGTCACTTTGCCAATTATATCCTGCCAAAATAAATGCATTAGTTATTTTTTTGAATAATATATCTCCCTCATGGCAATAATTATCTTCTTAACCAAACTTGTAATTTGATGTTTGAAATTAATTTATAAATATTTTTTAATATATTATATTATTTTTCAATATTAACACACTTCTATGTGACAAAATTCTCCTTCATGTCTAATATAATAATAAATTTTTAATATATATCTGAGATTAACGTAGACCTATTAATTTTTTCTCGATAAGTGTAAAAAAGTAAATGTGACAAGTAAAATAAATAGAAGGGACTATAAAAAAAAAAAAAAAAAAAAAACGTACCAAACATGTTTTGAAAGTTAAACCATTGATAAGCACAAGCAGTGACATGAATTTGAAAGGTAAGGTTTCCATGATCATCAATTTTTTCAAATGCGTTAGCAACATGGAGTAACCATAATTGTGGACTTTCTATTGCTTTTTTCCAGTATTCATTCTTATTATTAAAGTTTTTGGTGTTCGGAAATCGAGGAAGAAGGTAAATAGATGATGTTGGCTTCTTCTTGTTCACTGAAAGTGCTGATATCATTGGTGCTTGTCCACTTATGGCAGCCATTGATCCTGCAATTCATTCCTATAAATCAACAATATATCCTTACTAAATACAATGCTTCTACCTACTCTTATTTCGATTTTAATTATTTTAACAATAATTTATTATTGAGGTCATCTGATACGACTTCAATTGTATCAGCCTAAACAAATAAAAAACTAATTGCTTCCTGTAAAAGTGGAAATTCAGCTTTCATTGTTTATTATTTTTTGTGCTTCTTACTAACAGGCTGTTTGTATGGGCTCGTCTCACGATGAGACGGTCTCATACAAGACATGTTTTTTTTAATTCATCTTCATTTAGAGTTACCGATAAGACTGAAGAAAGGGGAACACTATGTGGGAAATGAGAATCAAATTCGAAATCTTACATGAGAAAAATAATATCAATTGAGATAAGCCCCAATTCTCAAATATTTTATCTTATTATTTTGAAATCAAATATCAAATTGAAAAGGTTTATTTTTAGCAAATTTAACTCATCAAGTTTTTTATATCATTTCAATACGAGACAAGTTCATATAATTATTTATTTTTCTAATTAATTAATTTAAAATTATAAGTGATCGCTTTAAGGTTATAAGTGATTACTCTAAGATTATAAAAAGTGATCACTTTAAAACTAAAAGTAATTACTTTAAGACCGTAAAAGTATATTGGGCCAGCCCAATAAAAATTATCTTACTGTGAAAGTGAAACTATCTCATTTACAAATTAGTATTTAGAAAGACCGTTTTTCAATGAAACAAGCAACCCATATACGAGTAACATGTTAATTGTATTTGGTTACCTAAAACATCCAATTTGACATGATTAGTGAACAATATGTAATGTGTGTCAGTAAAGGCCCAATCATGAATCATTGAATGATCTGGAATGGTGAATTCTCTCACTTGCAACAATTTGAAATTTTGATCCAATTCTGTAAAATTAGGAAAAAAAAAAAGGCAACATGTCACAAAACAAAAATAACAAAATTCTTAACCAATGCATAGTGAATGCCCTCAAGTAAAATATGGGACGAGAATTAAACGCTTAATTTCTTAAGACTTAAAAGTTACTAACTTAATTCTCATTCAATATAAAACTCAAAAAAAATTAACATTTTCTTTTTCCAAAAAACAAGTTATTGAAGTATTTATGCGTAAATCAATTACAAAATCTATAACTATTATTAAAACAAAAAACTGTTGATGTCATCACTTTTTAAGGCTTATATGTCACTTTTCTCAATAAAAATTTTCTCTCTAAAACTCAATGATAATGTCATTGTATTTATTACTAATATTTATATCTTTGACTTTTTTATTTTCTAATTATGACTATAATTTATAAATGTTGATTAATTTTTTACTTTTTAAGTCATATCAATATATCAGAAAATTATATATTTTATTTTATTTTCTTTCAATTATTTATAAAATCTTTATAATATTATTTATTAAATAAGTATAGGATATTTTAAGATGATTAAAACATAAAACTATAAATATTTAATTTTTTTGTTCAACCAAATATATCAAAAAATTTAATAAAACTGATGGCACGGACATTATCTAGTTGTGTTACTACAACTCAAATTCTACTCATATGCAAGTGAAAAATGAATTAATAGTAGAATAATGTATACCATAGAAAGTGTAATGACTTGTAGGAAGTACCATATCCTCTGCATTACATGCCATTGTTATAAGCCTTCCTCTTTTAGAATCAATCTTGTAATGGGACAATAATCGTTTTGGAGGCATCTTGAAAATTCCTTCAACAACATAATAACAAAGATAATTTTATTAAAAAAATTGTAAAGTATAAACTAAGTTTTAAATGATATACTCTATCGCAACCCCTGCACGAGTTTGTTGACAAGAAGTCTAGATGCAACATGGACTTCATTTATATTTAACGGTATATATTTCATTTTCAAAGAATTTGTTGTTAGAGGGCATAACGTGGAACTTAACTGATACCTTTTTTTATAAAGTGATCACTTACAAATTTAAAGAGATCAATTAGAGAAATAGATTAATTATATAGGCATGTCTAGTCATCTCATCATGAGACTATATCATATAAGACGAGTTGAAAAAAGAGTTATAGGGTAGTATGGTACACACCATGGAGTATAGGCTTCAACATATGGGCAACAACATCCCAAGCATGAGATTGACTAATACTAACTTCATCATCATCATGATGATCATCATGATCATCATCATTATGGATGAAATTGAAATTCCCAATTGTGTTCAATGTTATAGGATCAATTTCATACGGAGTTCCACCTTCCCACAAGCAAAACAAACGTTCACCCCATTTTAAGATACTAGTGTTAGCCACATTCTTCATCACCTTAGTATTTGCCATCTTTTTACCTCTTTTCAATACAGAAAATGGGCCTCTATGGGTAAACTTCCAAGATCCTGTTATTGGATCGCATTCCTCCCTATGGGCCTCAGTTTTCACATATTTGGCCCAAAACTTTACTTCTCCATTAGGCCCATCAATTTCAAAGGCCCTTAAGTACCCATGACCATCAAGTGGGTGGATTGTTGATCCATAATCATCAATAAATAGGCCCGGCCCAATAAGATAGTATGTACCCGAAGGAAAATATTTAGGAAGTGCACCTTCAATGAGCTTAAGTTTAATAGGGTTTGATACTTCCAACCTTTGTGACATGAACAAAAATTGGTAATCCCAAAATGCCACTACCTCATCATCAAATTCTTTGGTATGGATCCAATTATCGGGCATCGAAATTTCTTTTGTAGAAACCTGATGATTATCCGGCATCGAAATCGTTACAAGTTGGGTTGTAGCAGTTTTAGGCTGAAATCGAATTGTACGTTTTAATGAAATATTTTTCCATGGCCAAAAAATATTAGGTGTGATTGTATGGTAATGTTTAACTAGCATGTCTAATGTTTATAATGTGAAGATGTAGAAGGGTTGAGGCATAAACAAGAATTTGGTATTGCTATATATAGATGATCTTTGCAAGCAAATGGTTCTTTTTTTTATACCCAATGAAAGGCTTTCCAATGGTATTGGGATTAATTTTGAAAAATTAGGTTGGTAGGTCCAAGTATAGGTGGATGCACAAGAAATAGTTTATGTAATAATATACAAGTATTACATAGTTTATGTTTGTTAGAATTTAGCCCATCATGGACAATGGCAGACAATATACTAGTGATTTCATTTGCAATAACTAGCTTATTTTTAAGTGGGGCTTAATGGTATAGGATATTTTGTACAACTATAACTATTAATGTATAATTGGAATGCCAATTTAATTCAAATTTGATTTTGTTTCGACTTAATTTGAAAAAAATAATATTGATTTATTTTGGATTATAGGCGCGATAGTGGTTGCAATTGCAGTGGGGTAGAACCGATAGATGAATCAGAGGTGATCATAGGGGGAGAAGTTGTTGCATTTACGTCTAAGTTCAAATACTTGGGATCAGTAATTCAAAGTAATGGGGAGATTGACGGAGATGTTACTCATCGTACACAAGCGGGTTGGCTTAAGTGGCGAGTAGCAACTGGGATGTTTTGTGATAAAAAGTTTCCGAGCAAATTAAAAGGTAAATTTTACTGCGTTGCAATTAGGCCGGCTTTGTTGTATGGGATAGAATGTTGGCCCGTAAAGAAGGTTTTCGAACAGAGGATGAATGTTACAGAAATATGTATGTTGAAGTGGATGTGTGAGCGCACAATGGTAGATAGAATTAGAAACTAGGAGTTTACAGAGAAGTTAGGGGTTGCACCTCTCTCTACAAAGATGCGTGAGAACAGGCTGAGATGTTATGGACATGTGCAGAGAAAAACATATGACGCCTCAGTGAGAAGGATCGAAAGCATCATTGTGGAGGATAAGAGAAGTCAATAAAGACCTAGGAGAACGTGGGAGGAACAGATTAAAAGTGACTTGCATGACCAACACCTCTCGAAGGACCTGACCAGGAATAGGGTAGTTGGCGACGCTTTATTTACGTCTTAGATTTCTGAGTCTGAACCAGTTACATTTGTTGCCTTTGTTCCTAGCCATTTACATATCGCTCTTTTTCTCGTTTTTATTTTTATACCTTTCTATTTTTATTTTATTTTTATACCTTTTTTTATTTATTTTATTTTTTTTCCATTAATTATTAGTATTGATCATAGTGTGTATAAGGTGCAGGCTTTGCGAGTAGTTGCTCGTTCTCACACCCTTTGAAGATCTTTCTTAAGCCGAGGGACTCTTTGACCACACTCTTCTTTATGGGTATGAGTTGCTGTAACACCCCGATTTTCCGAGATGTTACAGTTGCTGTTTTCCTTCCCTTCACAAACCCTGATTATAGTTTTCCTATAAACGGAATACACTAAGTATGATGACGATGAGACGCGATAGTGGTGTTTGTAATAAAGCGTGGCTTGATAGTAGTTCATCTTAAAATATAGACATAATTTTAGATTCATCTCTGTAATAATATTTGCCCGCCTTTCATTTTTAGAAAAATATTAATTTATTATTAATAATTTAGTTGAACATATTCATAAATTAAGTAATTAATGAAACTATTATTTCAGTTTTAATAATTTTAGTGGAACTATTGTTTTTTTAATCGGGATAAACTAAATAATCCCTATAGCCAAGGAAAGAGAAAATTAATTTTTTCTGTAAACAATGAGAATTAAATTCATAATTTTTCAGTTGATAACTATATAAAAATAAACAGGGAAAGTTACCTATAATAATTTAACTTTTTTATGATTTTTCTACAATAATCCCATCTATTGATTAACTAAAAATAATCCCAACTTTAAGGGGTATTTTCCTAGAGTAAACTTGGGTAACCCGATGACCTGCTATAGTAGGTAATTCACCAAAAAAATAAATTGAAAATTAATTTAAAATTAGAGAAAAATTTTGAGAAGTTACATAAAAATTTCTAAACATGAAAAAAATTATAAATTTTTTTAAACATTTTTTTAACATTTTTTTCGACATTTTATTTTAATTTATCTTTTTTTGAAAAAATAAAACTCGCTATAGCAAGTCATTCGGTCATCTAGTTTACTTTAGGAAAATACCCCTCAAAATTAGAATTATTAATGATTAATCAATAGGTGAGATTATTGTACGAAAATCATAAATAGATTGGATTATTCTAGATAATTTTTCCATATAAATAATATAAGGAAACTTTAGTATGGTAATACTCCATATTTACATGAATATGATGAGAGAAACTTAAGATTTTTGGACACAAAAGCATGAATTAATTTTTTAGTAGAATTAGACTACTAGCTAGACTCATCATAGTTGCTACCTATTATTCCATAAGAAGTTAACAAGTAATGATCATTGTTAAGCTTTTTTCATTAACATAATGTTCTTAAATTAACATAATAATGGAATTGATGTGATTTACAATGATTAGATGCTTGATCCTACAAGAATGTTGCCTCCCAATATAAATAGAGCCTTGGCCCCTAGGAATGACAAGAAAAGGGCTATATAACATAGCCTACAATATTAACCGTTCAATTGGCACCCATTTGCCAATTTGGTTCAATCATGTATTTATTTAAATAAATAAATATAAATATTATAGTAGTGCATTCCAATTTGACAAAATAAGTTTGATGATATCACTTTGCAAAATTAGCAATTGCTCAAGATTAAAAAATATTAATTTCAACAATATTAATAACGAACTAGCAGGTGTATATTTAGTGTAATAAAGTGATCATTTGTAATTTTTAAGTGATCAATTTGAGATATAAACTATTTATATGGGCACATCTCATGATAAAATAGTCATAAATGAGACAAACGGAAGATCCTTAAAAGTGATTTGAGTTGTAAGAGCGGAGTAAGATGCTTCATGTAAACAAATTTTGTCTTACATTTTAATAATTTGTAAAAAAATGTAAGTAATGTCCACAAGTTTTAGATTGGTGTGTGATCCACAACAATCTTAGGCGTTTTGAACCAACTAAGTTTGTATCAAATAAGGCGAACACAAAGATTATGTCGCAAATCATAGGAAAACGTTTAGTCAAAGAAAAGTGCAACAAAAGGTTTTAAAATGTGTAAAAAGAAGTGCGATTGCTTATATTCATTTCTTCGTCATCCCAACCCCGCAACAATATGGACTACGAAAACTTCATCGTACCATGATCGATCTTCAAAAATACTCGGGCTTGGGCTCGTAATTTCTTATGAAAATGTACACAAATACAACTCCGATCAAGAATGAAAGAATACAATAATCAACCTTAATGTAATGATACAAACATTACCAAAATGCAAGGAATAATAAATACAAACATGACAAATAATCCCTAAAAGAAAATTTTATGATTCTAATATTTGAAAAAAAATGAGCATTTACAATTGTAGGGAAAAAAAAAAAAAGAAGGCATTTACATTGGCAACTGCATATATATAAATTTAAGTCCAGAAGGGGCAAAGATTTGAAGCATCACACCAATTTTGGGTGATCCAAATTATTGCCTCTTCCTCTTTGAATAATTATGCAACTTCCAAGTCCACATCAACAAAAATGTGACGAGGCCTAACCAAAATGACGTCCAAAAAATAACCAGCCACATAGGCATCGGGGTCGGGTATAAACCTGGCAGACGAGACAACATCAATAACAATTGTAAAATACGAAATCATCGAACGTAATGAGGCAAACGATAAAATAGTGAACACGAACCTTCTCCAAACTTGATACAAATTAGTAGCTCAACGATGCATATAGCCAATGCAAGCCAGCATAACGCGCCCACTTTTTTTATTGGTTTCCTGTGGAAAGAAAAAGCACGGAAAAGTGTGGTTTATACAATTAAGTATTAGCGATTAAGGAATTAGAAATTCTAGTATGAGACGGTCTCACCATGAGACATGCCTCATACTTGGGTTAAATAGCCTGAAATAGAAACTTTTAGTTTGTGGGCTTTTTGTTGAGGTCATCTCACCGTGAGACAGTTTTATACAAGACGCTGTTAAGGAATTGAACGGAATTTGCTAAGGCCAGGGAGAGAAGGAAAGGCTTGCGGTACCTGTCTTGTAGATAGGAGTTGTATTCTCGAATAGTTGGAATAGCAATAAGCCACCATAATATCAACCTATAGATTATAATAGGGTTGCGGGGAGGAATCCAAAGACAAAACTTGAGAAAAAATGTGTTCAACTCTACTATCAAAAACACAATGCAAAGAAAAAGAATTTGAACAAAACGCCAAGGACCCTGCAGCGGATGCCACTCATCTTTATCCCATCGCGCGGGTGTAAATTGCCCCAAAGTACGTTTAACCTACAGAAACATTCATAAATTGGTTCGTTAACTACATATTTTAACAAAATTATGACAAGTTTTCTGAACAAATATCACGAGATGAATTTTCCATAAAAAAGAGTGATGAAATATGCTAGTTTGATTTAATTGAACTCAATTCCAGTACACGATTAAGGCGAATCCTAATTCTAAAAACACCAAATAAACTACGACTAGCAATCATTAGTAACATATTCACACTACACTAAGGCAATCTTAAACATACCTTGCCGATAATATTTGGCTGACGACTTATTCCTACCCAGTCATATGTTTTCCCATCAAAGTATCTTACAGTTCGCATACCAGTCCAAATACCTGCAAAAAGAACATAATGATAAATGATCAAGACTATATTATACACTAAAGTGACAAATACCAGAAAAAGCTATGATGAATTCGTTTAAAATACGATATCTTTTAGACTAAATTTTTAGGAACACAATTTGATAGTCCATCACCTACAAACTTTAAAAATCATGTAATTATGCAGACTTTAATACGTCTCCGAGTGTCATTTCCATATAATGCAATAAAGGTTTTGGTATTGTTGTTATTAAGCTTCCCAATATTCCCTTTTTTACCCAACAACAAGAAACCGTGAACATTAGTGGAGGATGGCGGATAGAAAAAGGTAAGTTTGAGGTAGTCATCACATCCCATCAGTAAATGTTCATAACCCAAAACCAGAAAATGACCGTAACCCAAATCCAATCATCTTAGCGAATGACTATCAGAGAATAATATACATGTCTACCCACATATCCGTTGAATAAAGGATGGGTTTAAAACAAAACAATTCTTTCTATCCATGAATGTTTCAGTCATATACTTGCAAGTTTAAACTGGGGAAAAAAATCTCTATATAACTAACCAAACCAATTGCAGAGCAATATGTCCAGAATGATACTGTCCCACCAACACTCGTTGAAGTTTGGTAGCATATGACGGAAGGTGAGCTGAAAAAATAGCAAGAGTCAAAATCGTGAAAAACCTAACTTGACCTGAACTTTTTTGGCGCCAAACAAATCACTGAGGAAAATGTTGTTATGCATCAGAATTACTACCTCCATCAATTCAAAACCAACGGACAAGACCCAGAGCAAGGGCTGATTCCGAATCATTATTGCCTTGCCCCACCACCCAAGAATGTGCGCTAGGAAAAATTCATCAAATATTGTTTCCTACAAAAGATCATGAATACAAAACTCAGAAAGAAATGGTGCATGCTCAATGAAGAAACATATAATAAGAGAAGAAACAATTACGCCAAACGATAGATGTGAAAGAAGATGTCATACATAAAGGTTCCTAAACCTGTTGTGGGGATCTTCTGGGACGTAGATTCGGCAATCTGCACCATATGATTTTTCAGGAAGTTCTGCACCCAAGATCAGAAAGAGACAAAATTGAAACAGGTTCCAAAAAATCACAGGGACCAAAAAAGTTTTTTCCGCATTTCAGAAAGATTAACACAATTCTTGCACGGGCCAACCTAATAAAGAAAAACAAATAGATGCTTGTAGCAAGCTTTTGAAAACCTGCATGATAACAGATACTATTTTAATATAATGACAGGTATTGTAAACTGTTATAGGACAAACAAGAAAGCTCACCCAAAAGACTAGCCTATTAGGAGAGAGAGCCCATATGCCTATAAACCCCACCCCAATTGCACTTTACAACCGATGTGGGATGAGTCCCATACCTTGCCATGGACCATAACATAAACTAAAATAACAGTTTCATGAATAAAGTACTACGGACAACGCAGCAAATTTTCTGTGGACAACTCAAAGACTAGAAACTAGAAGTGTTCATTCAGCTCTTAGATCGCATTTCGGGTATGATATTTCCAGTTAGGCCATCGTTAATTCTTCCCTTCGAAACAAAACTCTAACGGTACTCAAAACGTAAAAGCTCTCTAAATCCATGAAACCTGTAAACCGAACAAACCGGGAGAAGGGGGTGAGAGAAAACTAAATGTGTGTGTATACATTATAGATCCACTGAAGATAGTTTTGATATTCAGGGAAATTATAGATTGATTGATTTAATTTCAAGATCTTAAAGTGTACCAACAATTATCTTACGACAAAACCAGTGTATAAAAAACTAGAGCTAGGCTTACCGAAAAGAAAAGGCAGCTAGAGATCAAATGAGTTCAAAACAATAAGGTAAACAAGATTCCTACTTCAATATTTAACAAACTAACTGCCTACTACAGTGAGAAGAGGAGGAGACGAACTAAGATACAAATCACACAAGTACATAGCACATAGAAGTCTCAGAGACAAAATAATGACAAAAGGGTAGCAGCAAGACAAAAAATGAGCATGGATTTTGATGCAAAAATCCTCATTGACACAAGGCAATGCTTATCCAACAACTAATACCCAGGCTGATTAACACTACACCAGCGACTACAAATAAAAATATCTTCATCAAAAACACAAAGAAGCAAATTTATTTCATCTTTTGCTTTTACAATCAGCAAATACATTAAAGTTTCTATATACTGGACAGATTTGCAACACCAACTCCAAGTATACTAGAAGATAAAATGGATGACCTAGCTTGAGGGCCTCAATAAATTACAATCAGGAAAAGTGTTTCTAGTTTAAACCACACAAAAGCCACTTGCAAAACTCCATAAAACCAAATGGACAATCAAGAATTCATACAAAGACATGTTCAGATAATTCTTCCGAGGCGCATTAGATTCAAATCTTATGGGCATGTGCAACTACAGGATACCCAACATCCCTGATTTTATGCTTTTCATGTATGAGCAGGAAAAAAATACCAACTGAACAAAAAACAAAGGGAAATTCCGTACAGTAATCCTGCACTTTCAGCTTTTCCATGTGGTAGACAAATATTTTTTTAATCTACGTGGTGACCTTAACCTTCTAACTTTTCCACATGGTAGACAAAATAGAAGTTTTTTTGTTAACTTTACGCTATTTTTACCCAACGTAATGACATTTTTTTCTAAAAACAAATGTCGTGATCTTGACCACATATTTCGAAATATAGTAGAAATAAATAATTAATTTAACCCAAAACATAACAATTTGTCTACCACATGAAAAACATGGAAGCTCAAGGTCAGCACGTGGATTTAAAAAAAATTTGTGGAAAAGCCAAAAACTTAGGGTCACCACGTGGAATTTCCCAAAAATAAATAAACTTACCAACACCAAGATCTGGATGAAGATATTTCATGAACTGGCGAGCATCATCACGATTCTGAAACAAGTATTTCATCAAAATTATTAGAAGATTAGAGGGCCTCCATAACCTGCACAATGAGTTATTTATGACGAGTAGATTAAATAGCCGCGGACAATCATGAGGGACGAGGTGTTGAGACTTGGAACGCATGGGAGGGCAAGGAAGAGTTTGACACTCTTCAAATCTCCATGCACGAAATTAGAAAGAAAATATACGGGGCATGACAAATTGTATAACTCCTCTATATCCAATTATCTAAGCCTCTAAGCAGGTGAGATGGAGTACCTAGCCTTCCTTACCATTTGTCTCTCTCCAAACTACCACATAAAGTCTTAGCATATCAACATAGTGGAAAAATAAATAAAAAATATTCATCTAGCATATATAGCAAACGACATTAAAAATATTATCTTTTCAAAAATATTAAATGGCAATTATAAAGTATACAACTACAAAATTGTTGATCAAACCACAAGTTCCAACTGGCATCATTATAGAGGGAGAACCACAGGTTGAATGACATGCAAATGTACCAAATAATAAAGGTACTATTAGAAAAAAAGTATTATGTTAAGGAGTAATATCCACCTGAAACAGCAAGAACGTCAGCGCAACAAGGTAGACAACAGCCATCCCATGAACTAGACGCCAAATTGCTGGATGTGGTCGTATAAGGACTCTGCATTTGGCTAAATTCTAATCAGAACACACAACCAGGCAGAGATAGGAAGAAAGTGCTAAAAACAGAAATAACTAAAGCAATTCAACTTATGGAGAAAAACACATTGAAAATATATACCCATAAAGCAACTATACAAGCAAGTTATTGATCTCTAAAAGCCAATACCAATTTTAGAACTTATCGCATGGAATTATTTCGTTACCATCTTACATAACTAATGAACAAAATAACCAGCAAATTACTACATATTGCAAAACAAAAACCTCACATGGATGTCACTTTTCATTGCTAGGTTCTAGGGAGTACTATAGCCATGCCATGACATAATCAGATTATGATTTACACAGTAGAGAACCAACAAACATGTAACCACATAAAAAGATAAAAAAAAAAAATTCATGGTAGCTTCTACTGTGTCAGCCACAGGAACCAGAAGTGTCCAGGTAGAAAAGATAGAATATGTAACCACATAAAAAGCCAAAATGGAAAATCTATAAGCTAATAAAAGTTTCTTTGAACTTCATTTGTCAAAGAATTCATGGTCTTTTAGTAGTTCAAACAAACAATAGGGAATGCTTCTCTTCTGTTTTTGTCGGTCATCACAAACACAAACATAAAACATGCATATCTTGCATTTAAAGAAGTCTTTTAGGGAAAAATTAACACAAACTTGACTTTCTTGCATCAATAGACATGATCACACAACACAAACGACAATGATATAATGTTCTATGGAAAAAAAAGGTATATGATAATGTAGTCTCAACTCTCAATATTAATGCCCTAATTATTAGTCTATTTTAAAATAAACATCTAAATTAAAAGGCAGCAGCATAATAATGTGAAAATTTTCCACAGGATAGCACCAAAATAGAGTAGCATACACTAAATAAATGTTATAATAATAAATGAAAACAATTTCTCCCTCCGTCCATATAATTAGCATCCAATTATCATTTAGGGTTGTTCCACTTTTTTGGACCATTTTATCTTTTCTTAATGGTCTCAAAATTCTCTTTTTAATCTCATCCACAAATCCATTCTCATTTTTATCATCCACCTATTTCTTCCACTTTGTTATTACTTATTTGTCTAATTCATCAAGTACAACTTGATTTTTACACATTCATCAAGAGGTGCAAATTATAATGGGCGAAAGGAGTAATTGGCAAAAGGGAAATATACAAAGTAGAGATTTGATTCTACATGCAACAGCAAATGACATTTCACATTCAAAGCTATGTGGAACAAAGTTCCAGCTTCATATCTGAAATAAATTATTGCAGACAAAATAAATTAAACAAAAATAAGCAACACTAGGACTCACGTTGAAGGTGCTTGTAACAAACAGTAAGTAAGAAACACTGCAATCATTGCCCAAACACCCCTGAGAAAAAAAAGTCAACTAACTCAATTAATGTTCAAGGGAGGAGTGAGAAATGCGGAAAAAATTGAATGCATACACAGATAAATACCTTTTGACCGATGTAACAACATCATCAGATTTGCTGCTCTCGGGATCAAGAGCTCCACTAGCCCATCTGTGAAACACAAGATGAATGCACGAAAGAAAGAGTATATCAATAATATGCATATGTGGTACTAAAGGAAAAGCCATCTCTCTTCTGATATAACTACACTCAGATACTAAGCTAGGACTTGACCATAATTAATTACAAAATTAAGACTATTTGAATATTGCAATTTTGCATCATTCAAATCAAACACAGGACAACTATAATCTTAAAAAAACTAAAACTATGTGACGAAGAAAAAATAGAGTAATTGAAGGGCCAAAAAATAAAGACACTCACATAAGGAAACAAGCACCAATAAATAACAAAGTTATTGTGCGAGGCTTGTATGCCCAAGCAGTCCACGGATCAAGTTCATCATCAGCATATGAATAACTTGCATTGCCATTTATGTGATTAATGTCTTGGCGGTTGATCCTCCTACGGCCATCAGGCTCCATCACCATGAATCTGCGATGCTTAAAATTTGCAGTTTCCCTTCTTGTGGAACTAGAAAGCCTAAATTTTAAAGAGAAGTTCATATTCAAGTAACACAGGAGAGAAAGTTAAGTACACTGAAAAATTGGCCACAGTATGTCAACTAAAACTATTTGTCCATGATGATGATAGGAAGGGTAAAAGGAATTCCACGCTGATGAATTCACAATAGCAGAGGCTGCGTCACAGCGCAGAGCTAATTGACAACATTCATACAATAGTCAATATAACACCATTTGCAAGCCAAAAAAACACTATATGCACTAAACTCCCTTTCAAAGAAAATTTTTTTTTCCCATGTTTAGCTCTTTGTCTCATCCCCAATCTCCATGGGATCATTCCCAACCCTAGCTAATTATCCCTACCCGCATTAAATCACTAAATCATGACAATAATTGTGTTACTCTCAAATAGGCTGTGTCAAAGATAGTCATTTGTTGGGAAAGTTTAACCACCAAGGGCTCTAATTGGAAGGCTTGTGAACTGGTGTTAATACCTACCACAATTAGGTCGAAAACACCTTTCAACTCTTCTATTGATGAAGGGTAAATTGCATACTGTTACACAATAGTGAGGCCTCCAAATTTCAATTAATCTTTCTTCCATTTGATTTAAGGTCGTGTGGCTTTGGCCTATTGGGCAACAAAATAAGAAGAAGCGAACAATTTTATAGGAGCAGTGATGATAGGGTCATGCATTCGGGCAG
Source organism: Amaranthus tricolor (assembly GCF_026212465.1). Lineage (NCBI taxonomy): Eukaryota > Viridiplantae > Streptophyta > Magnoliopsida > Caryophyllales > Amaranthaceae > Amaranthus > Amaranthus tricolor. The sequence goes on along the minus strand of NC_080050.1, from coordinate 30,279,877 downwards.
GGCATGGTGGTGTTGGGACAGCATGAGGTCGTTGTGTCAACAGATTTGGCTGGTGATGATATACAGAGATCATTAAACAATAAGATTCTAGAGGTTATTGGTACATTAAGCTACGGTTAAGGTGGTGTATTGGCAATGGCAATGGCAATCATAAATTGATAAGGATGTTCAGACTGTGACTTTGGCTATGTAGTAGTCTCCATACTGTTGGTCTCAAGGGAGACGATGCTGAAGAATCTTTTGTTTCTCATTACATATAAGCTTAAGAAATTCAATTGTAACAACTCCCTCCGTCCTTTGATAATGTACAATATTTGAACTTTAGATTGTACCTAAAGAAACATTCATAATCTAAACCATCCCAGATTGAAAACCCACCATCCAAATTAGGCAGGTATAACTTCAACTAATCCATAATACCCTAACTAATTGCATTAATTAAATTTTATCACAGGCCAAAACAATAGGGTACTTAGTAATCAATAAATGAACCATTTTCATCAAATAGCTTCTACTCCATTACAGTAAATACTTTCAGACAGCGACCCATAACAAGTCAAATAACATGAAACAGAAGACTACAGCTTACCAACCTCCTTAATTCATCATATTCAATTCCATCTAACTAAAATTAAAATAAGTACTCCATCAAAGTACTATGTTGCATGCTATGGTCAGAACAACAATAGTATGGATATTACTCCTAATTGATATCCTAAAACAATAAAAAATTGTCAAATCAAATGTAAACCAATTAGTCCAACTATTAATTAACCCATCACCAAAACTCCATTTTTCTAACTTCTCTCTCTTCCAACAATCTTTTCCTTCACCAAAGCATAAAACCCAGTTTTCAATAACCCAATAACCCAAAAACCCATCACAAATCAATGTCTTAAACCTAATTAAAAAAACAAGATTAACTAAATTAAAATGCTATAACAAATTAATCTAATAATTATCAATTCACCCACAGCCAAAAAAAATCTTTCTCACTACTATCTCTTTCAAATTTCTTTCTCCTAACATGAAACTTAGTTGTTAAAAACCCAAAACCAAATAACCCATCACAAACCAATGTCTATATAACTCTAACCCTAATCAAAAAAGAAGAGTAATTAAATTAATTTACTCAAAACAAATTAACCCAATCATTAATCACTCAAGTCGTATCCCTTCTTTCTCTTCCAACTTTCATTCCCCTTCACCGAAACATAAACCCAGTTCTCAAAAACCCAAAACCCAAGAACCCATCACAAATCAATGTCTTAAACCTAATTAAAAAAAGATTAATCAAATTAATCAATTAAAACAACGGATTTAAGAAAAAAAAACTAACCTTTGACTTTAAATGAGAAAAGAAGAGGACGTATTTGACTGGAAGTGATAGGAGCAGTTGTTGAAGAAGAAAAAATGTCGGAAATGGCAGCGGCGACAGAGTAGACGGGGTTGGCAGCGGCGACAGGGACAGGGGATTTGGGTAATGGGTTTGTCTTTCAAGCATCTGTCTTTTTGCCTTCCCACTTTTTTTAAGATTCTTCATTTTTTAAATTGCTACGCATCTTAATCCACATCCGTTATTATGGGCTTTTTCTTTTTTATTATTCTTATCTTATTCTTTATTTAATCACTAATTTTTATCTTATCTTATTTTATTCTCACCATAAGACAACTTTAATTGGATCTGCGTAAATTATTTTTAAAAAATTATATTCTTCCCAAGTGTAAATTCAAATTTCATTATTTCTTTTACTAATGGATCTTTTGTATAGACGCTTTTTAACGATGATAATGTCTTATACAAGACTTGCTGAAATTTAATTTTTATTAATTTGACATTTAGTCCTAAAAGACAAAACTTCTTTTTATAAAGGGACTTTAAATTGTAACTTTAATTTGAACTTTTAACATAACATTAAAAAAATAATTTATGATAGTTCAAAATATTTTATTTTTGAAGATTAAAATCATTATAAGTATATTCACATTTTAAAGAAAGAAAAATAGTTTAAGCAACTGACATGTCATCTATTGAGGCCCTATGAACTTCGTTTCTTTTTTTTTTAATAGTTCGTCCTGTTTTATGACCAATCAAGTTGTAATAACGATTTAAATAGACTTTTAATTACGTGTGGTTTTTTAAAAGCTTGGTGATATTCACTCTATAAATAGAGCATTTGTCACAAGATTAAAATTAATTATCTTATTTACATCCACTTTAAAAATTAACATGAGATCACTCAACTTAAAACTACTGCACATTAAGAATTCTTATAACAATGGAGTTTTTTCGAATTGATTTTCTTGAAAGAAGCACATTGTTAGTATAGGTCAAACTTTCAATCCTCTAAAGCTCGTACACCTTAACTCATCTCAACTGAGGGTATCATAATCAATCGTTTTAGGAATGTAATACGAGTTTAATCCTGAGATGAGAAACACGAAACAAATATTAATTACAGATTTATAATTATTGAATTTACTATTATCGTAACTAATACCTATTAAAGTTTCCAATATTTTTGTAGGGGCCAAGCTAGGCACAGCCGCACATACCCTTCTTAATGCACTCTATAGGGTCGACCCTGATGCACCAATAATCGAATTCTAAACATGCTCCATGATCATACCCCTACTAGGAGAACCAATCCTTATTATCTCCCACAGTTACAAGCTTGACCTTATTCGTTTGCAATACCTTAACCTTACACAATCAGTTGTGAACTTGTGACTACAAATTAATATTATTTTTAGACTGGCCCCACATATTAATTTAAGTCATTTTAGGTGAATTTCTCTTTATCAATGTGCAACTTCATAGCTACTCATAAGGTCACTGATTTCGCCAATTGTGCTATTTGATTCTCTAACATCTTATAATACATATTGATTATAAATGGTCTACATTAGTATGAAATTTATACAAAGGTTTGTTTTGATGTTGGTTGTTTTGAATGATTTTATATGAAGTTAATTTTTAAGTTTTGGGTTCTCAATTTTCATTTCATCGGTTCTAAAATGAATTGTGACAAGAGTTTTTGGAATAATCACCCTAATCTTCACTCCCCATGTCATATTTGTTTGATACCTTGTTTGATACCTTAACCATAGAGTTGATCAAAAATATTGCTTGAAATATGTCCTTAGCTTCACATGTAAAGTTAGTTGGGTGATGACTTTGGTTTTGAGGTTAACATTGATTTTTCTAATTGATCTTTAATAGTATGGGATTGATATATAGGTTAGTTTTATTGGTTGTTTTGAGCCACTTCCATTTTAATTTAGATGGTCCTCAAAGCCTATTTTCTTAGTATTAAAATAATTGTGATAGAAAGTTATTGGAACAACCACCTTGATCTTGATTAACCTCCCTAATCTTATTTATATCATAGGGTTGACCATAAGATTGGTTGAAATGTGGACCTTGGTTTAAGTTTAAGAAGTATGGTTAGTTGGGGTATTGGCCTGTGTGATGAGGCTAACCTTTATTCCTCTAACTAAAAGTTTTTATTTGTCTTCACTATGGGTTAAAAGTATAGATATATACTCTTCTGTCATCTTAATTTTGCACCATGAAGAATGATACAAAGTTTAAGAAATTAGCTTTGACTTGTTTGTTTCTTTGTCAATTGCAAAAAAAAAAAGGCGACAAAAAATAAATACTAAAAATGTGTTAATATGGTGGGGACCGTGGGGTTATATTCCAAGATAGTAATTGAAGTAAAATCATTGAAATAAACAAAAATATAAATTCAAGCAAATTGGAAAAGATAGAGGGAGTAGTTTAAACTAGGAATGGGCATGAGTTGGATATGGGTCGGGTCCAATTGAATTCAGATTCAGACCCTATTTTTTAATTGGATCCAGATCCATAGGGTCTGAAAAATTTGGACTCGATCCCAGACCCTTACAGTCTAGCGAGTTTAAGGTCTGGATCTGGGTCCAATCTAATATTTGATTTTTTCCTGAAATTTTTTTTAAAATATATTACATAATTTTCGTCCATTTGTATAAAATTATTTAAACATTTTCAATTACGAAGAATCTTGTAATATTTTATACTAATTGAACGAACAAATATATAAAGTTTTACAAATAAAAAAGTTCTTAAAACATTCTTCAAAACAAAAAAAAGTTCTTAAAACAAAATATTCATCAAGTCTTTTGATTTTTAAAGTATAGATACAACCACCATATTTCAAATTACATGAACCGACAAAGTTTCAAATCACGTAATAATGTTCCAAAATATAACAAAGTTTTAAATTAAATAGTTGAATATACATGATAATTATATATTAATTTTGAAAAAAAGTTGTAAATGGATCTATGGGTTGAATTTGGGTTTGAAAAGTATGGACCTAGATCCAGATCCAGACCCAAATGTTAAGGTTATGGACCCGAATTCAATCGAACTCGTAGAATCTGAAATTAAGTAGATTCAAACCTTTAAATTAAGGTGATCAGATTGAGTTTAAACTCATTAGATTTAAAAGCCGTGTCCATCCCTAATTTGAACCTTTGGTTTTCGTTGTGACCACTTTCGCTGTTATTAAAGCATTCACTTGTTCAACATTTGATGAAGGCTGCACATTAAAAGTCCAACATGCATGGGTATGACAATCGTACGTACCATGTTGAATAACATTGTACATGGATAAAGTGTTGTTTTATACTTTAATTGTTTATACATACTCTTTTTTCTCAACTCTTTTATCTCATTTAAATTCTACCTAATTTCTATCTTGCATGGTTGGTTTTTAATCTATTCCAATCAATCGAACTCTCAAAAATAAAAGGCCTTAAATATTAATAAATATTGCTACTCGGGTCTGGTTATATTTGAAGTAATTTTAAAATATAATACTATAATATATTTTATCTTAACTTATTTTTGAAAAAAATTTATCTTTTGATATAATCAAAAGCCCCGATTTTGAAATATATCGCAAAAATAAATAAGGCATCCAAAATCTTTACACCGTCCATGCTATATTGGATTGTCTAATTTATTTATTGTTTTCTCATTTAGTAATAGTCTCCCCAACTTTCTTGTGATATCTACTTACAAATATGTTCAGTCATTTAATCTCATCTACTTATTAATTAACCAAGTACAAATCAAATGAGACATAGCAAATATTGTTCATTAAAGGTGGGATTTGAGGTTGAGACATAAGGGAAGGAGAGGGTTAACAAAAATTATAGTGTGAACTTTGGGGTGTTTGGCTAAAGAGAATGGAAGTTTTGAGATTTTTAGTCTAAACATAAATTGAGACATATGGGCTTAATAAATCTTATCTCTTATTTATGAGTGATTTGTCTAATTGCAGTTGAAAAATAAAAAATATTTCAATTTTGATGTTCCCTAAAACTTAATTTCCTAAATAATGTTCGTTTAGTTAAATAGTTTTACTAAGCTACATGTTTTTGGTTTGGTAATTCCAAACCTGCAAGAGGATAATGTTGTTTTGTCAAGCAAATATATGCGTTAAACAAATTTTAAAAAATCCCATAAGTCTTATAGAAAGAGCCGAATGTCTAAAAAATACTTCTACATATAACCCAAAAATCTCAATCAAGTTCAAAAGTCAAAATCAATAAAAATGTTTGTCAAAACTACTATCCTTGGTTTGCAAATCGGTTGAGGCTACCATAGAACTTGTGTGACTTTACCATGACTAAAACCAAAAAAACATGTCAAACCAAGGAAAAACCCACATTTACCATTGTCAAATTCAACAAAGATTCTCTAAAAAGAATATAACAGTTTAACAAATATGCAATGTGCAAGGCTATCCCTAAATGAAGATAGCATTATCCTTGTGATCTTTTGTTTAAAAAAAAATGCAAACTTTGATAAAAAAAAAAAGAAAAGAAAGTAGCAATTTGACGTGAATAATAAGCTTTGATAAAGTGCAGTAGCAATTTGATATGAATGCTACCATCTTCTTCGTTTACTGTCAATCACAATAAAATGTGAGTGCATTAACAATGGATAATAAAGTGTAGTCCGTTTTCTGACAATTGATGAATTGCTTAACAAAGTCAATTGATAAATTAACTAACAAAGTAAACATCAATATAACATAGTTATATTCTTATTGACGGATTGAGTAACAAATTAAACATCAAATAACATATTTTAATATTCTTATTGAAATAGCATAGTAACATCAACCATTTACCATAGAGTCGATTGACTGATTTGTGATTATACAAGTCACTTAATAACATTCTTATTCATAGAGATCCAAAAATATAAGACAATAAATACAAGATAAATAACACATGACTATAATTTGTTAGGATATAATTTCCTAACCAAATATTTTAGCTTAGTAAAACTACTTACCTAAAAGAACACTATTTTGGGAATTAAGTTTTAGAGAACACCAAAGTTATAATTTTTTTATTTTCCAACACCCCTTAGGCAAATCATTCCTTATTTATTGCATTATACTTTTAATTAAAACTTTGGGATTAAATTCTCATCATCATCATCATATTCAGTGTATCCCGCTCATAAAAAATTATGATCTGGATCTGAAAAGGGGTGAGTGAGCTCATAGAAAATTGGAATTAAATTCTCAATTTAAATATTTGTTTCTTAAGAATGTTTTTAGAAAATTTAATCAAATACAATTAATTAAAATAATACTTTAAATTTTAACAATTACTTTTACGGGACAATAATATTTTACATTAATAATAAGACAAACTAATAGCTAGCAATTACATTTATAACTACTTATAACTATTTAGACGATCAACAATGATTTCACGTTTACCTCGGCCTAAATAGACCCTAAATCGTAGCTAGTACTCTTCGCAGCCAAGATGCTGTTTGTTTTAAGGAAAATTTGCAAAGAAACACCTTATAAAATCAGATTTTTGTAAAAAAATACTTTTTAAAATTTTTCTTTGTAAAAAAAAACCTTTTAAGAGACTTTTTATTTAAAAAAAACACCTTAAATCAGTTTTCGGTGACTTTTGTCAACTTTCCGGCGTCTACTATGCCATTTGAGCTCAAAAGTCAACGCCTGAAAGTTGACAAAAGTCACCGGAAACTGATTTAAGATTTTTTTTAATAAAAAGTCTCTTAAAAGGTGTTTTTTTTTAAAAAAAATTTTAAGTGTTTTTTTATAAAAAACTGGTTTTATAAGGTGTTTCTTTGCAAATTTTCCTTTTATTAATTTACTATATTAATCTAATAAAAAATTGCATACAATATCCAATCATTATCGTTATCATTATGTTTTAAAAATAGCGTTAATTAATTGTGATTGAAGATTTTAAGTATTTAAAAAAAAATATTATATTTGCAAGTAGGAAAAGTTTAGAAATTATTTTTCGCAATCCTTATCTAATCTATTATTTAAACTAATATTTAAATATTCAAATATTCTTTAAATACAAATTTTCAAATGAAACGGTCTCATAATGAAAAATTCTCTTTTGATCTAGCTTATTATACATTTATTTTTTGTCTTAAAAAGTAATCACTTATAACCTTAAAGTGATTATTTATAATCTTAAAATGATCATTTATAATATTAAAGTGATCGATTAGAAAAATAGTTAATTATATAACACGTTTCGTAGTGAAACATCTGTAGCACGGACGTTACCGGACGTTACCGTGTAAATTCACCCTATCAGGGCCTCAGGGGCGGATCCAGGTGAAATAGTGATGTTAATTGATGGTTTGAATTAAAAAACTACATTCAATAACGTTTAATGTAGTACTTAGCCACCATTATACCGGCCATTCACCATTATACCGGCCATTAACTCTAATTCCGCAATATTTAGAACCTCACAAATTATTGTGAAAGAAGATTTCTTTGAAAGACGATCTCTCCTAGCGACGTATTAGATGTATGAGCTAATTAACCTAATTAATACAAATTAAGGAGAAAACAAAATATGACTTCTTTTTTAAGGTCGTCTTTCTGAAAGACGATCTCTAAAATCGAAATTCTTCAACATTCTCTTACACGAGAATTCTCTATTATAAATAATATAAATAAAAAAAGCGGAAAGAAAGAAAAAAATTCCAAATTGAATTATGATTTTTGTTATAACCCACCTAAAATATTAAAAAAGAATCAATTATCTTAATTGCTAGTAGTACATTATATTATTTAATCAGAAACTTATCATATAAATGCAAATGAAGACTTACAAATTGGGTCATCGTAGGCGCAGCAGGTGCGTAATGTGCTGCTGCGAAGATGGTACGTGGTGTCATCCATCGGCGCATGATGGAGAGCAACCACTGCATGTAGTCTGATGTCGTAGGTGCACCATGAACATCAATCGGCGCACCTTGTGCCAGCAGCTCCAATCTACCATTCCAACGAGCGATGTGACGCCAGTTGATGTTCATCCAATTTGCCGCACCCTGATTTTTGCACAAAATCTGGTGCAACTGGGGTTTAGTGTCACAAGGCGGTGGAATGCCCTGTACCAACCCATATTGGCGCATTACGCGCTTTGGTAGATGTACTTCGACAATGTCGAAGCATGTGAGTGGCACAGAAGCCCTCCATGCACCTGAATGAATCCCCGAGTGTTCGGGTACAGCTGCGTAGGCTTCCGCAGGGTATGGGTCCCACAAAAACTAAAATACATGTTATGAAAATGTAAGTGATATGTTAATTAAATTGTACTAATGTTAATGAGTATTGAAATATTTACCTGGTTGGGTCGTAGCATGTCTAACTGATCTCGGTAGAATCCGAGACCGGTGCCGGTGTGCTTGCGCGTCTGGCGTGCAAAATTCCACCTTGAACCGTACGCAACATCTGGTGGGGGTTGTGCTGGAGGAGCAGTATCACCACGACCAACGGTTCTGTAAGGTTGGTCGATAAGAATATGCTCCCACGCCCACAACTGAACATTGGAAATGTAATTAGTATGTAATTCAACTACACCGGATTAAAGTTAAATGTTAATTTTATTACCTGTAATATGACTATTGGCCCCGCAATCTCCTTGACGTTCCTTTGGGCAGCAACACATAGCCTCCTATACAGGTATCCAAGGGCTGCGGAGCCCCAACTATACTTGGCGATGCGCTCCCACGAGTCGTCAAGTAAAGGAGCTGTATTTGGTTGTTTGTTTTATCGGCAAACAACACAGCTCCTATCAAGTATTAGAGGTACGCCTTGGCGTACCTTGAAATGGTGCCTTCATCAGCATCTTCGGGGAGATGCGAGAAAATCTGAACTAACCGCGTGCAGCGCAAACCGCTCCCCCTGATCACTTCCGGTGGAGGGCGCTTTCCCAATATGCGATGGCAGTCAATAAGGTATGACGATATTTACCATATAAGTGTGTGCCGTCAATGTTGATAAGAGGTTTACAATAATTGAAGCCTTCAATGCAAGGTTTAATGGCCCAAAAGACACGTTGGAAGGTCCTAATATTAGGTCCACATATACATCCGTGTCATTGTCCTCCTTAAAATACAACTCAAGTACTAACCTCGGGTTGGAATGTTGCAAAGTTTCTAAAAAGCGTGGAAGGAGTGAGTAAGAACCTTCCCAGGTCCCGTAAATGGACAACAAGGCTTGTTGCTTTGCACACCATGCTCGCTTATAATTCACATCCACATCAAAATGATCTTTAACCATCTGCCTTACGACATATACCTTAATGGATGGGTCTTTAGCAACGCAATTTCTAATGACATTGTTAATGACAGAAGATGTCAGGTGAAGCGTCCAGCCGAAACAGTGTCACTACCCAATACACAAGAACCATGCTTACTCTTATAGGTAACAATACGCCATGAAGATAAATAAGAATCAAACGTAGCCCTAAGTCTCCATGAACAACCCCGCTTACACTTCAAGGTAAGGACAGTTTGGTTCAAGGTCTTCGTTCTGTACTCCACATTTCTGCGAATATGATACACTCTGATAGCTTCCAACAACGCTTACTTGCTATCAAACATCATACCCTTCTCAAACTATCCGTCTTCGGTGTATGTGGTATCACAAGCCTAAGTCCTCCATGAGTTGTCCTCCTCATACTCGTTTAAAGGTGGACGGAGGGCATAAGATGTAGGAGGAATGATTATAGGAATGTTGCCTAGAGTCATGTCATTTGCTAGCGCATCCTCATCGACATCCATATTGTCCTCAGAAGGATCATCAATGAGCTCATTACTCTCATTTCCATCATCCCAAGGTCCCATCTTAGCAGTTTCTCCTAAGTTAACCATTAAATCAATTGGAACTTGATTCGTAGGGGGTTGAGAAAAAGTACAAGATGCGGAAGGAACGAAAGGATTAGGGGTTTCCTGATTTAATATAGGCATAGGGGTAGGAGTAGGATTAGAAGCAACTACATTCCCTAATGGTACTTCTTCTACGTATAACTCCAAAGAGGGAATTTGGGTGGACTTTGAATGCTCCCACATAGCATCTATTGCCTCATCATCCTCAACAAGAAAGGCAAGCAATTCTCTACTCATGTCATATTTAAAGCTTATATTTACGGTACTTCTAGTAGGGTTCAATCCAATCTTAGAACATATAAAACGTCTAAAGTGGTTCAAATCCATGTTCGAATTGCAAGAAGACAACTTACATTTTCCCCCAACATAATGAACTTTGTCACTACTTTCTCGAATACAACCATTCCAAAAACATACTATAGTCACGCGAAATGATGCCATTTTCTACCATTTTCTATATTAATACAAAGAAAATCAACATCATCATCAACTTCATGCCCATAAAAGTACATTATATTCATTTGATTATAATCTTTTTTGGTCTAAAAATTATTACTAATAATATTACTTCATTTCTAATAATATTATCAACATTAAATTCAACTAATTCAACAACATTACTTCAAAAAACAACATAAAGCTATAAAAATAATTAAAAATTAATACTTATGGATGATTAAGAATAGTCTTGATTTAAAAACTAGTAACCTACATTTGGAAAAATAAGCAAATTTGATTACAACCCTGAAAAACTACATATACACAAAAAAAAACACAAACAAGTTTACCTTTGAGCAAGCTAGAGTATCCCACACTAATTTTGAAGTGCCAAATTGAAAGAGGAATGCAAAAATTGATGGATTGAATCAATGGTTTTAGAGGGAGAATGTCGAGTGTAAAGGTAGGGTTTTGAGAATTGGGGAAAAATGGGAAAAAAAGAAATTGATCTATGTATTTGTGCAGCAGGTCTGTTCGCAGTTAGTAACTGCGAACAGCTCCAAACCACAGGGTTGAGATTTTCACGCTTACTTTTGGAATTTTTTTGAAACTTAGTTTATTTTCTTAATTTTTTTTTGGCTTAAGGGTTTCAAATTTTCATATTTTAAAAACTATATAATGGGCCGACTCAATTAGAGATGGTCTTTCACAAGAATTTGTGATATTGTAAACAACGGGTCTCCTGAGAGATCGTCTCTTTGAGAGACGTCTTTCAGGCCTAACCCATTAAGTCTTAATGTTCACTTAATGTATTCTTAATGCCTACTTTCATTATCATTAATGCCTACTTACAATATACTTAATGCCCACCGAAAAAGTACTTAAAATGCCTACTTACAATATTCTTAATGCCTACCGAGAAACTAAGCCGACTAGCCTACTTACCACATCCTTAATGCCTACTTGCAATTTCTTTAATGCCTACTTGCAATATACTTAATGCCCATCGAGTAAGTATTTAAGTATTTATAATATTCTAAATGCCTACTTACAATATTTTTAACCTACTAAAAAATTTACTTTATATTTTCATTTTTGGGCCAGCCCAATTAGAGATGGTCTCTCAAAAAAAACGTCTTCACAAGAATTTGTGTATTGTAAATGTACATTGTCCAGACCAATAGAAATAAAGAAAATAGATTAAAGTGATCACTTATAAAGTTTTAAAGTGATCACTTTTATCTTAAAGTGATCAGCTAGAGAAATATATACTTATTATATGAGCTTGTGAGACGGTATCATACAAGATTTGTGATATTTATTTGCCCACGATTCCTTCAACTAAAGAAAGCGAAACTTTCTTTTAAAAAGTTTAAAAGTAATTGAAGAAACAGATATATCTCAATTGGAGAGTAAGTACTACTTTTTTACGTAAGATCTTTAAAATTGATTTTTACTTAACTTTCTCATTATCTCGACCAACCCAATAATCATAATAAATTTTAAATGCAAGTGGTGGTATTATAAAAACCAAGAACTCAAATAAAAACATTAACAATACTAATTAATCATATCTTAACAGATAATACCCTTCAAATGACACACTAATTGGATAATTAGTGATTCCATTATCAAATCATGATCTGTTCACATGCAATTAAACTTTTTTTCTATGTGCTTAATTTTCTATGGCTCCGCCTCCCGTGACCTACCTAATGACAGGCCAAAACAAATCATAGTGTGTTTCATTACCTATGTTCTATGAATTTGCTGAAGTTTATAATTTTCTTATTTGGTTATAAACTTATAATCTCATAGAGTATTATCATATTATTATTATTATTGTCTTTTCCTATTACAAGTAAAAATAAGTAAAAATTGGAGTAATATTTTTGAATTTAAGACATATTTTATGTGGAGCTTTATAAAAATGAATTTAAAAATAATATTATATTAATAACTATATCTGAATGAAAATATTAGAACAAAATAAAGATAAACACATGATTGGATTATTAATTAAAATTAATATTTTTTATATTAATTAATATTTAAAAAAATTTATGCAAAGAAAACTAGCTATTATAGTGTTTTGACCTCCTTAAACCACATATAATTACTTTTTAAAATATTGAGCTTCAGGTTTTGCTTCAATTGAAGCATGTATTTTATCAGGTTAAATGAGTTTGATTCTCACTACTTTTTGAGAATGATGTGTTAACCTATTCTTTCACTCTTATAATAGATTTTCACTAACGAACTATAAGAATAATTAATTTCCTTTACCTTTTAACCGTAAAAGTTTTCTAGCTTATTCTAAAAAAAAATATTTAAACTACTGCTCTGAACACACTTATGATCATATAAGCAAACCCAATAAAAATGTGAATATTTCCATCACTATCCTCCTCAACATAAAGACTCTCACTCAATTATACAACCTTCCTTCCATATTCCAAACCCAACTTTTTTTCCACACTCGTTTTCAACTTTCCCCACAACCAAATAAAAATCTAAATGACTTTTCAAAGTTTTATAAATCTCACATGGTTCTACACTTCTACATAAAAATCTTAGTACTTCTATAAATATTAACCACCAAAATAATCATATATTCAAACAAAAAAACAAATTCCAACCCTCACATTCATAAAAAAAAATCCACCCAAAAAAATGAATTCTTCTTTTTCTATTTTAAATCCATCATTTCTTTTTTTTCAAATATTTTCATTATTTTCATACACATTATCACAATCTAATTTAGCTACTTACAATAATTTTCTTCAATGTTTACAAACCCAAACAACCCAAACAAACATTTCCGACATAATTTATTCCAAAGAAAACACAAATTATAATTCAATTCTACAATTTTATCTTAGAAATTTAAGATTTTCATACCCAACAATACCAAAACCTCAACTTATAATCACACCTTTTAATCCATCTCAAGTTTCATCCACCATAATTTGTGCTAAAAAACTTAACCTTCTCATAAAAATCCGAAGTGGGGGCCACGATTTCGAGGGTTTATCCTACGTGTCAAATGATGAACCATTCATTATCCTTGATATGAATAACTTCCAACGGATCAAAGTCGACCCGATAACCCAAACTGCTTACGTGGAAGCGGGTTGTTCATTGGGTCAATTATATTATCGGATCCAAGAAAAATCCAATAGTCTTGGGTATCCTGCGGGTGTGTGTCCTACCGTTGGAGTAGGTGGCCATATTAGTGGGGGTGGTTATGGTAATATGATAAGGAAATACGGATTATCCGTGGATCATATAATTGATGCTACGGTAGTTGATTCTTCGGGTCGGATATTAAACCGACAATCCATGGGTGAAGATTTGTTTTGGGCTATACGAGGGGGTGGTGGGGCAAGTTTTGCTGTGGTTATTTCTTTTACGGTTGAACTTGTACCCGTACCCGAGACCGTAACCGTTTTTAATATAAAACGGTTTGATAATATAACCGAATTGGTTTATAAATGGCAAATTTTGATGAAAGATATTGATCATAATTTGTTCATAAGATTATTATTACAACCTGTTAGTGACCCTAAAGTTAAGGGCAAAAAAACTGCTAGGGTTACATTTATAGCTATGTTTTTAGGTGATTCTAGAAGTTTGGTTTCTATTTTAGACGATAAATTTCCTGAACTCGGGTTAAAGAAAGAAGATTGTTTAGAAATGAGTTGGGGGGAGTCAGTTTTAAATTGGGCTAATTACGATAATAAAACATCAATTAATGTTTTATTAGATAGGACTTACACGGCTGAATATATAAAGAGAAAATCAGATTATGTACAAAACCCTATTCCAAAATCAGGGTTAGATTTATTATGGAAAAAGTTAGTTGAAATAGGTAAAGTAGGGTTAGTTTTTAATGCTTATGGAGGAAGAATGAATGAAATTCCGGCGTCAGAAACGCCATTTCCTCACCGAAATGGGAATTTATTCAAGATTCAATACTCAATAAGTTGGAAGGATGGAGGGAAAGTTGAAGATGATAAGAATATAGGTATGTCAAGGGAACTATATAAGTTTATGACACCTTATGTGAGCCAAAATCCTAGGGGTGCTTACCTTAACTATAGGGATCTTGATATTGGAGTTAATGTTAATGGGACTTATAATGAAGGGGAAGTTTATGGGAGGAAATATTTTGGTGAGAATTTTGATAGGTTAGTTAAGGTGAAGACTATGGTTGATCCTCATAACTTTTTTAGATATGAACAAAGTATTCCTATTATGAATTCATCATAAAGTCAAAAGAAAATAATAGTGTTTTCGTTTTATTATTGTATTGTGATTTCATTTTACTTTATTCTATAATAAAGTTTTAAAGTAAAAGGAAATCCTTTGTTATTGCTTTTACATGATTTTTAATTGCATCTTGTATTATATTAAATTTGCATCTCATAAGATAATTGATCTATTAGTGGATTTATACATTTTTTGGGTTATTTTTTTATTTTGCTATATTTTCTTATCTTGACTTTAATGTTATATAGAAATATATTTTTGCCTCTAATTTATTTCATTCACATATTTTTTATCTATATGTTTCTGTCATTTATTTACCTTTTATCATCTTATTAAGGGAGGTTCTAGCCATTATAAATGCTTACCGCACGAGATCCTAAAAATAAAGATTCCTAAATATTATACATATTACATATATGCTGAAGTTGATATGTAACAAGAGAGCGAGGAATACATGCATAAATCATTAGATTGCACAAAAGATCTTAAAATTAATTATTTATCGGTTTTTGCTCTGCTTTTACGTCTTATTATTCATTTTAAATTATTTATAAAATCATGAAGTGTAAAGAAAAATATGCTTTTATATTAATATTGTATTGATTTTTTTACTTTATTCTCGAGTAAAGTTTTTTTTTTTATAACTTTTACTTACAATTCCTTTTGAAAAAAATTGTAATTCTTGAGTGTTTTCAAAAAAGAAGGAAAAGGGCAATTAATGAGTTATTGTTAAAGAGACAAAGGCTTATCTCAAATTAATATCTTTGCCAATCCAAAATGAATTTGCTTCTATTCATTGAAAATCTCCCTTGAACAGTTGAAAATTGATTTCTTTACCTGTAAAATTGTTATACTTTCCATTTTCATTTATCCCTTTAACTTTATAATATTTTTAATTTTAGTAATATTATCACTGCATTTTTTAATACTTATTCACATATTTTATGTAATTTTCTCTTTATTTTAAAATAATCCAGTAATCCACACAGTTTAACAATTCTAACAATTTTTTTTTATTAATTGTTTATAATGCAATCTCTCAAAAACAAAAAACAAAAAAGAGTATAAATTATTTGTCTAAGATAAATAAAAAACAAGTTTGAATATGAATGGTAAACGAAGTATAAACAAATTATAGAACATTGTACTGGCGGCTTTCTAGTCACCATCACATGGTAAAGTTGCCAAATAGGTTGCCTTCTAGTAATATTCCATCCAATAAATATTCTTTTTATTTTGGGCTGCTTTTATAAGTGATTATTTTTCAAAGAAGCGACCTCAAAATAAGAAGTTTATATTTTTATTTTCTCTTTAATTTGTATTAATTAGGCTATTTAGTCTATATATCTAATGCGTCTTTCAAAAAGACCGTCTCTCACAATAATTTGTATTTTATTTTTACAACGATTTTAAAAGAATGACATATTTATGGAAATGAAAGGAATACAACATTTAAAAAAAATAAAGAGGACGTAAAATTAGGTTAAAAAACATAATAGATTGGCATTTTATTAAGTCTTTCTGATATAAATTTTATTAACAATAATTTTTAATAACTTTTATATAGAAATATTAAGTATTTAATTAATGATTGACAAGTATACACAAACAAATAGTAAAATATTTCAATTAATAGAATGGAATATAAGTAAAGCTTTATAAAATTTTTCAATCATTTAGATTCATCCAAGCATTGAATTTTGAACTAGTATTCTTAAATAATCTAAATTGAAAAGTTAACAAATCAAAATTAGGCCAAACTCAAAAATATTTAAACTCAGTCAACAGATTTGACTAGTTTATTTATATATTATTTTGATTATTCGATAGAATGAACGAAGGGTTATATGAAAATCGAATCTACGACTTAATTTAAAAAAAATAATATGGTTATATGACAATCGAATCTACAACTTAATTTAAAAAAAAATAATATTTGGATTAATTAAGATAAGATCCAATTTTCAATTCAACAAATTAAAGAGGTCTTCTATTTAGACTTTGCAAAAGCATCATTGAAACTATATTGTATTATTGGATTCACAAATTTTTGTGATAGACAGTCTCTTTGAGAGATCATTTTTAATTGGGTCGGTCCATTATATATTTTTAAAAATATTGTTAGTAGGCATTAAGAATGATTTAATAGACATTTAGATATTATAAGTAAACATTAAGGATACGGTAATAAGCATTAAGTATAATGTAAGTAGCCATTAAGAATACGATAAGTAGACATTAATCTTTAATGGGCTGGATCTAATAGACACATCTCTTAAAGAGACGGTCACTCAAGAGACTAGGTGTATTGGATTTATGTCTTTTTACATTTGAATTGTTTTGATGAATGCCTTTGTATTTCAGATTTTGTAAAGACTGGGTCATTTGGACCACAAACCACAGTTCACGGTTAAATGCTTCCTAGCGGGCCGAAAATGGCTTACCAGCGAATGATGCACCTTTTTTGTCTCTCTATAAAATGAAATTAAAAGAATGAATTTATATGTAATAATTTATAAACAAATTCTTCTATAAGACGCTTTCATTGTAAAATATGCATTATATTTGAGTTAAATAGCTCAATAATATAATTTTTTCGCTTATGAACTTCTTATTTTAAGGTCGTCTCACCGTAAAACAGTCTCATATAAGACGGGTTGTAATTTATATTAATTGGGCTATTAAATTTATATATGAGACTGTTTGCATATAAAATATACATTCTCATAATAAGACCGTCTGATACGTAAATTTGCCTTTTGATCCATGTTTATACTTTCTCTCATTCATCATATTATTATATGTGGAAGTGCTTTCTCATGAAAATTTGAAGTCTTTTTCAATACTTTTATGTCTCTTTAAATTTGTAATGGAAAAGACATAAAAATTAAGAAATAATAAAAAATAATGGGTAAAATTTAAAAATAAGGATAGAGATACTTCAATAAAAGAAAATGTTGCAAATTCATTAATAAAAAAAATAAAAATATTGTAAATTCAAAAGAAAAGAGTGACTAATTATTTATAAATTGATCCACACTTCACACATGTTAGCTTTTCAATTTAGTTTAGCTCATCCGTTTCATTTATATATTTTAAACTCTTGTATTCTCACAATTCGTTCTATTCATACACTCATACATTTAAAAAGGCAAGATAAAAGACAATATTATTTAATAAACATAAACCATTTTGTTTCACTTAATTTGCATCATCTGTATTTTAATTTGTCTCACCGATCATTTTGTACGTTTTTCTTTTTTTACTAATAGTCTCACTCTTTTTATTTTAATCTCATCTACAGTTCTATTATTATCTCTACATATTAAGTACTTATTTTTATCACTCACTTGCTTTATTTCTTATTTTTTAATCTAATTTTCCTTTTTACTAAATTTCAACAAAAACATAAATGAGATACAACAATTATAAATAACCAAAGGTAAAGATGGGAGGAAACATATTTATGACAATATTCTTTCTTTTCACTTTTTGTTTACTATCTTAATTCATTTTTCGAGTCTTAAATGAATTAAATACAAATTGAGTCAAAGTAGTGGTAGATATTTAGAAATTAAACATTTTTAGTTTGTTAGTGAGTATATAATTTAAAATATATATACAAGAATGAGAATTTTTTTTTTCTACACAATTTACCATTTTATTTTGTGATACTGCACTCATTTTTTTTCAAACACAAAATCTGACAAAAATTATACTCCATAAATTTAATTATATAGATAAATTGTATTAAATATCTTTCATTCTGCATAATATTGCTAGACTAAAAAAATAATAGTGCTACTTTAAAATCTAAAATACCATATTTTGATTAACAGTAAAATACAAAATGATTTAAAGTTGGGTATAAATATAACTAAAGATACTCTTATGAAAGACCGTATCTCCGTGAGATGACCTCAAACAAGAAGCTCGTATTCTTATCATCATCATCATCCTACTCAGTGTATTCTGCTCATAGAAAAACTACCGGCAAGGTCTGGGGAGGGAAGGACAGCAGCAACTCATACCCATAAAGGAAAGCGCGGCCAAAAGAGTCCCCCGGCTCAAGAACGATAAAGAGAGGTAACTACACGGGAAAGATAAATACAGAGTCTATAAATAAAAAATAAGTAGAACCAACTACAAAAAAGAAAACAAAAAACTAATAATAAAGGAAACGAGAGAAGCAGATTGCAGGAACACCAAAAGGTAATCTAAAAAGACATCAGTAATCTAAAACACGAATATGGCACCTCCAACTACCCCTATTCCTAGTCAGGCCCCCAGAGAGGTTAACTCATGCAAGTCAACTCTTATTTGCTCATCCTAAGTTCGCCTGGGTCTTCCTCAACTCCTCTTACCCTCTACTATAATGCTTTCTATCCTCCTCACAGGGGCGTCGAAAATCTTTCTCTGCACATGTGCAAACCATCTCAATCTAATATATATTAGATGCACTATATGACTAATTTATAATGTGCGTCTCTTACTGAGATCATCTCATACAAGAAATTGTGAAATCTTTAATAATAACCTTATTAGATTACATGAATAAGAAGATTGAATAAGTGGAATTGTTGAAACATATTAAAAAACAAATAGTATAAAATTCTTCTACATGCTTAAACATTAATACATAAATAATCTAATTACTTAGAAAACTTCAACAAATCAGATTCAGAACTAAGATTATACTGAAAAGCAAACTTGTGTGGATACTGAAGAACACTACTACTTGAACTCATTCCAACAATCTCATCATGATTAACAATCTTACTTTGTGTTGCTTCTTCTTGATAATTAGCAATTAATTTATCCAATAATCCCATCTCATTTCCTCCATTAGCTTGTGTATTCATCACCAATCCTCCATTAGAAGTACTTAATCTTAAAAGATTATCCATGGCAGTAAACACAGTTCCAACATTGTTGGATAATGAATCAATGTTGGATAATTGTGGAAGATGCATGGTTCCATCGAAAGTGTAATCGGTTAGATAATTTGTCGGGAATATAAATGATTGTTGGCTAGAGCTATTGTATGGATGTTGTTTTTGTTGTAGTAGAGTTGAGGATGTTGTAGTGTAATTATTGGTGGGTGGTTTAGTAATGTGGGTGTTGGGATTGTTGTCGTTATCGTTGTCATTATAATCGTGGTGGTTTAGTTCGGTTTGTAAGCCTCTTCCTTGGTTCTTTTTTTTGAATACTCGGCATACTACCCAACCATCTTCTTGCTGATCAACAAAATGCATGCCACACAATTAGCAATAATTCGGATAATTTTATAGTGGCTGATTTAAATTCAAAGCTGTGGCCTGTTGTACAACTTCAATGATAGAGGTGGAGAGAATTATAAAAGAAAAATTAAGTAAAAATTAAATTTAAAATAAACTAAAAAAGTAATATTTATTCTCCAACTAATACAAGACTTAATTCTCTCATTAATTGCTATTATTACAACTAAAATATGGTTTACAAAATGATAAAGGAGATTATGGACTTTGATTATTGTTCAACTTGTTGTGGACGTCTAAATTGACAATCTCTATAAATACTAATGGAGTAATAATAATCTATAATTGGATCACTGAAAAATACGTACTAACCTCGATAAATGCACTTTGATATGAAACCTTAGAAGATGCTATATATGTACTTTAATATTCCCTTCAATGCAATATATTAGTCTTATTTACTTTTCTCATATTTACTGAGATAATATTTTAATTCTTAATATTTTTAATTATGCTTAATTAAAAATTTAAAAATTTAATATTAATAATTCTGATATTGAGCCAAATCAAATAAGATTCCACTTAACTATATTTTGATTTATAAATTAAAAATAAAACACATATTAAGAGTGATAAGTGAATCGTAACCCAAAAGTAAATGAGACTAATAGAAAGAATAGGAGATATTATTTCTTTTATTTACGTTTTTAGTACAATTACATTTATTAATTATACTTTATTCTTAACAAAATTTTGATACAATAAAGTTTGGCTTCCTTTTTCTACCAATAATCTTCTTTATTTATCTTTAGTCAAGAGAAATTTTATTAGTTTGTCTTAATGTAAAAATTATTAAAATTAATTTCTTTAAATTTTTAATTATATTAAATTAGAGATATTAAAATTTGATTAAGTGCATGAGCACGTGTGTCAACCTTAAATGGAAGACATACAGAGAGACGGTAGGGATTATTAACTTTTCGTACTCCTATCGTTTTTTAATTTTTTCCTATCTAACATATTCTATTTGAGAGAAATTGAATATGATTTGTTAGAAAATTTTAATATATATTTTAATGTAAGTTTTTATATAAAATATATAGATATAAAGTTTGAATGCGTACATTGAATTTGTGCCAAAAGCAAATAAGACAAGTTTTGAGTATCGGAGGGAGTAAGAATTATTAGCGCATATCTTATATTAAAATTAATTAAATATATTAATGATTAAACTTTAGCTAATGTTGGAAAGTGCAAAAGTAAAAACTGAGTAATAGATAAGAAATAGGAAAATATAAATTGTTATAAATTACTTCATTTGTCTATATCTCAATTATATGTTATATGTCATATCATTCCTTTTAAGCAGAACTATTTAGACAACATGTGTGAAAAGTATAGATGAAACACGTACATTAACTTATTCCATGTACCTTTAATTATAAAAGTATATTTTAAGGCTTTAACCATCAACTTAAGCTTTTAGTCGTTATTGTAGAAGATAAGTAAAAATAAGTACCTGAAGTTGAGAATCTTGATCATTGAGTCGATATTCATGCATAATCCAATCAGTTTTGTGACCATGAGGGGCACGACCAGTATAAAACACTAGGGTTTTTCTCATACCAATTCTCTTTGAATTTCCAAGATATATTGCTTTGTCTCTCCCGGTTGCTTTCCAGAATCCGGCCGCCGTAGCACGGTTTGTCCGGGTTCCTGTCGGATACTTCTTGTCCTTGTGGCTGAAGAAATACCATTCATTTTGAGGTCCTGATCCTATTCTGCATCTATCTGCACCATTTAAAACATATTCTACATGTCAAAACAAAAAAAAAATTGAATAAATTGTTCCAAATGAGATTTTAAGAAGTATGCATGAACAGTCTCACCGAGAGACGTACTATGTATTTGGGTTATATAGTCTATTTAATATATATTATTATATAATATGAATATAGACTCCTTATTTAAGATTGGAATAGTCCATTTCAAAAAGTTTTTGTTTTTCAAAGTATGATACTCCTTTCTATTCACTTTAAATGTCCTATTTGATTTTTTTATTTCATTCATCAATCATTCATATTATGTGTATTGCTTTTAATTCATAAGTTAAAATATAATTAAGTGGAATCTTATTTGATTCGTCTTATTGTAAATTTTATTAATATCAAGTTTTTAAAATGGAAAACGTGCATTAGCAAATGTATTAAAACTAAATGGGACATTTAAAATGAATAAGAGGGAGTATTATTTATGTCAACATGCAAGACAGTTTTAAGACTAATTATTATATATATATATATATATATATATATATATATATATATATATATATATATATATATATATATATATATATATATATATATATATATATATATATATATATATATATATATATATATATATATATATATATATATATATATATATATATATATATATATATATATATATTTATTTATTTTGAATTTGTTTTTAAATTAATATTTTTCTGTAATTGATGAAAATTAAATTAACCCTTATCTAGAAATTAAAGATGGAAAAAAAATACTTTTAACTATTAGGTAAACTCATTATAATTATTATGATATATGTATAGATTTGAAAGCATAAGTTTGAGGTCCTTGTTACTATACTTGTACAAAAGTAAGATAATAGCTATATGCACAAGCTATAAATCAATATGAGTCAATCATTCATTTTATTTCTAGCTTAATATACTAAAAATGATATAAATGAACAAATGCTGGTGAGTTTAATTAGTTGATAAAATCTTATTTCGGTTTACATGCAAAATAATGAGTAATGATCTATAAAGAATATTACCCTTTGTGACTCTATACATCAATATATTTTTCTCTTATATTTATGTCTGTATGTTAAAAATAAATATTTTTTATTTAAATTTCTAGGTATACGAACTAAGAGGATATATAAAGTATTTAGCTTTAGATCCAAAGGACTATGCTTCAAATATTCACTTGTCAACAAATAGAGGTGTTAATAAGTACATGATAGAATATGAAGTATAATCTATTATCAAACTTCAATCAATAACTTTAACCGATTAAAATTTATACTCGATATCACTTATGGCGGTAGTATTGACTTTGGATCTAAAGTACCATGCTTCTAATATTCACTCTTTGTGAACCAATAGAAGTAACAAGAAGATAATAGAATATATAGTTTATTATCAAACTTCAACCAACAAATTCTACTGATTTATGTTAGAGTATATAACATATATATGTTATATACTCTAACATTTTATACCTTTGTCGGTAAGTTAAAATCAATTATATCTTGTAATTTTTTTAGGTTAAAACGAACATAAATGATAGATATCACTATTTAGCTTTTAGATCCAAGGTACCATGCTTATAGTATTAGTAGAAGGTAATGATTTTGGATCATACGTAACCCTCTTATACCTTTTTGGCAAGCTGAAATCAAATATATCTTATAACTTTTTTAGGTTTACAAACTTAGATGATGCATAGCACCTATAAGCTGATAGAGTACATAACATATGCATCATCTAAGTTTTTTAAACCAACCCACCATATAGACTACTTATGACACGAAATTATATTATAAATTAATTCAATCAAAAACTTAAGTTGATAATCGTAGTCTGAAATATGTTTCATACTCTATCATAATTGAAATTTTGATAAAAAAGCTAGTTAACAATAAGTTAAAGTTAATCAAACCTTTAAGATCCCATGGCTCAAGCTTATTAAGATCAACTTCCCTAATAACATCAAGATCAATAGCTTCATAAGAAACCTTCTTCTTCAAGTAATAGTATAGAAGTTCTTCATCAGTTGGATGAAACCGAAACCCGGGAGGAACAGATAGCTGCCCATTTCCAGTTTGCATCATGCAAATATTATTATCTTCTTCTTCTTCTAATTAAGCAACCTAAAAAACATGAACAAGAAACAACACATACATCATAACATGCATGACATAAGGAAGAAGTTGCTTAAAAAACAACCAAACACACCTTTAAGTTATTGTATGAGTTTGGTATTCATCCAAGGAGAAGAAGTTGAAAGGAAGGTGATGAAATATGGGGAGTTTAATTAAGGGTAAGAGGGGGAACCAAATCCGAGAAAAGGGAACAGAAATAAAGGAAAGCTTAGGGTTATTTGTTTATTTTTCTGGATTACATGGTAGACCGAGAGAAAAGAGCTAAATGATAATCAGACACAAAAGAATGAAAGTGACACTAATGTCATGTAATCAACTTAACCAAAAAATTAAGCTGATGATCAAAGCCTCATAACATGTTATATAGTCTAACACGCTCATTCACACGAGATTCATTTAGGCTAAGAGTATAGATGCAGTATAGGTTCTCCTTTTACCTGACACTGAATATTTCACTTTAAATGAAGGACGATTGAAATTTGAATATGTGACATTTTGTCAATCTGACTTCTAATACCATATTAGAAAACCAACTAAATAAAAAATTTACGCTGATTTCTAAGACCCCAAAATATATTATATACTCTAAAAACTAACACCAATTGAGATAAGCTAGACAAGGAAAAAAAATAATTAAAACAATGGGAACAGAAGTAAAGGAAAGCTTAGGGATATAATAGTCAAAGGAATAGAAGGAAAATAATAATAAAAAAAGGAATAGAAGCAAACAAGGAATAAAAAAATGATAAGGAATAGAAGGAAAAAATGGTTAAAAAAAAGGGAATAGAAGGGGAATCTAATGAGTAATGAGAAATGATCATGTGGAGGTATATGAAAACGTACGTATTCCGGTGCATGGGGGAGCGGTAATCTGACTAGGGATTCTGTCCGTTGAATAACAGACCTTGTGCCTTAAATTCGCCTTATTAACTTCATTTAATTTTGTATTATTGTCAAATTAATTTGGATTTAAACTATTCTAACTTGTAAGTGTAGAATTAAACCTACTAGCATCATGAGATCATGTTGAGAAATGAGCTGTGTATGGGCCATACAATCTTATAAAAAAGTTTAATACGTGTTAATATCGTGTATATTTAATCTGTAAATTAAAATTTATTAACCTGATCTAATTAGGTTAACTCTACTATATATAAAAAGTACTTTTCTGCTTCTTAATGAACTTTTCACAAAAAATGTAATGTTTACGAAAATAAAAAAAAGTAGAACCTTTTAGATAGTGGATATATTATTTTATTGAATAATAAAATTTAATAGAAGAAAAACGGAGACCATAAGTATTGAAAAATATTAAAGAAAGTTAGTGAAAAAATATAAGGATCACAACTAATACTTCTATAAAAAAAAAATTATAAGTTTAGTGAACAATATGTAAGGACCATAAGAAATATAAAAATGTTAAAAGAATATTAGTGGAAGATATATGAAAACCATAAGTATTATTAAAATATTAAAATGAAGATGAACAAGTTATTTTCAGCTAAAACATGTAATGTAAATTGAAAGATTCTTTATCTAAATAACAAATAAACACCTCAAAATGTCAAATCGAAACTTCTTTTAAGAAAGGATGGAGATACTTATTAGTTAATGGAACAATTGCATCGAGTTGGACGGAGTACATGCCTTAATAGTTAATATTTGCATGGTATTACCTTTAAATATCATCATCTCTAGTTATTATTATTTTTTTGGTATTTAGTATTGTTAAACAAATTTTATCTTAAATTTATTAATATTAGTTTTTTATAATTTTAAATTATGTATAAATTAACATTTTAGGGATTAAATTAGTTAATAGATACTATTAGAACCAAATTGGAAGTTTTAATTTGAAATGGATGAATATGACATAATTTGGTGAGTAATGAGAATATATATTGAAAATAAAATTGCAAAGACGTTACTAAAGATATTTGTTCTTTACTTGATAAAGTGGCAAAATTATATTTTTGTATCATATATAAGTCTCACCAACTACGCCCTTCTCCTAGCTAAGCCATTTTTTGGTTGCTTTTCACTTCTCAAGTGTTTGATAAATTTATTATTAGACTTATACATAATAAGATCCATAAAAGAAGCAAGTTGATTGTATATTAATCAGATGAGATATCATCCTAAAATCAGTTGGTAATAGGAGAAATAGACTATCAAACTTATTTGTTAGTCAACCACTCTAATTTTTCGATGTTCAATCACGAGTGAGTTATTTTCCAACACTACCCATCACATGTGAGCCAATTTTATAATTGGGCTGGAATAGGATCTCCATTCTTTTTGAACCCGCAAGTTGTATATATATAAAAAATCGAGATTTTTTTGTTTCCAATTATTCGGAAACTGTCAACTCTAATACCATGATAAATTTTTGGTCGTAGGTCGTGCCATAAGCAATATAAAGCAAGTCGGGGTAGTAGAACGAGTCGGACACGGCCATGCCTAAGGAACCAAAAATACGGCCCATAAACATAACATGGCCTATTGTGAAACCTTTCAATTAACGGCTAGTCTCTTGAGAGACCGTCTCTTTAAGAGACGTATCTCAAGCCCAACCCATTAGAAATTAATGTTTACTTATCGTGTTTTTAATGCTTACTTATATTATCCTTAATACTTACTTACCGTATCCTTAATGCCTACTTTTAATATCCTAAAGTGATCTACTTACATCATTCTTAATGCCTACTTACAATATTTTTAAAAATATAGAATAAGTCGGCCCAATTAAAGATGATCTTTCTAAGAGACCGTCATTCACAAGAATTTGTGTTCAATTAAAACTAGTCTATAAGAATATCGTTTTTGTCTCAATTAGAATAAATATTGTCTTATCTAAGCAAGGTCTTAGGATCGAATCTCACGTAATTTCTTTTTTTCTCTCTAACCTACCCCATAATCCAAACAAATAAATTAATAGCAATGATAATACGAGAATGGGATCTTGTACGAGGCATCAGTTTCAAATTATTTTTCGATTTTTATGTTTATTAGATCATTTTAATATTTATGTTCCGATCATTTTAGATTGAGATTGATTTAAAATTAAAATGCATGCAATAACTCAGCACGTACAAACGTAAAACAAAATCAACACATTCAACTTTTGATATTTTTCGTGTTTAATTTTTTATACATAATGCTAATATTTCGTTTGGTAGTCGGTATTAAATGGTGAAAAGGATAATGGAAGTTTAGTATAATGTTGGTGGGAAAATCTCTTGACAAATTTAATATTCATGTTTGTTCCATTTCAATTATTTTATTTTTTTCATAAAATCATTTCAATGTGTTGCCATTTGAAGAGGTCGTGTTAGGGTGGTAATAAAAAATTGTAAATAAAAAAATATTTTATGATTTTTATGATCAACTTTTCATTACCATGGGAATGATATGGTATCACTAGTGGAAAAAACCACATATGCTGCGGTTTTACAAAGAAGCAGCATAAAATAATTAGGAAAAAAAATGCAGCATTTACTGCGATTTTTAATGGCCCGCAGGAAATAACCTTGAGCATATACTGCGGTTTCCTATTACCCTCAGCAAATAATCTCCTTACATTAGAATAAAAAACCCGCCTTTTAACGTTCATAAACCCACACTAGCTCGTACTGTTTATAAACCCACGAATAAACCTTAACGTTCATCTTCTTCTTCTTTATCTTCTTAATCTTCTTCTTCTTGTTCATCTTCAAAAGTTGTTGTACTGTTCACGAAACCTACTCGCATTTGGTCGTCTTGTTCATCTTCAAAACCAAGGAAAAAAAATTTCTTCAAACCCACGAAAAAATTTGCTTCTTCTTCCTATTGTCTTGATTCTTCTTCTTCTTCTTCTTCTTCATTTGCTTAAAAAACCCACGAAAAAGTTCAAGGTAATTTCGGTATTATTTGGTTTTTATTTTTTGTTTTCTTTTTTTTGAAAAATGGTTATATTACTAATTTTGTTTTTCTTGTTTCATTGTAGGTCACATTGTAGCTATTCTTCATCTAGATACACAAGGTAATTTCTTTTGATAACAATTATTATTGTTTATCAAATTTTTAGGGTTAAATGATGTTGATGTTGTTTATTATTTATAGTTTAAATATGATTTTATTTAGAATGTATTAGTTGTTAATATTACATTTG
Organism: Amaranthus tricolor; assembly: GCF_026212465.1. NCBI lineage: Eukaryota > Viridiplantae > Streptophyta > Magnoliopsida > Caryophyllales > Amaranthaceae > Amaranthus > Amaranthus tricolor. The sequence goes on along the minus strand of NC_080050.1, from coordinate 30,251,589 downwards.
TTCAAGTTTATATTATTAATATGCTAATTATTTTGTTTTATATGTATGAATATTAATATGAATGTTAATTAATTAGTTCTCCAAATTTATGAATGTGATTTTATTTTTATTGTTTTTATATGTTGTTAGTATTAGTTGTTAGTATGAATGCTAATAATGGTTATTAAAATAAACATAATTTGCACAATTTAAAAAAGTTGTATTTAGGGTTAAAGCAATGTTGTTATAAAAATATACATATTTTTTCAACAATTTATAGATTATGAAGGTTAATTATTGTAAATTAGGGTTAAATGAATTTTTATTACTTAATATTGTGGTTAATTAGGATTAAGTATATATGTTAAAAAGTGATTATTAATTTTGTTTTGAATTAATTAATAACACTTAGGATGACAAAAGATCGTTCTTGGATGTATGGAAGCATTGAATTGTCAGAATTTATCGATGGCGTATTAGAATTTTGTAGTATTGCCATTGAACATCAAGTTAGGACGAGGAGAGTTGGTTTTTATTGCCCATGTGTCAAGTGTGGCAATGTATCAGAGGTAGATAGTGTTGATATCCTTAGGGAACACATACTTCAACGTGGGTTTAGGCCTCAATATCATGTTTGGGTTTGGCATGTTGAGGAGGGAGTTTACAAAGAAAAAAGTGTTGCTGAGGATGTCAATAATGTGGGTGTAGTAGATCGTGTTGATGGGTATGAGACAGATGAAGAGAATGTCGATGAGAATGTAAATCGTGTTGATGAGATGATGGAGGGAGTCGAGGATGAGTTAGAAAAATGTCCTTGTGTTTTTGACTTGTTGACAGAGGCTTCTCAAAAGCCTTTGTACCCTAGATGTACAAAGTTCACCAAACTAACAGCCGTGTTGACAATTTTCAACATTAAGTCAAAGTTCAATTGGAGTGACACTAGTTTCACAATATTATTAGAAGCATTAGCTGAGATGCTTCCTGAGGGAAATGAACTTCCAAAGTCGACATATTATGCCAAAAAGCTCATGTGTCATTTCGGCTTAGAGTACCAAAAGATTCATGCGTGTCCGAATGATTGTGTATTGTATCGAAATGAAAATGAGAACTTAGAAGAGTATCCTAGATGTGGGTTATCGCATTACAAGCGTAAAGGGGTTGGGGATGCTAAAGGGCCTCGGCTAAGGTATTGTGGTATCTTCCAATAATACCTAGATTCAAGCGCTTGTTTTCTATAAAGAAAGATGCGTTAAATTTAAGGTGGCATGCAGATAGGGTGAAGAAAGGTCACTTGCTCACACATCCATCTAATTCTCCGGAGGTGGCATGCAGATAGGGTGAAAAAAGTTTAACCCTAGAGGCAATTTTGATGCATTGCATATGGTCTTAGGGAAAGATCATAGAGGGCGGGTAGTCGGAAAAGGAGGCGTTCGCGTGGGGTTAAAGAAGGCCTTCGGTAAAGAGTATGTCGCTACTCAATCAAGAACAATGCTACCTGAAGAAGTAGTGAACCTATTTGGTATATGTTATTGTGTGGAAATGGTTAGAATTGAAAACAATAGTCATATGCTTGAAATTACGTGCTAAGTTGCGTTTTTGGGGTTTTTAAAGCGTTTTTGGCACTTTCTCGCATAAAGTGGTTCAAAATTGGTTTGTTTGCCACGAAACTAGGCACACAACACTATTTGGTATATATTATTGTGCTGAAATGTTTAGAATCGAAAACAAGAGTCATATGCTTGAAATTACGTGCTAAGTTGCGTTTTTGAGGTTTTTTAAGCGTTTTTGGCACTTTCTCGCATAAAGTGGTTCAAAATTGGTTTGTTTGCGACGAAACTTGTCACACAACACTATTTGGTATATGTTATTGTGCTGAAATGGTTAGAATCAAAAACAATAGTCATATGCTTGAAATTACGTGCTAAGTTGCGTTTTGAAGTTTTTTAAGCGTTTTTGGCACTAAAATCTATTTCCTCTTAGTGCTTTCAACAAGATAATGGCATTGATTGCGGCTACTATACTCTCAAATATATGGACGATCTCTTACAAGCTGTGAAGAACATTGGAGTCGAAAATATTGATGCGGTATGTATATGTTACATTCTTAAATTCTAATATTATATATATTGGTAAAATCTAATGTATAAGTATTATATAAACTTTTTTAATTATTTCATATAATATTTAGGTTTTATACGACACTCCACGGGAAATACGCACTTTGACAGAAGGAGAAATGCACGAATTGAAAGATAAGATGGTCGCGTATCTCTCAAATTTATGTGTTTTGTAGTGTAATTAGTTTAGATTTTGGACTTTTGTATATATATATATATATATATATATATATATATATATATATATATATATATATATATATATATATATATATATATATATATATATATATATATATATATATAGTTAAATTATTGTTAGATTTTAATATACATATACTTTTACCATTGTATATATTTATGTATTATTTATGATATTATATATTTATATATATATATATATATATATATATATATATATATATATATATATATATATATATATATATATATATAGTTAAATTATTGTTAGATTTTAATATACATATACTTTTGCCATTGTATATATTTATGTATTATTTATGATATTATATATATATATATATATATATATATATATATATATATATATATATATATATATATATATTTGTTTATATTAATGATCGAGTGTATATTAGTGACGATTTTATGGTGATTATTTGCTGATTGCAACTGTGTACATTTGAAATGAATTAGCATTGGAATATTAATTAAATGAAAAAAAATAATAACTATATGCTGCGGTTCCAGGAAACCGCAGCATATAGTGTGTTTTTGAATTAAAAGAAAACATACTATATGCTGCGGTTCAAAGGGAACCACAGTATATAGTGTGTTTTCGTGCTGCGGTTTTAAACCGCAGCATTTAAAAAAGCCTATCTGTTGCTATCACTAATGCTTGAGGTCGAAATTGCAACATATGATGGTCAAAAAATCGCAGCATTTGAGGTTTTTTCCACTAGTATATATTTTATAAAAAATATACACTACAAAACATTTTTTTAATATTTTTTAGTATAAATAACCAAATGGGTGTAAAAATTTAACATATTTTGCCCCAATTTACAAATGAGAGTTAATAGAAATCTATGAAGGCTCTACCTTTACAAATTGCGACATTTATAGAAGAGTGGGTCGAATTGGTGGAACTAAGTGATGGATTTGCTCTAAGTCAAACCATCTAAGCCAATTTTTGTTGGCTAATGTGAGCGTACAAAACGACCGACCAAATTGCTGAATTTCCTACATTCTTTTTTTTAACTTGTACCATAGTTAGACTTCCAACTTATTTATTAAGCAAATAAACTTTCATATTGTTGTAATTTATAAATTAAAATATAGTTATATGAAATCTTATTTGAATAATCTCAATTCAAAGTTAAATTCTAGTTTTAATATTTTTTTAATATACATAATTAGAGATATTAATGATTAAATTCATATATCGGAGAATATGTAAAACAAATAATGGACGGAGGAAGTATATGAAAAAGCACCTTATAATTGGACGTAAAAAAGAACTGAGGAAGTATATGAAAAAGCACCTTATAATTGGAGGTAAAAAAGAACTGAGGAAGTATATGAAAAAGCACCTTATAATTGAACGTAAAAAAGAACTGAGGAAGTATATGAAAAAGCACCTTATAATTGGACGTAAAAAAGAACTGAGGAAGTATATGAAAAAGCACCTTATAATTCTACGATGAATTTCTTAAATCGGTAAGTTTTTCCTTGTGTGTGTCTATGTATTCTCTCCCTTTTACAATATTAATTCTCATACACAAATTCTCAAATGAGACAGTCTTACGGTGAAATCATTTAATTATATTGGTCCAATATAAATTTATTTTTAAAGTGATGACTTTTTATAGTCTTAAAGTTATCACTTATAACATAAAAGTGATCACTTATAATTTCAAAGTGATCATTTAGAGAAATGGGCTTACTTGTATAGACTCGTCTCATGGTGAGATGGTGTCATATAAGACGGGCTGATTTGGTTGAAAAAATAAATAAAATAATTTTATTGATCTATTAATTTAAAGGATGATAGCAAGAATGTTAAAAGTCCCTAAATTAATGCTTATCCAATTAAAAGCATTAGAAATTAATAAATCACGTACCAAAGTCAATTTCTATTTTTTTTTTTGTGACGGTGAGACCGTCTCATCCAAGAATTTGTGATTACTTAGAGTACGTACTTGATCTATTTTTATTTGTACAACTTTTATTGTGAATGATTGTCTTTTAATGAGATATTTTTACATAAGAATAAAGTTTATGTTCTCATAATTTGTATAAATTAGGCTATTTAACCTAGATATAGAAGAATTTTTGTAATTCATGCATATTAGCAATTAGAAATATTTGAGACTTGCATAGATGATGGATTTTTATTCATACTATAATTTACCAACTTCCTTCTCTTAGATAGTGAATCAAAAGAATTGAAATAATGTTTTTGAAACCATCATAGTTACACTTTTAGGTTTAAGGTTTAAAACAATGATAATCTAGCTAAATTTATTGATTCCTAAGTTTGAACATAGGGATGAGCATTTAAAGATTATAATAGAGTCTAAATTCTTTACTTATCCAAATTCTAACTTTTGACCCTAATTATATTTTTCTAATTTTTTTAAAAAAATATTTTCTTAAGTATAAGTTTCTAAAATTTAATCCTAATCTAAAACTGAACTCATACGGTTCAAAAAATTTGACTAGGAAAAGGGTCAAACAGGGTTCAAGATTTGTCTTGAACCCTTGCTTAACCTATCTGAGTGTAATACAATTATTACTACTAGTAGGTTAAACCATTACAATGAACAAGCTAAAATTAATAAAATTATTTTGATGTAAGTACCCATTTTAACATTTTGATGCACTCAAAAATGAAAATAGAAATAATACTCGTTTCAACAAGTCCTCATTTAGCCATATTGATGCACTCTTATAGCATATGATTATTCATCAACCAAAATTAAGTTTCTCTAATGAAATCCCTACTCTTATTCACACTCTTTACAAGCTAAGATATCCCACAATAGAATTAAGAAGGAAATAATGCACCATAAAACTCTTGTTCTAACTTCTAACGTGTTCATTAGCCCATTAATTAGTCATTAGTTCCTAATTAGGCATTTCGTCCTAGAAAATGTTGTAGTTGTTGGAATTATTCCATATATTAAAGTATTATAGTACAAAATATTATATCCAAAACTAGCATATGTTAGGGGGGGCCTCTTGTGCAAATTCATACTACTTTTTATTACATTTCCTATTAGTTCATGTAATAATTAAGTATATATCAAATTCTCAAAATCAATCTAATAATCAAAGGTTTTTTTTTTCCACAAATTCTCAATTGTGAGGTTTTGTAATAAGACAATTTCTATTAGGTTGGTTCAATGTGCATTTATTATATTTAAGTGGTCTCTTATAACTATTATAAAGTGATCCTTTTTAATTTTTAAGTGATTATTTTTTAAGTCATAAAATGATCACTTATAACCTCAAAATATTCATTTATAATTTTTAGTGTTCTCATACAAGATGAGCTGCCGTATAACATATTAGGTTAGAGTCTCACTATATAAAAAAGAATTATAACTCTTATTCTTGCATATAAGTAATTCCCTTACTATAACTTGTCCTTTACTTTTTCGCTTTATCTCTCTTCTTCTTATATATAATTATCTTTCCTTTCCTTTCAATAGTTTCAACAAACCAAAATAAAATATAGCAAACTCCATAAATATATCTATTAAAAATTTATATATATATATATATATATGATATAAAATATTACAAACGTAACCGACGAGTAAAAGAGTAATATTGATGTGAATTCACATATGATCTTATTATATTTTTTCCTAAGTAGAAAAAGCATTTAATAGCCCCCACTAACCCAAACTCAAAAATCCTGCAGCCACCAAATCTTGACAACCTCCACAAACACATAAAATTATACCACATTTGTGATCTTTGCATTTATTTCACTCGCCCAATATTAATGTCGTTAGCCCCACCATGACCAAATACAATAATCCATCATCCATCTTCCTTAATATATGCTATCTATTCTAACTTTCCCATTCATCAACTCAATAAAATTAATCCCTTCTATTGCACATTTATTAAGAGATAATAATGGGAAAAATAAGTATAAGTTTATCCTATGTTATGCTCGTGGTGTTGCTTATACTATGCTCCACTACTTTTACTCCTAGGGTTGCTTATTCCATGAGGCAAACTTCCAAAAATAATATTTTCAAATTTAAAAAGCCAAGTAAAAATGATGAGCTTACACTTGCCATGGATTCAACCTTGAAGCCCAAAGGTAGAATTCCTCGTCCGTCCGGCCCATCACCTCGCCACAACAGTTTGGGTTTGAAAGCTTCATTACCATGATAATATCTGTTATTTTGATGCTCTCTTACATGCATGCATGTTACTTAGGTATGAAGCCTTTTATAGTAATCAATAGGGTTTTCTTTAGCTTTTTTAGACACACAATGTGATTGCGTCCAAGGTTATTTAATGATCTCAACAGATAACATTTACTTATGTATAAAATTATATACTTCGAAATACTAATATTTGTGTTAGTTAAGTCGTTGAAGATTTGGTACATGAATGCATTAACTTAAGTTCAAACCTCTTTAAAATTATTTTTTAACTTCAAATTATTATCGACATCACTTGATTTTGTTATAGATGCGCACTCATATTGAACGATTTTCTGTTGGTTCACTAGATGATTATGGGCAAGATATTCGATTATTATGATAACATCTGTAGTTTTGATGCACTCTTAAATGGATGCATGTTATATTGCTGGTAAGCATATATATACAGTAATCGATAGGGTTCTCTTCGGGTTTTTTTCACAAAAAAATGTGATTGCTCATCTTGCTTACCCTATTGGACGGTTGTGTTGGTTGATCTCTATCCATGATTGAATTTATGGCGGAATTAATTCTGAACACGTACAACATATCAAAATATAGAAAGCCTCTAAGATAAGGAGTCTGAATATATTAGTATATATTAATTTAATTTTAGTATAGTTATCTATTTTTAGGCTTCAAAAATTAACATGATAAAATATAAAATAAACAAAATAAAAAATTTATTGCCTATTTTTAGTTTGTTTGAGAGCAAGGTGGGAATTGAAGCAGCTTCTTGCTAGTGGAAACTAGAATGCCACCCCTATGCAGTGATCCTGTACCGTAGCTTTTCTCTGGACTCTGATGGTTGTTGATATACTCCCTCCGTTCTACGGACTATTTAAATATTATATTTTTTATTTTAGTCAATTCTCTAAAATTTAGTACTAATAAAATATATATATATATATTTTTTTATACTTTCATATATACTATAGTAAATATTGTGGGATGAAATATTGTACTTACATTCATATAAACGCTTGTATTTTTAGTTACCTAGACGATATTTGTAAATAAAATATTGGTAAAACGTTGACATTTTTAACCATCTGTTGATTTTTCATTGAGTAAAAAGTTTTTCATGTATACGGGTTGTTTGCGTATATATTAATTATTGACTTTTCTTCTCTTATTATTGCGATAAAGTTATGTTGTCATATTGATACGAGGGGCTTTTTCTATAAACAAATTGTTCGAATGAGATAGTCTCTTTATGAGATACCTTTTTTTTTAATTTCACGTGGTAATTCTAAATTTTTGGCTTTTTTATATTGAAGGCAAATCTTTTTTAATCCACGTGTTGATTTTGATCTTTGAATTTTTCCATGTAGTAGATAAAAAAGAAATTTTTTTGTTAAGTTTACGCTATTTTTACCCGACGTAATGATATTTTTTTAAAAAAAGCAAACATCCTGATCACCCTAATTCACTACATATTTCAAAATTTAGTCCAACTGAATACTTAATTTAGCCAAAAACTTAACATTTTATCTACCACATGAAAAGTTGAAAGTTTAAAGTCACCACACGGATTAAAAAAATAATTGTGGAAAAGTAAAAAAAACCCAGAAGTCACCACGTGGAATTTTCCTCTTTTCATATACTTTCTCCATTTTATAATACTCGCCGCATTTCAATAGTAATACTATTTATTTCTCATTTTATTTTAAAACTTCCAAATAATGGATAGCAAATAATATAGTCAAATGGGATATTGTCTTATTCTTCTTAGAACCTAATTTTTTAATACGCAATTTTTATAATTTTTTGTCTAGTCAAAATAAAAATATTTAATATCAAATATACATTGTAGTACGTGAAAAAAAATATATAAGTATTAGGTAACTGAGAAAATATAAATTGAATAGTCTAAATAATAAAATATACGACTATATAAACTCCTTATTTAGAACTCCTCTAATCAAGAAACGTCTCTTACAATTACGGCCCGTTTGGTACATGGTATTAGAGGGCGGTAATGGTAATAAAATTAAGTAATAAAAAATTTGGTTGTTTGGATGCCTTCAATGGTAATGGATGGTAATAAAATAAGGTAATGAAATTACCAAAAAGGGTCATTTTTATTACCATCAAACAACCTGATATTAGGCTGTAATGGTAATGAAGTATTACTGTGGTAATAAAATAAGGTAATGTTGTTTCGAGCTGAAGAAAAAAAATAATGAAGAAAAAAAAGGTAATGTATGTAATTATCCAAAAAAATATTATTATTAAAAAAAGAATCATTAGATAAAATAATTTAGATACAATAATGCTTTTAGATACAAATATACAATAATGAAACTAAGAGTCATTACCATTTTTTATTACTAACAACCAAATGCAATCAATGGAATATTATCTTCCATTACCATTCTTTAGTCATGCACACTAAACAAAAGAATCTTCATCACCAATTCTCATATCCATTCCTTCATTACTATTGTCATTACAATATTTCATTCCCATTACTTCATTACCATTAACCAAACGGGCCGTTAGAGTATTTATTTCCTATATGGGTCTGTCATGGTATCGTCAATCGTGTTGATACCATCATATTGATTGATCTTGATTTACCCATCTTATGCGTTTAATTAGCTCTAGTTGTTGGGCTGGTTTGATGACAATATATAAATAGGTATTTTGATTTTTCTATTTTGTTCTTAATTTTATATGAGAATTATGGTCTTCTATTAGCATGTGTAAAAAACAATTTGGAATAAAGAGTAGCAAAATGTCTCCGAATAATTAAGAAACTAGTATATAAATTAAATTGTAGGTATCTCAAAATATAAAACTTAAATTTAATAGTTTAGTATATAGAATTGACACTGAAATGAGAGCTAAGATCGATAAGGTTTAAAGTACCTTGATAAACGATAACAAACTTAATGAACTTAACAATGTTTGAAAGAAATTAAAATGAAAAAATGGCACAATGATTTAAAGAGGTTCACCCAATGATGGCTACATCCTCTATGATGTGTAGTTTCTTGTTTATATTATTTCAATGGAGTAAAACTTACTCTTACAAACAAAGTATTACAATTGAATAAGAGAATAACAAAAGGCTATGTGTTTAGGCTTAGGGGTTTGTGTTTGATGTGTTTGGATGAAAAAATGAGCTCCCTATTTATAGAGGAGATCACATTAAGCAACATTCAATACATTAAAGTTATGAATTAATAACAATGAAACAGCTCCAAGGACTTGAAGAGTCAAAAACAGCATCCTAAGAATGTCAGAAGGTCCGCTCGACCAAAGCAGAGGTTCGCTCGGTCGAACGACTTGGTCGAGCGGGCCACAGGAAGCTACTGAATACATTCTATCCGCTCGCTCGACCCACTTTGGAACTCGCTCGGTCGAGTGGCCTTCATTCTAACAGCTTTGCTCGACCCAACATAGTAACACATCTTTTCCATTTCTTCATTAAGACCCATAACTTCCATAGTTAAGTCACACTCTATCACCTTCATAACTTCATGAATTTAATGAAGCTTTAATCACCATCATAATCATAAATATTTAGCTATCAACTTAATTCTCCCATTAATCAATCACAAAATTCTATTGCATCACTTATATGAATGCACATATTAATTGTATACTCAAATCATATTATTCTCAACAGACATATAATCTTTAAAATTTATAACTCCACCCAACAATTATTTACGAATGCCATCATAGTAATACTTAGTACCTTTCATCACTCGTTTAGGTATAATCCATCTGTAAAGCACTTGGAGTATTACACGGGGGAGTGTGATGAATCTTGATCGTATATTTGGATTATGTATGTAGGTGTTTTCTGACTTTTTTGCATATATTAATTGCTGAAATTGTTGGTTTGTAGTTTGTACCCTGATGCTTAGTTAGATTTCTGACCTAGATCGACTTGTTGGCTAATTCTTTTCTAAGGAGAGTTTCTATGTAAAGTAACGTAGGATAATTAATGTCCATGAATAAATAAGAAATATTTATATTTAGTAATCCATTCGTTGTTTAATATTTTTTTCTATTTGAAATATTTCACCTTAAAAAGAGAGAAATTTGATTAATATTTTTGTCATATATTTAGAAGATAAAATATATCCATGTGAGAACTCATTAGATTCGTTTTAATGTATACTTTTTTATTATGTATTTTTTATAATTTTTTATTATGTGTATTTAGAGATATTGAGGTTTAAAATTTGCTTTGAAAACTGTGCAAAAAGTAAACAAGAAGATCAAACAAGAACGGAGAGAGTATTATTTTAATAAGAAATGTATATATGAATAATAAATTTTTTTGAAAATTAAATAAAGTCTTTAGTTGATGATAGTACGATGAATTACAATGGTCTTGTTTAGTTCACCTTAAAAAATAAATAATTGGTAAAAATAAATTTTAGGGAAATTCTATATGACAAGTACCAACTATGGCAAAAGGTGAGTGGTGGCAATTTTTAAAATTTTTTCCACAGAATAGCACTTAACTCTTGGAAAATTAACTACAGTAACATTATGAAGGTAAAAACGGTTAATTTCCATTAAGATTTGGTAAAAGTCATAAATGCCTCTAAAAATTACAAATTTTTTCCATAAAATAGCACTCAACTCTTGGAAAACCGTAATATTCCCTTTAAGTTTAATTTCCGTTAAGTTGGGCTTTACATTTGGGATTTATTAGGGGTATATATGACTTTTACTAAAACTTAACAGAAATTAAACGTTTTTACCTCCATAATGTTACTGTAGTTAATTTTTCAATAGTTGAGTGCTATTTTGTAGAAAATTTTTTAAGAATTGCTACCACTCGCCTTTTGCAATAGTTGGTGCTTACCATATAGAACATCCCTAAATTTTAATTAATATAATAGTTAGTTTTAATTAACAGAAATCAGTTACAATCAGCAAAAATCAGTTACAATCATAAAAACATTTTTGATTAGTGCAACCCTGTAAGTAAAAATCAATAACAATTAAGGTATGTATTAGTTCTGATTAGTAAAAATTAGTTACTATCAATAAAAATCTATTTTGATAGTTAATATCAATTAAATTAGTAAAAATTAGATAACCAAGAGAATCCAAGTCAAGACAAGTGAAATAAATATGGCTAAAAATAAATTAAGAACCAATTAATTTTTTTCATATGCTTACAAAGATATGAATACACACTTTTATTACTTAAATGTTCTATCATAAATCCCTTATTTATAAACAAAGAAATGAAAAATAGAAAAGTTATTCAAAAAGCTTTTTCTCCAAATTAAACAAAAATAACCCCTTAATTGCCATCTTTTTCATTTTTTTTAAAAAAAAAAGTGGAAACAAATAATTTAAGAAAACAGTTAGCATAATAAATTACTATTAAAAATCTAGTGAGAGGAGCAAAATAAAAATAAACTTGTGTGCAAAGATTAGATATTTTTTATCCTCTTTTGTTCAAAGATATTTTCTTATTTAATTTAAATAATAGACTCATATGAATAAAATGTGAAACATATTTTGAGGACGAAAAGTTTTTTTTTATTTATTACAAAAGTTGATTACAAAACTTCTATGCTAAAATTCTTATTTATTTATTTAAAAATATTTTAGTTAAAAGTTCGTGTATTCTTTTCATAAAGATTTTTGAGTTTTGTGTTACCCCTAAAGGCTACAAACTCACGTCAAATATTCATATATATAGTGATATATATAATCTATCCAAGGACATGGTCGGTTCTTCAAGGGAACATGCTACTGTCTTAGATTGTGACCTTCACTCGCATTGACAACTTTCTAGCCTAATGCTTAGAGAAGTTATTATCGTTATTTTAGTTATTGTCTATTTAGCTATTTTTTGAATTAATGGGGTGATTTTTGAGAATTGAAAAGGGGAAGAAAAGATAAAAGTGGATTGAAAATAATAAAGGAAAAAAATGAAAAATATGAGTTTGTTTTATATGAGGGTGAGAAGTGAAATAGCCAAGCCCTGGGTAAGCATAAGATGTGCCTGTGTTCAAAACTCACAGTAAAATTTGACAAATATTACCTTCTTATGTATCAAATTTAAAGCCTTATGAAACTTAGTTGTTAACTTAATCACCAAGTTAAAGTACTATTAATGATAATTGAAATACCTTGTTTGTTAATTATTAAATGCACGTTTATAAAAAAAAATGCATTACATAGAGTTCAAGTATTAAACTTTAGTTAGTAATTAATACTTCTAATTTTTTTACTGCTTTTACTAATTATTGAACTCACGGTTGTGTGAATTTATATTATGTATTGGTGTATAATAGGAGTATGTTTTTTCGACATTATAAATTTTGTATTTATCAGTCTGTAATATATATATATATATATATATATATATATATATATATATATATATATATATATATATATATATATATATATATATATATATATATATATATATATATATATATATATATATATATATATATATATATATATATATATAGTTAGGGGCCTAAGGTCCATAATATATTTTTCATTCCTAGCCTTTAAAATCTCAAGGCTGATCTTGAAAATGACTAGGAAAGAAACATGCAAGGAGAAGAATCCTAACTCTTATATTATGTCGAATTTAAAATTTTTTAGGTCAATTCTACGGTACATATGTTAACGTCTTAACTTTTTTTTAGTGTGTATATTTAGTGAGTTGAAGTAAAATGTACATTTAGGTAAATAGGTTCCTTTCAAAAAAAATGTAAAATGTGCATCTTGTGTATTAAAGACTTAACCTCTATTTTTAACACCTAAATTGTAGGGCCCATATATTATTATCATGTCGTATCAATCTCATGCTTTTAACATTCAAGATTTTTGTTAGAGTCAGAGTCAGCAATTTAGTATCTCGTATAAGTTAGGGTCTAGTGGGAAAAGGGTAGGAGGCAAATCATACTTTACTATACCCAGATTATACTCCAAAATTTCTCTTAGAGTGGACAAAGAGCAATGCGCTATTCAGATTATACTCCAAAATTTTCCTTATAACATATTGGTATTATAAATTATCACTTTTAACACACTAAATTTACTTATATTAGCCTACCGTTGCATTTAAGAATTTCTGATACTCTTTTGACTAACATACTTCAGTGTTATACAGAAACGAATGCTAACAGCAATGTCTAAGACTATTATCCAGACATGTGCGGCTTGCCGAAACAAACGGTCTTCGATTTGACAATTCAACAAGTGATGAAAAAGTGTCTACTGCCGACTAGGTTGGTTCGGTTAAAGATATTCAAAATAGATCCGATGATTCGAGATTCACCCGATTTTATAATCAAACTTGATTTAATCCGACATAAAAAATAAAATAATAATTATATAAAAACCAACATGAACATAAAACTCAATTTAAAACGATCCTAAATATTTGACTCGAAACTGTCCCAATGACTTGATTGAACACTATAGTTCCAGATAGATGTAAGGTATCTCATGACTTTCATAAATTAAAGCTACTATAATAACAGTAAAAATAATTACCAAAATTTTACTTTTATTGACTTTTTACCATTGGTAATAAAAACTTTGCACCTTTTAATTCTATTTTTAAGTTAACTTTTTGTGATAAGTGCTTATTTATAGAAGAGAAAAATTATGAAAACTTTTAAATACATAGGGCCCACTAATATTCTAACCATGAAAATACGATAGGATGATTATTTGGCTAAAAAAGAGTCAACTTTTATCTTCCTCTCGTGCCTGTATGAATTTCAAGCCTACCCTCAAAATAATCATTAATTAGCTATCACAAAAAATAATAAAAAGTAATATTAAAATATAATGATTATATTTTAATTAATTTAAATAAATTCTTAATTAAGACCGTCTGACGGTGAGACGGTGTCATACAAGGCTTCCTGATTAATTTATTATAGTGATTAACTAAATAAGGCAATTGGTAAATTTAGCCCACAAAAAAAAGATCCTTGTAAGGAGGGAGTTTTGTGGGAGAGAAATAAGTAGGAAAAACTCCCCACAAAAATTAAAGAAATATGGATCATATAAAAAGAAAGTGGATGTAAATTAACTACAATCATTAATCATACTTACCAATATATTCTGGTGAATAATTAATAATTTTATATACACTAAAACTAGAATGACAAAGAACGGGTCAAAAGGTGTTGCTTTCTTTAACCCCTGAATGGCTAATTGAAGTGTAATGTATACAAAAATTCCAAACCATGGGGCACTTCAATCTGATTACTTCATCTATTCACTTCATATCGAATGCCTTCCCGATAATTACACGCTCGCCAACTACCTATGGGCTATGGTCCTCTGCTAAGATACGACGATGCAGGAGACATCGCTCCTTCCGATCTTCTTGCAGTTTGTCCTGATACAGATGACTTGTCGGACCCACGAACATTGTACCTTTCGTACACCTTTTCCCGATTCTCTGACCACCATGTTTCCGCTTGGTGCTCCCCAAATCGTCTTCGGCTGCATTATTGAGAATGGATGGTTATAAACGGTTGTGTAAAGATGGTTCATACATCATACCTTCTTCAAAACGTATTTAGGGTGGCGTACGGTAATTGTGAGGGGAGCGAGTTGTTGGCGGTCCAAATAGTTGTTAATTGTTGGTAGCTGTTACATATTTAATTGTCTAATTAACCTATTAGTAGCGGTTATGGTAGAAGTTGGAATATTATTTTGATTTTAGAACGCTACAATTTGTAACATTTTGAAAACAGCTACTTGTACCACCAAACGCTATCCCAGTGTCACATGATTCGCTAGTTAATTCGCATGTCTCGATTCGCTCAAAATGGACCAAAAATAGCCCATAATTGACCAGAATTCGTTTTTTAGATCGCGATTCGCAGAGAAATTAGCGAATCATGTGACACTGCGCTATCCAAACTGCCATTTTACCGAACAATAATATTTTTTCTATAGTGTATTAGCCTCATCAAACCGATAATAGCAACTTGAACTACTACGTCAAACAGGGAGTCGATAAATCATACCTACTAAAGGCTATATACAAAAGATGAAGCAAAATTATAATGCAGAAGTCAGGAAGTTTTACCTGAAGCGCACGCGTTTAAGATCTCTAGTTCCATCTCGAAGGGCAACCAGAGTGATATAGACACCAGGTTCATACTGTTCAATCCATTCGGCTTCTACTTGACTATTATTATTACCTACTGCAGGCACGGGACTTTTCGACCTGATACTATTATGACCATCTTGAGATGATGCAGAAATTCGAGCGTCAGATACCCCGGAAACATTACTGCTGCAAGTCTGAAGACCTCCTGCGGTATTCGAAAATTTCGTAGGAAGTTGATCGTCTCTAAACTTCGAGGACGCAAAGCCTTCATTCTGCTGGTAAGTGCTTTCATTGTGCATATATGATTCCCTCGGAGATTGTAGAGGTCCTTGGATTCCATTTGTCATCGAAGAACCAATTCCAGTTGATGCGGTGACATTTGAACCATTGACAGGATCGGGTTTCAAACCATGCTCTCCACTGGCATCAGCAAAGCGAATACCATTTGGCTCCAAGCCATTTGGAATTTGCGGTATCTTTAGAATCTCCGGATCATAAGCCCCAGGCGGTAACCTCTCAGCCATATCTTTGAGCTGAATCAGAAAAAGATAAACATTTGTTATAGAACCCAAGAAGGGTTTGCTACGACATCATAATTAAAGGGGAAAATTAAACTGCCACAAATATAATGCCTACCTTATGAAGGATTTTTTTCGAAGGTAAATAACCATTTGGTAGGGAGACATTCAAAAACAAAATTGTCTCTTAATTCAATGAGGCCAAAGATTTATAATTCTTTCATTTTTGGTTTCGGATTAAAACCATGACGGATCCAGTGAGTAGTCATTGAGGTCAGATTAAATTCAAAATAAAATCTAGTATATGCAAATATACCTTAGATGAATTGGTTAGTGTATCATGAAGTGTGTTTTACTTATTTACTTATTTTTGACGTCACTTTTTTTCCTAGATCCGTCACTGATTATGACATACTATAGCAAAATGGCTCATTAAGTCATGTATACCAAGGGTCAATCGGAAACAACCTCTTAGTTATCACGAACGAGGGTAAGAGTCATACATCTGCATTGGGGTAAAGGAGCGGGCACAGAGCAATGCATAAAAGAGAAGAAATATGTTCATGATCTAAATCGCACAAAGTTGATTGAAAGCTAGCATCCGCATCAAAAATCACAAACTCGGGCAATAAGCGAAAGGAAACAGCAAAAATTTGCAATTGATGTACTGTACAAGTACCAAACCAGGAGCTCGAGTAAAATGAAAGCAAATATTGTAATTAGTTTCAGAAAATACCTGTGCAGTAAGCGATTTTATTACTTCTTTCGCAGCTTTAGTTTTGGCAGACTCTTCTGTAGCAAGTGCCATAGCTTCCTGTGTTTTCTTAATCGATTTCTGAAGCTCTAACTCTTGGATTTCACTTCGTTGTTGCAAGCTCTCGACCTTACCAGATACAAGACTGATTAAACGAAACGTAATATCGAAAGACTACAAGAACACACATAAGTGAGATATGTGAATACCTGCGCACGCAATTTAATAACTTCTTGATTCAGGAGTTCATTAGTCTTCTTCAAACTATCAGCAACACTCTTGGAGAAAGACAAGCCAGAAGTCGTCGGAACTGGGGTCGCTGAACGGGGAGGACTTGGTTTACGAGAGAAAGGCGACACGGGTCGGGAAATGGAAGTTGTAGAGGCAACTGGTCTCGGTAGTGTTTGCTTTATATCAACATTTCCGGATAAAACGACATCTTTCAGCTGTAACAAGGACGGTGTTTGGGAAGCTTGTATTAGCGAGAATGTCTCGGCTTTCCTTCCTTGCTTGGCAGCTTTAGTATCCAACTGCTTGATTAAGTCCATATTCGAAGGTAGCATCGCCTTTGATAATCTTAATTCTGCTTTATCTAACCTGTCTTTGTTTTCACCAGAAAGCCGAGGACCGGAACTTCTCCCTCTATTGCTTCCACCTTCCGAAACTTTACTGAGTTTGGTAAAACAAGAATCACATACACGATAAGGTTTTCCGGGATTAGGAGCAAGAGCCGCCCTAAACGCTTTCTTTGAACTACACGAATGACAGTGTACAAGTCCACAATTGTAGCAGTTGTGCCTCTTTCGAGTAAATCCAAAAGCCTGCCTACAAGATGAGCACTGAGACTGCTCAGCACCGGATACCCATTTGTGAAGACATATAGCGGCCGAGTAAGTCGAACCACAAGTGATATATTTAACATGTCTATCCTTTAAGGCCTCAACCAAGGTTGGAATTTTTCGGTCCTCTATGTCACCATGACCTAGCCTCCCGTTTGCACCCTTTCCCCAAGTATAAACCTCGTTCCTGGAAGTTAAAACGGAAACGTGATAAGCACCACAAGAAATCTCTTCAACGGTTTCACCACCAAGTCTATCTTCAACCAAACAAGGTAGCTTCCCATCAGAAAAAAGATTCCCAAGTTGGCCGTAAACTGTACTTCCCATTGTAAAAACATGACCCAAGGTAGTCAAACCAACGGTTAAACTATGCCCACAAGCAACCTTATGAAAATTATGTTCAATAAGTGATGGCACACAAGTTGGTTTTAAACGAGGTTCTTTGTCACCTTGACCAAGACGATTTTTATCTCCATCGCCCCACGTGAACAATTTTCCTGATGAAATGTTAGAATTGGATTGAGGTGCGATAACATCAACCACAGCTGCAGTATGCCACACACCACAAGCAACAGCGATTGTTTTCAAACCAGATAGAGATTCCACCTCCCTTGGATAAGGAACATTTTCACGGTCTCCATGGCCCAGGACACCAAATGTCCCGTCACCAAATGTGAAGAGCTGCCCACTCGACGTTATTAAAGCCGTGTGCCATGGACCACAAGCTACGGAAGCCACTTGGAGTCCTTCAAGAGGTCCAGCAATTCTTTTCGGTATCCAATGACTCACTTCAGTTCCATGACCGAGGAGCCCTGCATTATGAGTACCATCACCCCATGTGTACAGTTCACCGGATATTGTTACAGCGCAACTATGGAATTCACCACACGCAACAAAATCAACATTAAAAGCAACTAATGATTCAACTAGACGAGGTTGAAGAACATCCGTTCCCACTCCATGACCAAGCCTACCTCCAGATTCCTCACCCCAAGTGAAGACCTCACCTTGCCGTGTGACAAGAGAAGCATGCCGAACACCACAAGCTATGAGGTGTACGTCTAGAACTACATTAGACTCTAATGGCTTGGGAAGAAGAACATCTGCTCTAGTGCTAACGGAATGCATACTTTTATCGGCTCCAGCTTTGGGAGCATTATCACATATAACCTCACCCCAAATGTACACATCACCAAGAGCATCACAATCATCGCCTGCAGATCCATGACTAGAAGTGCTAGGTGCACTTGAAACACTAACCCGAAAAACATCTGAAGCTGATCCTTTTGCTTGCATAATTGTGTTCTCTGAAGCTACATGAGATTTTTCAGACGACATGAAGTTGACAAACTGGTTTTGTTTAGGAGACAAACCACCATGTAAACTAAGAGAATCCTCTGGGGAGCTAAGATATCTTGTAAGGGTAAGAGAGCTATCACTAGGACTAGTCGATATCAGATCTTTATTGTCCTGCAAAATCATCCAAAAAAAAGTAGATTATTTTCTTCAGCAGTAGAAAGTAGAAACAGTTAAAAAGTAAACACAAATTCTTGTATGAGACGGTCTCACCGTGAGACATGCCTCATACTTGGGTTAAATAGCCCAATAATAGAAACTTTTAGCTTACGGGCTTCTTACTTTGAGGTCGTCTCACCGTGAAACGGTCTCATACAAGACGGGCTGGAAAGTATAGAGCAACCAAATTTTCAAGAACATGATAAAGTCCGGTTGCAAGCCTTACCTGAAAGGAAAACCCTTCCTCGTTCCATCCATCTATTTTTGAGCGTCCACCTTTTCCCGCAGATATGAGTGCTGTTAGACCAGCAATCCACACCTCAGCCTCAACTTTCTCCTTGCAGATCTAGGGTTAAAGGGGCATATAATTCAAATTCTAGACAAATATGAATACTAATCACCATGACAAGAACAAAAAAATCGTCACCAACCAGATCAAGAGACCGTTTTCCATAGTTGTATATTAAGGAAAATGATAAATAATCCTTGTCCGGGCGCAAATACCTTCTGAAAACAGCCTGGATAGCGGACAGCATATTCAGTGGAAATAATCTCATTCTTAATCATTCATGTTAGCAATAAAACGCCCAAGTATAAAAGTAATATACAAGTGAGAATAACAAAGAAAAATTCACCGTTCTTTGTCCAGGGATGATTCTAGACACACACGATAGCTTTATGCTTTTCTCACGGCCACTAGACAGCCAGATTAAAGTTGTTTCATCCTGTCAAATTTCAAATGAAAGCATGTGGTTAGAGAAAGAGATCTCCACTCACGACTTTTCATGAAAGAATCAATTTGGACTTGTGCTAGGGAGGTCAACAATGGAAGCAATTCATATGATGAGACAAATGTTGGAGTACTATGGGGATAAAAATAAAGATTTGAACGTGTTTTTATTGACTTGAAAAAGCATATGATAAGATACCAAGAGAAGTATTTTGGTGGGCAATGGAAAAGAAGAATGCTCCTAAGGAATTACAATAATATAGTGCAAAATATATACCAAAAAGTGAAGAGAATTTTTAGAACATGTGGAAGGACAACAGAAAATTTCCTAATCAAAACCATGCCTAAGCACTTTTCTTTTATCAGAGGTCTTGCATGAGATAACTATCGTTCCAATAAGTGCTTTGTTGTTGACACATTGTTTTAGTAAATATAAGAAAAGATGGCAAATGCTAAGTTAGACAAATGGAGACAAGAGTTAGAGCCTCAAGGGAAAAAAAGCAGGAGTACGACGGATCACGTCAAGTGTCATTTAAGCAGAATTGATATAAGTAGAGGCACCATAAAGTTGGAAGAAAAGATATTGCATCAAGCGCATGTTTCAAATACCCTGGGTCAGTCTTCCAAAGTAGTGGAGTTATTCACGAAGATGTGACCCATAGGATTAAATATAGGTGGCAAAAACAGAAAGCGAAAGCTTAGATGATTATGATCGTTGTAGAGTACTTAAAGTTTAAGGGTAAAGGGTACATTTTATTGTACAACCACAATGTTTGAGAATTTTAGGCTTTTACGAAAGATCGTTGTAGAAAAATTAATGTAGCGAAGATGCAAGTGCTTAGATGAATGAGTGGATATACTTCGAGCCCAAGGAATAGAATTCAAAACTAAGATATGTGAAAAAGTTTAGGCCTCGCTAATATTCAGGAGAAGATGAAAGAAAATGGTTCAAGATGGTTTGAGCATGTGTAACGACAAAAGTGTTGGCAAAGTGGGAAAAAGAAGTTGAAATAAGAGATATAAAAAAAAGAGGGCGAAAAAGACCAATAAAAATGACCTGAAGAGCATAAGTGAAAGAATATGGTAAAAATCGAAATGAATGGGAATGAAAATTCATATGGACGACCACTTGCTCATGTAGTCAATCCTAATCATTTAGGATTAAGACTTCAGCAATTTTTCGATAGTAATTGAATACTTGGTTGCAAGAGAGCAAGTAATCTAGTTGTAACCTTCTAGAATCTGAGACTACAATGCAACTAAGGTAATCCATTTTATCTTAAACATAACTTAATATCCTGGTGGAGTCATAATCTATTTATCTCTATATTTAATAAATGATACCCATAATTCATCTTATTCTCATATTTTCACAAGAAAAATTCATTTTATCATAAAACTTTAATATCCTGGTGGGGTCATAATCTATTTATCTCTATATGTAATAAATGATACCCATTAATCATCTTATTGTCATATTCTCACAAGATGTAAATCCAACGAAGGACATTCAGATCAGACGAAATGACAAGCCTGTTGAAGAATTATTGAAAAAATGACTACGTTCCACCAAATTTTCTGATTGATAAATCATCTAGACCTGATGAAAGAAGGAATAATTAATAATTTACGGATCTCTAACTCTTGTAGCTAATTTAACATTTTGACCATTCCTAAGAAAACAAATACCATCCCGTTCCACATTCCACAATGAGCACTAAGGTTCTTGGAAATATAGTGATCTTGACAAACTTCAGACAAGCAACACATTGATGACACCCAAAAACCCTATCGACTTTCTGGAAATTAACTGCGCGTCTGAAGAACAGAAGTCAAGGTAACAACAGGCCTGGCAACAACATATAATACCAATATAATGCAATAAAAGCCTTGCCTTTTACGTCATAACTTATAATAGTGCAATTCAAAAGATGAAGAGTGTAAAAATTTCGATGACCACGTGTTCAAAACCCATAATGATTTTTGAATGAGCATTCAGCAGGAATGCGAACAATCTAAATGGGAAACACGGGATAATACAAGGACACAAGCCTACATATTTCTAACAGCATACCGGTGCAATGACAGGAGATAATCAAGTATTTAGCTCTCCAACAATGTGCTTCAATAATAGCAATAAGCTTAATTTAATAGGAAACACAGACAGGGGATCATTAACTTACACTAGAAAGTCTGAATGGACAAAATTTAGGTTTACCCTTACGACCATATTTGAGTAACTGAGCACCCTTCTTTAAAGCAACCAATGTCTGCAAATGAAGAATTGAAATTATTAATTTCTGAGTTCAAACATTCATAGAGAATAAGGCCCTAAAACTTACTTACATTGGCCTTTAAAAGTTTTCCCCATTTCCTACAAAAAACATTCGCAAAAGAATAGGCAAAATGTGGGTCTTTCCACAAAACACATGAATTAAAAAATCATTAGGTTAGTTCAACCAGCATATATAAATTTATAGTGGTTGAACAACAAAAATTATGACTAAATACCCCAAATTTACAACATTCATGAAATTCCCAAATTCAGTACGAAATGAAGGCTTTGGCATTGCGGTTGATTCTAACAAAAGATGGATAGCCAGAGGATAAATTTGGCCGGTTTTGAGCCCAATCCGGGTAGCTGACCGCCTAGGACCCCTGAAAATAAGGGGCCTCAAGTATTAAATGGCACTATTCAGGCCCGGTCCTAAGCAATAATTTTTAAGCGATTTGCTTGTAAACTTTTTTATATTTGAAATAATTTTAGAATATAATGTTACAATACATTTTATTTTGAATATTTTTCTTAAAGTGAAAAAATTGTATCTTTGATATAATGAAGGGCCCAGTTTAAAAACACTGCAAAAATAAGAGTTTTCAAATTCTTTTCTCAACCCCTGATCTATAGTAAACCGAAAATTACTTGGAATTACAACGACAACAAGTCAACAATAATGCTAAAGCCTTAATCCAACAAATTACAAAACATGCAGCAAACTGTTCCAAGGCCGCCCATGCCCTATCCCTTAGAGTTTGCGACATAGTGATTGTAATTTTCTATTTGAGAGCTTTGATCAAAATGTAACAAACTCAAATGGAAGGAAATAAATTACAACCTAAGAGTAGTTTCATGCCTTGATCACAACAAAAGCTCATCCAAATATGTCCCCCATGTACATCAAATATCTCAAGTAATCAAACAGCCCGTCCCCTTCATATTTTCATTCTTCATAGCAAGAACCAACAAAGTGTAGCATCACAAGATTTTTAAAAATTCCAAAATCCAAACAGTAACCAGCTTCCTCACATTACAAAATCCCAACTTAGAGAAATTTCTAAACCCATAATAATAAAAACAAAGGAATGATGTGAAACATGGGACCATCCTAATTAAAATCCTCATCAATGCTCCTTTAATAGACAATGTAGTAATTGAAATTCCAACGACAACACAACACAATCAAAAAAAACATCAATTTTTATCCAAGACAAACTAATAACTAATCAAACATGTTGGTTAACACAAATCAACATTCAACCCACATTCACATTTCATCAAATAGTCTTAGACAAGTCAAAATTAACTTCAAATTGACCAACAAAAAAAAACCCAATTGTTCATTAAACCCTATCGTTAAATGACTTCCACTAAACGGGTTTAGTATTTAAAAGTCAAATAAGAATTAAAGATGGTTTGAAAGAAAAGAGAATAACCTGTTCAATATCACGATGGGCATTACCATAACTAACAAGATCTGCCATTCCATGTGAGAAATTCACTTAATCTCCTCCCTCTACGATCTTTAACATCACTGCCTTTCATCCTCTTCTATACCACCATTAATTCTAGCTTGATTCCTTGACCATTCACCCAAAAACAAAATAAAATTACACCAAAATCAACCAGTCAATTTAGGTGCTAAAATTTGAGTATTTAGCAACAAAATTAAAACCCCAGATCTAAATTTTACACTTTTCCCAAAAATCCTTAACTCATTTCACTTCCCACAGCAGATCAACCTTGGTTTACTAGCACAAATTCCTAGATAAATTCTTTTTCTTCTTCTCTTCGATTCAAACAAGATCACAACTGTGCAAAATAATATATGAGTAAAAGATGTTAGACAGAGTTGGGAAGTTTAAGGACGGCGAGTTTGCCGGCGATGGAGGCCGGTAAAGAGAGAGAAAGTAAGGAGGAGAGAGTAAGGGAAACAAGAGAGAGAATGTTTTTTTGTTTTTTTATCTTTTTATTGTCTGAAAAAGAGGAGAGAGAATGCAATTTAAGTTGGTGGTCGCGTCCGCCCAACTCCCAAGTACAAGTCAAAGATTATTGAAGAACAAGTGAAAAAAAGTGATTATTAGACAAATCATGAAAATAAATTTACCTTGTTATATTTAACTTTTCACGCAATTTAATATATTATTTTAATTATTTATATATTGAAATATACATATCTAAAAATTATAAAAATTTTCGATTAGACGATTTAAACAAGATCTCATCTGACTATATTTTTTCTTACACATTAGCCGCAATATATAAAATAAACTTGAACCATGAATATTGAATAGTGTCGAAAACTTTATGTTGCGAATATTTCAAAACGGAGAAAGTATGAATTAATATATCAGTTTCAATGGTTATTTATATGGATTTTTTCTTTATTCATTTTGATTTTATTTGTTGCAAATGTGAAAGAAAATGAACTTTTGTTACAAAAGTAAAAACAAAGTCCGACTGGCACCATTCTCAATAAGAAAATAAAAAATTATTCATTTTTTATGAGAATTAAACTTTTCCTACAAAAGTAAAAAATTTTCAAATACTGAACTAAATATTTCCTCCGTTTTATATTACTTAAAACATTAGAAAAAATAACATTATTTATTCATCACTCTTAATTTGTAATTAGTTTTTAATTTATAAGTTAAAACATAGTCAAATGAGATCTTGTTTAATTCGTCTCATTGCAATAATTATTAATATCAAATTTTTATAATTTTTTATTTTACATAATTAGAGATATTAAAAATTGAATTAATGCATTGATGCATGAGAAAGCATTGCAAGTAAAGGAATTACTAATATTCTCTTGAAATTAATATTACTATTTACTTCTGTTATTTATTAGTAATAACTAAGGTGGAAAAAAAATGGTAAAACAAATATTTTTTTTTGTTTGTTAACTTTACTTTATATACGCATTTTAAAGTAAATTTTGAGCCTCGATATTTCTTCGTACGCATTATAAAAAGTTATAAAAATTATATATTAAAATTATTTGCATCAAGACGGATCTAACAATACCCCACATGAATATATTTTGTTTTCAATATATATTTTAAAAATCGAATTTAAATTTTTCTCTTTAAGTGAAAAAATTTAAAGTGAACAAATAATAAAAGAGAAGTAATTAGAATAATAGTACAATTATTTGGCATTTAAATTTTTCTTTATCTTTTCTGTCATAAAAATTTCCTAGTTTTTCTTCCTTTATTTGGAAAAAGTACAAGAGTGAATTTAGGGCCCACTAGCAGTGGCTTTATTGGAGCACTTATCTATAGGAGTACTTCTTTTATCTATAGAGTATTAAAATAAAGATAAATAATAAAGATTGTATAAATATTTTTTCTATTTAGTAATTTTTATGATTTTTAATTTGTGAAATACAAATTTTCTAAAGAGATAATCTATTTGAAAAATACATACTTTTAGAGCGCCCCAAAATTTTATTAAAAAAAGAAATTTAAAACCTAAAAAAATGCGATTTTCTTCATGCCTTCTTCTTTTACAAACATTCATGGTGAATTGGTGATTACTGATTATTCTTCTTTATCATATCATTCATGATTTTTATCCTAATTGTGCATAAAATTATTTATGGCTAGCTACTCTTCTTCTTCTCTAATTTAATTTTCACCATTAAATTCATTAAAAAAATTAAGTTCTGATTCAATTAGATTATTTTAATTACTTTCTATATTGTCAAACCTAAAATAATTTGAATCTTAATATAATAGTGAGAGCATTTCTTATTCAAATTGAGTGTAGTTTCATTATGTGTTTTGATTTTTCATTCTGCTCAATACTAATAGGTTATCATTCAATTAATTCACAATGAATAATATTGTTGATTTTCCATTGATTGAACTAGCTTAAGTTGACATTTTGTAGTTGATATATTAGCATACTTAAGTTGCAGTTTTGATTATCTTAAGTTGGTGTGTTATCATGCTTAAGTTGGTAATTTAACTAGTTTAAATTGGTGAGTTTAATTTTTTTGAATGTTATAATTTTTATTTTAGAATATTGAAGTTGGTATTTAATGCATTAAAGTTGACATTTTAACTAGATTATGTTGGTGTATTTACATTCTAAAGTTGGCATATTAATTATAGTTGGCATTTTAACTACATATAGTTGATATTTTATCTAGTTTGAAGAAGGCATTTTAACTACATATTGAAGTTGGAATTTTAGTATAATTGGTGTTTTAGAATGTTATAGTTGGTATTTTAATGCACTACAGTTGACGTTTTAATTGATTCAAATTAGCCTTCTAATTACTTGTAAGTTGGTGTTTAGAATGTAATAGTTGGCACTCTAACTATATTTTAACTACATATAAATGATATATATTTTTATCTAGGTTAAACTAGGTATTTTAATTGTTAGCATTGTGATGAATCATCAAGATTTTAGGCTTGATGTATTACCGTCTATTTGTGTGTTGTACCGTATTAGTAGATGAATTTTTTGAGATATTTTTTGTCAATTACCAAGGAGAGATGCAAAAGGATAATAATAATAATAATAATAATAATAATAATAATAATAATAGATTATTTTGTTATAATACTTAATGACTAATGTTAGTAATCGATCTTATTGTCTAGTTAGGATGCAACTTCATAGAGAAATCATTTTAGAGATTTTAGTATTTGGTGGAATTGAGCACCCGACAACGGAGCTACAAGTGAATAATGTCTCTTTTTTGAAGAGATTAATCAGTCTAATTTTTATTGCATGTTATGTCATCATAAATTGAATTAAGTTAGATGATAAATTATTATTTATGGTTACTGAAATATTGGTATGAATGTTTGATTGTGACTTGGAGTAATATTTAATAGACCATGAGTCTATTTTTTCATTATACGTTGAAAGTTGTGAGCACGAGGTAATTGAGTCTCTGTTATATCTTGAGGTAAATTGCCATTGAAGACATAGTTTTGGAGTTATAGAGCATTCTCTCAACTAGATACTTAGTGCGCGCGAAAGTTTAAGATTTTATTTTCAAACTATTATGCGTTATTTGCTTCTCCCCGACTATGAAAGCATGTCTTCATTATTAATTGTAAAATATTTTATGTGAAGTATATTTACATGCTCAACCTTTTGTGGTTGACACTTTATGTTTTGATTTTAGATTGTAGGTGATTTGCAGGAGCAACCAATTTGCAAGTTATCACGTAGTGACATAATACACTATAATACTTATTTTATGGCTTTTTAATAACTTAATTTATAAATTAATTTATAAATAATACGCTATAATTACGAGTATTAGATGAATCGATTAGTGTTTATGAAAAATAATAAAAGTTTGACATTTGGATTTATTTTTTATTTGAAAGTAATAACCTTTAATTTTATTCTATTTTGAGTTAATTTTATCTTGTTGGATTATAATTAGGTTTTATTGGTGGGATTTTCACTTTTATAATGTTATTATGTTAAGATAAATGTTATTAATTTTTGGGTTTATGTGAATTATTCTTATTAACATCTTA
Source organism: Amaranthus tricolor (assembly GCF_026212465.1). Taxonomy (NCBI): domain Eukaryota; kingdom Viridiplantae; phylum Streptophyta; class Magnoliopsida; order Caryophyllales; family Amaranthaceae; genus Amaranthus; species Amaranthus tricolor. The sequence goes on along the minus strand of NC_080050.1, from coordinate 30,223,822 downwards.
GTCTAAATAGATAGTAATTAGGTTTAGTGTTACAATTAGGATTACACGTGATAGGAGATTTTCAACTCTCTAAGTATAGTAAACGATATATTTAACAAATTACAATCCGACTTGTCTTGTTTCATGAGATATAATGTTGGCTAGTTAAGAAGATATGTCGTATATGAGTATAAGATGAAAGCAACAAAGATGTAAATGATAACATGGATGTGTATAGGCACACCAAGATGAATAAGAATAGAAACCAAGTATTGAAAGAAAGAATAGGGGTTGCATCTCTCCGAATACTTAAATAGGGATAATTCTATTTGAGGCACTAAATTTTTATGTAGACCGTTGGCAGTAATCTTTGTCATGATTACATGTTGTGCCTTTATGATTAGAATTTAGATTTATCTAGTTTGTTAACACTATTTATTATATTTATCTTATTTTGCCATGTAATTTGTCTTGTCTTTGCTTTTATTTGCATGTCTTTATCGAGCAAATAGTCTCCTTGGTCCAAACTTCTTTAATAAAGTTATTTTTTACCGTCTTTATTCCTCCTCAAACCTTTATCATAGTTTTTATAAGCAATATATATTGGTTATGATGATGAATATTTAGCGTGGACTATTACAAAAAGTATAATGATAATCTATGGATTAAAACAAAGGAAAATTTGTCCAGAAGAATCCCCTATTGTTTATCTGCTGTGAATAATCCCTACTATTGATTATTTTTAAATAATTCAACCTTTGTGTATTATTTGTTGACAACACCCCTTTCCATGTTGTAACCGGTTAATGTAGGTACCTACTAGCCGTTACGCTCACTTCTTCTTCCACCTTATACTTTTTTGTTGGTCTTACCGGTTAATGGGTGCTGTCAGTAAATAATATACAAAGGTTGGATTATTTATAAATAATCAATAATAGGGATTATTCACAGCAGATGGACAATAAATGTAATTATTTTAAATAATTTTTCAATTATATCCCATATAAATATATTTTACCTTTAATATATTATTTAAAACTTTATTAAAATTTATCTCCTAAAGTCGAAAACCTAAAATGGACAAATAAAAAGGGAACGAAGGGAATAGGTTATTTAAAAAAAATATTTAAATAAATAATTTTAAATAACATAAAAATAAATTAAGAAACTAATTTTAAATTAAAATCTAATATATTAAATTAATAATGAAATTAAATAAATTACATAAAACTAAATAAATAAATAAAATAAAATAAATTAAAGTAGATTATAAATGATAAAAATAATTTAAAAATAAAATTAAAAGATATGACACGTGTAAGGCCATGTGTATTGCGTACTATCATGATAAAGCAATGGTCACATATACATTCAAGTCTACAAGTAACCTAATGTTCAACTAACCAACATGTAACATTAAGCATGTTAGATGAAAACCAATTTTAAGATTCGTCTTAATAAACATAATAATTGAAGTTAAACTTGTTAAGCTATTTTTTACTAATTAGATAAAATAAGCATCAATTAACATTTTATCTTAGTTAGAATTAGATATACATTTTATTCAAGGGAATAATAATCAGAGACTTTGACATATTTAAACTATTTTTGCAGTAATTGACAAGACAAAAATCGTGCCAAAAAAAGCTAATTTAAAATCAATTCATTTAATCAAACTCTTTTTTTTTTAATTGCTACTAACATATTAGCCTTAATAGGATTATTTATAAGATCGCATTAAGGACATGGTCCAAAACAACATTACGTGTCTAAGTTTTAAACTGGCTAGTTCGACTCTCTAGAAATATAAATTCGCTATTGCAATACCATGACAGAATTGATTAAGTCTACATAAATTGTTGTGTCACTTGTATGAGGCAGTTTCATACATGAATTAAATAACTCAAGTAAAAAAGTGCTTCACAAATCCTCAATTAAAAAACATTTAGGTTGAGCTAAATAGTTCAACTAATAAAATTTTAACAATTATTTTCAGATTTAGAATACTTACATTTAATTATTTAATTTTAAGCATGTTATTTTAAATGTTAAAATATATATTTTATTTTATATACTAAAACAATCATTTTAAAACTAGGATATCCTCTTATTAATTTATCTCACAGCGTGACAGTTTCGTACAAAAAATAAGAGGGTGTTTAGCAAATGGCTGGTAGCTGGTAGCTGATAACTGATTACAGTGGTTGATTTAACCATCTGATTTTAATAACTGGTTTGACCAGTTGATTTTGAACCCGCTGCTATAAGCAGCTTGTTCAAAAACAGCTTATTCATAATAATAAACTGTTTCAACCAATTAATCTATTTATATCAAAATAAGCTAAAATTACTCAATAAACTAATTTGCCAAACCCACCATATATTTTAACCTAGAAGTGGTTTCCGAATAGGCAAAGGAATTAGGATTAGAAATCATCTTTGTTCTATACCTTGTTGCGGTTTTAGTGCTCTAAGCCGATAGAGGCTGGGATTCTACAACCAATTGCTTGTATCCCAATTAGAGTACAAAAAATTAGGGTTTTTGTCTAAAACTCAGACAAAAACACTCCTGAGAAAATCGACAAGTATTATTCAATTTTAGGGTTTCCTGCGATTTTACAAGTTTCGTATACGGGAATAATGGCGGAATGGGGTCAACAGGCACCTGTGTATCCCCCTCCTGGCGTGCTTAAGCGTCCTCGCACTGAATATGGTACTTCCTTTCACTTTATCTTTCATTAATTTTTTTTTGATATTTTTTGTTGAATCGAGATTTCGGATGATTATAAATTGTGCTTTTAATCGTCAATATCGGGTTGGATATTTGAGAAATGGGTTCATAGCCCATGATTTTGAAAACCCTAGTAGCAATATTATTGGGGCACTGGGTGGGCTGAGCAGGGGAGGAGGAGGAGGAGGAGGAGGAGGAGGTAACGAGAATCGAATCCAAGAGGATAAGATCCGACTCTCACCCTAGCAGCAATATTCGGATATAATATATAGTCTTACTTGGATACAATTAAGATGGCATTGGCATGATGTGCAAAGCTAGTACTTTTATATAGTTATCTAATACAAAGATAGTGTTGTTTTTTTTTTTTTTTAAATTTTTGTTAGTAACATGGACTAGTTTTCCTATTACTTCAGATTTTTATGTACGATGGACATCCATGATCCACCATTGTTTGTGTCATGAATGGCTTATTGCATCCTTTTGCATTCTATTCCATATTATATATTATCTTAAATGTCATATGATCTAGAAGGATGAATTGGTTTTGATGTATTCATTGTATCCTGGGCATGATAGTAGGCAAAAGTTTGTATCCATAGGATTGTCCAATTTTGCTAAATCTGTTTATTGTTCATGATTTTTGCCTTAGAAATCCTAATAACCATTATAGATGAGGAGCCAATTTCATGATCCAACGTATTTCATAGGTCTTAGCTTGTTAGCGGACATTGTAGGCTTTTAGGTACATTATCAACTTTTTAGATGCTAGATTGGTTGCTGGATTTTGTATATCCGTTAATGACATAATTCATAGATGTGGTTTGGTTGCAACTTGCAATGTGATAACCATTGTGATGCATTTCATGCCTTCCTTTTACTTGTCTACTTTGTTTCCCCCTTGAAACCTATGGCTTTCAAAAAATATTTGTTGGAACTCAGGGGATTTAAAAGAGGTCGAAACGTTAATGTGAAAGAAATAAAAGGATTAGTCTAAAAGGTTTGATGGTAAAAAATTCTAATGAATGGAGAACAAGATTCATGTGGACGACTACTACTGAAATTTTTTTAGTTTATATAGCAAACTTTTAATATATCGGGTTTAAGCGTTTGACATTGTTGTGTGACTTCCTTTCCCCCTCAGAATCTCTTTTAGCTAAGGGGCTCAAAAAAGCACTTGCTTAAACAGAAACTCTAACTTCAAAAAACATCTTGGACACAAATTAATAGTAAAGAAAGATGGGTTTACCTAAATCTGACAACTTGTTCTTTGCTTCAAGGTTTAATGTTGGACTTTTAAATCAAGATTCATTCCTTTACAGCTTTTAACCAAGTTGTAAGTGATTGGAGTTTTGGTTGTTTTTGTGCCTTTCTTGTGTATTTTCTCCACCCTTTTTTGTTGTTATTGATGAGTGAATGAATGACCATTTCTTTTATAAACTTAGGAAGCCATTAAGGAGAGTTTTATCAAGCAAAGTTGGTTATGCCAAATATGTTAGTATTTTTGGTTTGATGCGCTTAAACTGACAGAATGTGACTAAAGGGCAAATGACGCTTTAGTAGTTTAGAAAACCTTTTTAAGAGTTAACTCGATTGAGTTTTCGCACCATGGTCATATTGTATGGATGACGAAATGGGTGAGCAAATTTAGGAACCCTTACCCATTTTCTCATTTTTATCACCTATCCACCACCCACCACCATGGCAAGAGAAATGTCAAACTCACGTCTTCTCACTTGGGTATGAATCTTAAACCATCCCATCTACTATATAAGTGTGTATCCATCATAATTATACCAACTTCATGCTCACATCATACCATATTCCTCATATTTTCTTTATAAGCTCCATATTATCGCCATTCTTTATAAAATTATATTTTCATTTTTTATGCAAACCATAAAATATTATTTAGATATAATTGAATCATCATATTTAATTAAGTGAGTGAGTATTAGAGAGGAGAGATGTAAAGGCTATACTGTTTAACTAATTTTTACTGAAGTTACTACTTTTTCATCAAAAAGATTTGACACGTAAGGAGACAACTGTTGTCCATCTCCCCCTATTTTTGTTCGCTTTACAACTATTGTGCTTTAGATTATGTGATTGTAGGGGTGTAAGTCTTTCAGGAGTATTCGCTCTGTCCCATGAGAAGTGCCCCGTTGTCAATTGGTGGGAAAATTAAGAAAGGTGGGTAAGGTGATATTTTATGGGAAAACATAAAATTTTTTATGAATGAGATGAAAAGGTAAGTTAAGTATGTGGATGAAAAATTAAAGAGCGTGAGTTATGACCAAAAATAGAAATGAGACAAATTTAATAGGACGAACTAAAAAGGAAAGTGGGGCAAATTTCGTGAGACATAGGAACATCTTTATGTCTGAAATCGGTCAAGAGAGCTACTTGACTTGGTTTGAGAGTTCATACTTTATTGAGGACCCATACTTTTGTATTATTGGTTTGAGAGGTGCAGAAGACTTGGAATTAAATTTAGTTTTTGTGAGGTAGCTAATTTTCTCTTTTGTGTTCTCTATAGTAATTCCACTGAAAGAGATAATCACCGAAGATTGGGAATTAAGTCGGTGCATTGGGGAGGTGAAGTGCTTCCTCATTGGTAAATATTTTCTCCATTTTTTTTTAAAGAAAACCAGTTGGTTTGGACATGCAAAAAAAGGAAGGTTGTTCAAGCTTAAATGTGCCAAAACCCATATGTGTAGAAGAAATAGAGTGTGTGGTTCCATGTGGGTGGGTACTTTTTTGGTTCTAAAATGGAATTAGTGGACACTAGACTAAGAATTCGGGTGTAAGAAGAGCATGCATGTTGAAGACAATTCTAACTATTAAATATTTTTATATGTGCCTCAATAATTTGTTAGTGGGTGTGTTTGGTAATTGATATTCGGAGGCATTGAGGTAAATTTTGAGAGCTAGAGGGCTGAGTAGGCGAACAAGCTATTTCTTGTGTTAGGTAAATAAAGGTTAGCGTTGATTGTGCCTACCCTCCATTTTTTGGTATGTTGTTTCAATAAGTTTTGTCGGGAAGGGTGTGTTGCAATGGCATATTTGATCCTTTTTAGTTTGATTTGGGTAAGCTACAGTTGATACCTGCAAGAATCATATGCTCTTATCAGTCACTTTACCCATATCAGTTTTTACCTAATTTTACCTAACTCTAGATATTTAATGGTTAATCAAATACGTAACAAGAATCAATGGTTAAACCACCCCTGACCCCACAATCCGTGAGCCAAATGCTACTTCAACTAGTATTGTTGGGAAGGGTGTGTTGAAATGACATATTTGGTCTTTTTTATTTTGTTTTTGGGTAAGCTATGGTTGATACCTGCAAGAATTATATACTCTTATCAGTCACTTTACCCATATCTGTTTTGACCTGATTTTACCAAACACTAGATATTTAATGATTAATCAAATAAGTGTTTAGAATCAATGGGTTTAACTACCCAACAATCCGTATGCTAAATGCCCTAGTGTATGGAAGAATTGAGTATTTTGATTTTATGTGTAGAATGGATCTTTAAACGTTTGTCTTTTCCTGAATCATATGTTTATAAGCTAGACTAAGTGTTAACTTAGATCAATAGTGTTCAGAAAGAACTAGATCAAATCTATCCAAACCCCTCAAGTGGGGTCGGATCTGCAATCAATGCTGATTCTTAATCCCTAAATACAAAATGATATCTATTCTACTAGGTAAAAGAAGTTTTCATGGTGTATGTACCAGCCTGCATTTACGTGTTATAAAGTGAGCGGTGAGCCACTGGATTGCAATCGACACATACAGGGAAATGATGGAATGGCTTTTAGTTTATTGTTAGCTGGACTGCTCCACCGTTCCTTAGCCTTGCAAAAGGGGGAAGGAGAATAGAGTCCGTGAGAAAATTTAAGAGATGTCCTTTCTTTTTCTTAGCCAACCTTAATATTTTTGGTAAGGCTTTGGCGTTGTAGTAAAGAGACGGTCTTTTTGCTAGCTTGTGAAGTACATCATCTTCAACCTTCTAAATGAATTTATGCTAGTTGGCCCTTGTTAATCATGTGTTCATGCTCTTTTTGTAGTATAAAAATTTAGCTTTACTTGTCTGTTGACCACAAGGCTTGAGTGTATGTGTTTCTCTTTATCATGTCTTTAACATCCAGAATGATGTTTGCCCCACCTCAGCACTCTGTTTGTAACATTTCTAGTGATGTTTTGTGTATGTTTGGGTGTATGACATAATTCAATGTTTTTGCCTCATTTCTGTTGGTTTCTGTTCAATTTTATTTGTATTCCATGATTATTTCTGCCAGTAGGCGTTGTTGAACTTCCTCTTTTGATTGTACATAAGTGATTAGTCTTTATCTATCTCTCCCTTGTCTGGTTCGTTTTATACTTATATGAGTCATTGTATCAATGACTATAATTATGGTTACATAACCTTGTGGTGTTGACTTGTGAGGCTTAGATAAATTGGGACTCATTTGAGGGATTTTTCTTATTTGTTGGTGGGTCTTCTTACCTAAAAATGAAAGAAAAGAAAAGGTTACATGCTACGCTGTTGGATGTTTCTATTCTTAACCTACATATCGATTCCCTCTTGGTATAAATTTTAGAACTTACATATTATTCATTTTGTCGATACTTTCAAAAAAAAAAAAATACCGTTCTACCATTAAGTAATTATATTAAGTATATAGTTGTAATTGCATTCGCTTGTCAAAAGAACGCCCACTCGCACATATGTATAAACCTTTGGTAGTGTCACAAGGACAATCTAGCAATGTTTTTGCACGTTGCAGACTATAGATTTCATAGAATTTTAAATCTTGCTAAAGGCTTTTGCTTTTATTAATTTAAGAATTACCAAATGATGGATACACATAGACGGCTGAAAACTCATTTTAACCACCATACTTTGCTTCTGAATAAAATCCTGTTGAAATGAAGTTTCGTCCCTGGGTGCATGCAGATATGCCTCCACAAATGGCTCCTGGGCATGATATGCGTGAGTATATAGTACGTGATGATGAGCGAGGAGCACCAGGGGTTGCGAAGGACTCAAAGACATTAGGATCTGCTTATGATCAGTTTCTTCAAAGAACGGTAGTCTTTGATTCTATTGAAACTTTTCCTTTCCCTGTTTGGCCTGTCTGTATAGTTGCTGAAATGCACACCTATCTCTGTCCTCTTTTCACTTTCCCTTCGGTTTTTGGTTCTGAAGGAAGTTCCATCATACACTGCTGGGGAAGCTACTGCGCTTGCTGGGGCTTCTTTGGGAAGGGGCATTCCTATGGGAGACCCGTCTATGTTAGGCCACCCTGGACATATAGTTCTAGGCGCAGCATCAAATGGCCGAGATGTTGGATATAGGGGCCAGATGCTAGTTGACACCATGCCCAGACCAGTACGTGAAGCTGTACCTCTTCCTTCTGACGCTACGAACACTCTATATGTTGAGGGGCTTCCTCCAAATAGCACTAAAAGAGAAGTATCTCGTATCCTTTTCCATCATGTGATGATCAGTTATTCTACTTTATGACTACGTAAATGAATTTCATTTGACATTTTTCTTAACAAGTCTAGATATTTTTCGTCCTTTTGTGGGGTATAAAGAAGTACGACTTGTGACAAAGGAATCGAAACGTGTAAGTGACCTATAAAATCAATCTCCTTATTTTGCATGCATTGTATTCGTACTTTCTAAGTTTATCATTCCAATTAACCTGCGCGTTCTTACTTTTTTATTGAGATTTTTTTCATTTGTGACGGAGAATTTTGAGCTCTTGATAGGGTAGTGTTCTGCGGCTCTACGTGTGTAAAATGAATGATAGATTTACTGAGTCCAATTATGAGCATCAAAGCACGGGGTTATTGGTTATTGGTAAAGATGTGGGATGTGATTCTTTTGAGAAGGACGCAATTACTAGCTATATTTATGTGCACCTCTTGGATCGATTATACTATTATTCTTTTGTTGTGTTTCCCTCTGTTGCTATGATTCCCAATGTGTTGGACTCTAGCCAAAACTAATTTATAAAAATTCTTGTTCTCCAGCGTGGAGGATATCCTCTCATCCTATGTTTCGTTGATTTTGTTGATGCTGCCTGTGCTGCTACTGCTTTGAGTGCCTTGCAAGGTAACATCTCTTGAAGAAGCTTCATACTGAGGTTGTCCTGCACGTTTTTAAGCTGTTAATCCTTTTAGCTACTGCATACATACAAATTTTCTTGCTTGTCAATCGATATTTGATTTAAACTTGAATTCCAAAGACAACATTTGTGAATAGTGTAAAAGTCAACGCGTTGCGAAGAAATGGAGGAAGTATATGTTATTTCCGAGTAATTTGTATGACAATTTGTTAGCACACAAAAGGACTCCTAAAACTTTCTTCTATAAATACTGGCAGGATATAAGATGGACGAAGATGACCGAGATTCTACTTATCTACGGATTCAATTCTCTCGACACCCTGGTCCTCGATCTGGTGGTGGTGGATCACGGGGGAGGCATTAGAGATTGGGATTCAGTAACGGTCAACATGCAGTTCAAGCTTGATCATATTGTAACCTGTTCATTGCCCCATTTTCGGAGTTTGCTTATGCTATAGTGTATTAGTCATTCCGCTATGATGTTGTCTTCCCTTGCCTTAAAAGTATCTAACATACCGGAAAACAAACTAGCAGAGAAAATTCGGAATTTATTATTTTCACCTTGTTTGCAATGCCTTTGAATCTATTAGCCTTCGGTGTCTAGTTTTTGGCATTTGATTTCTGATGTGTATGCTGTATTTGGCAGATTTCCGTTAGCCTCAAGCGCCATTTTTACCTACTCTTATTTCCTTTTGGTACACATTTCTTCTGTTTTAACCTAATCCAGGATGATAATTACAGGGCTATCCAGATAGGGTTCAAGATTGACTAACTTGCAGTTTAATTTTGTGAAACAATGACCTTAGTTGAAGGACATACTATCTCGAATCTCGATCTCTCAGATCGCCCCAAAGCGTACTTTTCGACAAATACCTCCATTGCTACTCCTGTGTTTACTTCCAAAATATTATTTGTTCGTTTGTACTATTAATTATTGAGTCATCACAATTCACAACAGGTCTATATTAGAGGTGTGTAATTGGGTAAGAGTCTATTACGTTTTTGGGAATTTATCAACAAAATAATTTTATTATAAAAATATCCAAAATAAGCTTCAAGAATTTTTAATTTTCAACATAAGCGTCTCCGTGTCAAAGTCTGAGGCTAGGTATGTTCTTTGTTACGAACAGAGAACAAAGAAATTGGAAAAATATATTGTTCGCTTTAGTAAAAATGAATCAAGGAAGATAATTACATAGCGTTGGAAGGGAACAAAATAAAAATAAAAAAAAATTTGTTCGCTGTTTAACAGATAACACTGATTTATTTTATTTGTCATTTCCAATGCTATGACATTGTCTCCCTTTTATTCATTGTTAGTAACAAACAAAGTATTTTGACTTTTTTTGACCAGTTTCTTAGTTTGTTGTTAGTGACAGCGAACATACCTGACTTCATGCTCAGACAAAAAATGCTTATTTTAGAATTAAAATTTTTCGAAGCTTATTTTGAGTATTTTTTTTAATAATAAGCTTATTCTTTTCAAATTTTCTATTTCTGAGCCTACTTTCAAGGCCGGGATAGTGTTCGAAAATGTTAGGTCGGAGTAGTCTATTTTTTGGTGCTCATAAGCTGCAATGGTGCATCTCTACATGATGAAATCTCAAATTGGGTTTAAGTCGAATTATTCTTTTAGCTTTAGTTGTCCTTGAGGAACCCCTTCTCTTCATCACGTCTCAAGCTCCTCTTTTTTTTTTGAGATATTGACTTTTGAGTTGTTTTTTTTTAATTAATTTTAGATTTTTGTCTTTTTAGTTGGTTAAATAAGAAAAATGTGTATGGTAAATCTAAGTTTGAGACTATTAAAGTCATAACTCAGATTATTATATTAAAAATCTAATTAACATCACATTGTCTAACATATTGTAAAAAAATAACAATTTGAGTTACAAGTAATAAGAAACAGAAGAAACATAATATTATTAAAAGATGCTTCAATCGCAAGACTTGCAAACGTAATATTACACAATGAGAAATTACAAGAAATAAACAAGACAATACAATGGTACTGATCTATCTATGAGTGATTTTATTTGTTACAATTCATGACTAATCATTACCACAACACACAACTTAATTCTTTATCATCATTCTCTTCTCTAGAGACCTTGATTTTTACGTGTTTAACTCCATTAGCTAGCTCTGTTTTCCCTGAAAATTTAGTTTAATTTGTTAATATTTCATATAAAATATAGGATTAATCATAAATAGTTGTATGTAACAGTCTCAAAATAAGGCGCGCTTCATACATGGGTTAAATAGCCCATCTAATACATATTATTAGAACAACAAATTCTTATTTAAGGCTATCTCACTGAGAAATAACCTGTTAGTTTAAGTAACTCATAAATAATTAGTTACAAAGAAAAATAAATGAAAGAGGTTTAATTGATCAATTACAATTTGAGTTTAAAACTAGGTCTAGCCAAGTAGTATCCATGTTGAGAAGGAAAATTTATCAAAGATTCAATAAATCTTATCATATATTGTGATTTGTAGAAGGATAATGACTTATCACTTTGAATTAAAATTTTCTATTATAAAAAATACTTCTATAATATAGTGTTTTATGCATATATTATATGGTGGGGAGTGAAACTCTAGTATAGAAAACGTAACATGTATTACCTTGTCAATATTTTTGAAACAAGAGTGAACTCAAGCTAATAGTGGTAAGGAGGTGGTGGAGAAGGGTAGACATTGGGAGAAGAAGGAGGCTTATAGTCGGGTTTTGGGTGAGAAGGTGGTGGGTATTTGTAGACTGGTGGTGAATAATAGGGAGGAGGAGACTTGTAAGTCGGAGTTGGTGGTGGATATTTGTGAACTGGTGGTGACTTATAAATGGGATGAGGTGGGTAGTAATAGTGTGGAGGAGACTTGTACACTGGAGTCGGAGGTGGATATTTGTGTTCCGGTGGTGATTTATACACTGGAGTTGGAGGTGGATATTTGTAATCTGGTGGAGACTTATATTCTGGAGTCGGAGGTGAATATTTGTGTTTTGGTGGTGTATATTGGTGATGAGGAGGGGACTTATAAACCGGAGCTGGTGGTGGGTACTTGTGAACAGGTGGGGATTTGTATATTGGTGGTGAATTATATACTGGCGTTGGAGGGGGATATTTATGTTCAGGTGGAGACTTATAAATTGGAGTTGGTGGCGGATAATATTTAGGAGGAGACTTATACTTTGGTGCTGGTTTATAAACAGGGGTTGGAGGTGGATAATATTTAGGAGGAGACTTGTACACTGGTGGTGATTTATACACTGGGGTCGGAGGTGGATAATACTTAGGAGGAGACTTATACTCCGGTGGTGATTTATAATCTGGGGTCGGAGGTGGATAATACTTAGGAGGAGACTTATACTCCGGTGGTGATTTATAAACTGGGGTCGGAGGTGGATAATACTTAGGAGGAGACTTATACTCAGGTGGTGATTTATACACTGGGGTCGGAGGTGGATAATACTTAGGAGGAGACTTATACTCAGGTGGTGATTTATACACTGGGGTCGGAGGTGGATAATACTTAGGAGGAGACTTATACTCCGGTGGTGATTTATAATCTGGGGTCGGAGGTGGATAATACTTAGGTGGAGACTTGTACATTGGTGGTGAATAGTGCTCCTTAGGCTTGTCATGATGATGGTGTGGTGGTGAATAATGTTTCTTTGGGTTCTCATGATGTGGGGGAGGGTAATATTCCTTGGGTTTCTCATGATGTGGAGGAGGGTAGTATTCCTTGGGTTTCTCATGGTGTGGGGGAGGGTAATGTTCCTTGGGCTTCTCATGGTGGACCGGTGGTGGCGGCGAGGTATACTTATAGTAATCAGCTAATGTTTGTGAAGGCATAGTAAGGGAGACAAAAGCAACTACTAGTGTGGCCAAAAGAGGGGCCATTCCTCCAAATTTTCCCATGTTTTCAGTAGAATGTGAAGTTTATAGTTTCATGCACATTACTACTCCTTTATATAGCAAATTTATTTACCATTTTACTTAGTACTTTCTACATACTAATCATGTATGTCACCAAATAAATGGTGCAAAAAAATAAATAAATATGATTTTACTAATAATAATGTCGTGTAAAAAGGATTAACTAAGTTGAACTTTGGATATCATATTCCATTTGTATTGCTATTATTGTCCTTTGTTTTCTTACAGCCTGCAACCTCAGCAAATGAATAAAAAAAATAATCTATCTGTTTCTGAACTTGCCACACTTTAATTTTTAGTTTTTTTTTTTAATGTGTTGCAATTTCTTCTAATGGAAATGTTCATGCCATTTTCTTTTATTCCTATGTATTAATGTATACATAATAACATATCAGCTTAAATTTTTGGTGAATTGGTTCATTAACATGGTATTAAAGTTAACGTAACAAGAGATTACGAGTTCGAATCTAAGCCATCTTTCATTTAAAGTGGAATATTTAGCGCTAGGTTTGAGGTGGGCATGTGTTGTATCCATAATTCTAACTTAAAAGGCTCTCGTGTGAGGGGACGTGTTAGAGTATTAGTATATAACATATCCTAGAGTCTCAACCGATCCATACAATTTAAATAGTCTTAATATTTTTTAATTTTTGTATATTATATAACTGTGTTAATTTCTCAAGTGGAGAAGGAGTATTCCTACTAGCTAAGCTGCCTTCCTTGATTCTTTGACTTCTTTAAAAAAATCCCCATTTTTCGGATGGGTTTTGTCTTTCCATACTAAAAATACATGTAAGATGTAACATCTTAACACATGATTACTTAAAAAAATAAAAAATAAATTCTTAACACATTAAATTAGTACTTTTACTACCCACTAAAGTTATATTTATATCCGTTTTAACAAGGGTATATGTGGTGTGAAATCCGTATAATTTTATTTGTCTGTCAGTCTTAGTCAAAAATGCGATAAATAAAATATGGGTAGGTTTTTAATCTTATTTATAACTTAAACAGGACTGAATTTAGATTTATTATCCTCAATTAGTTCTCTTAATTCAATTTTTTAATATTTTGGCTTTGGCATGTATGTACTATATCTTCCTTAAAAATAAAGTGGCATAAATGAAGTGAAATTTCTAGCTAGTTTAATCATGAAATGGTAAAAGATTTCCATGATGTTTTAAGCGCACTTTATATTATAAATATCTAATCTTTTTCTTTAATACTCATCAAGAAAAAGAGCTTATATCAAATTTTTAGGTCTTTTTCTCATATCTTAAAATAATATATAATAAAAAATACATACAATTTGGTAAAATTAAGTGATTAAGTCACAAATTACGTATCTCTTCAAAAAAAAAAAAGTCACAAATTAAGTAAAATTTCTGGTATAAATATCATGAGATGGGAAAAGAGTTTCTTAGAATTTTCCACACTTCTCATATTGGGATATTTAATAAATTCAAGTGACTAATTTGATCAACAAATTTTGTCAATTGATTCAAAAAGTTGATTATGAACACGCTAGTAAACGTAGTTTGTTTTAAATAGCTGGTTCATAACTAGTTGTTTTAACCATTTAATTTACCATATGCTAGCATTAGATACTAATGACCATCTAAGTGTCCAACTATTTATTTGTGCCTAAGGTAAAAATTATCTAATAAATCATTTTACCAAACACTCCATTTAATTATCTAATAGTATATACTTCCTCCTATTCGCTTTACTTCTCCCATTTGATTTTTTAACACTATTCATCAATCACTCTTATTATGTGTATTTTTCTTAATCTATAAGTTACAACATAGTCATGTGAAATCTTGTTTGATTCGTCTTATTGTAAATTTTATTAATATCAATTTTTTATAATTTTTATTTAAGCACAATTAGAGATATTTAAGATTGAAAACGTGCATTGGCAAATATGCTAAAATCAAATGAGACATTTAAAGTATATAGGAGGGAGTATTATTTTCTTATTATTCTACTAGAAAAAGTGCTTGCATAAGCTTATTATAACATCCTTTTTTATTCACCTTAAAATAATAGTATATGATAATTCAAGTACATTTAGTTTGATAAAAATTTAGTTCCAAAAGTAATTAAGTCAATAATATAACAAAAAATTACTAAGTTCAATTAATAAAATTAAATATTTTCAATTTACGATTTAAATTTCAAATCATTACAAAATATCATGTTTTTGTCACAACCACTCATATTCAACTAGTAGCTTCCAAATATTAGAATCTAATGTTTTTTTAGTAAGTTTTACTTTTCATAAATTATCTAATAAATTATAACTTTTAGCTAAGCATAGGAAAATATATACTTGTCTCATTACCACGTGTAGTAACATTACATTTTATAATCTTTTTTTTGGCTATGCCCAACTTTCAAGTAATATTTGGTGTAGTGACTTGAAACCTTTAATTGAATAATGCAAAAATAAACTTTGTGAAAAATGGTAATAATAATTGAAAAAGTAATATAATTTTCTAAATATCAATCGACTATATATAGCTCTTAAGCTTGATGTTATTATCATATTTCTTTCTTTATTTTTATTATTGAAAGGTGAAAAAGGCATTTACCTCAAAATTCAAATGCCTAGAAAAATACTTCAATGAGGAAAGGCAACATTGTTACATTGTTTTATGTGATAAATATTTACTAGTTACGAACTCGTAAGTCATAAAGGTATATTCTTTCGATCTTTTTTGATTTTATGATTATGATATTTATAATTTTTGGTATAGAGTATATAATAGGATATAATAGAGTATAACATAATAAGTCAAATAATAAAAAGAAATATATAGATAATATGAAATAAAAGAATTAAATGAGATTAGATAATTTGAGATTATAATCAATTTAACACAAATCTAAAATATAAATTACAGGCTATTTTAGATGAATAATTTTTATTGGAATTTAGTTTTTTACCTTGGATATGCCATCTAATATATGGACATTTGCAACATACAATAATAATCTCGAATTGTTACGAGGCCAATATCTTGCCCAAATAAGACACTCTCGCGCACAGGCTTACGAGTCACTGAAGAATCAACGACTCGATGCCTTTGGCACTGAAGAATCGTTCTTAATTTTATCCCCTTATTTTATTCCTATGTATTGTTAATGTGAACCAAAGAAGTGCTAATGTGAACCAAAGAAGTGCCAAGGCCTTAAACACTTAAGACCAGTTTGATAGCTAATATTAAATTGTGGTAATAAGAATGAAAATTAATTTAATTATGGTTGAAAAATCTCTTGGCTACCTTGATGGTCATGCTTGTCCAATATCAATCATTTCATTTTTTTTATAAAATTCATTCCAATGTATTACAATTGGGAGATGTGGTATTAGATAGTAATGGAAATTTGTATACAATTTTTTTATGATCAAAATTTCATCACCATGGAAATGACATGAAGTTTTTGATGAAATTTTACACTATAATGTATTTTCATTACCATCATTAATACCACTAATCAAACAGACTGTTAGTACTTAGTAGACCAACATTATGACACTTTTACATAACTTATTCAATTTTGGGATCCAACCTCCCCAAAAAATACTACATGGTGTAGGATAGATAGTTAACATCGTGCTCCTATCAAGCTAGGTAAAGGAGTGGTGAAATAAAAAAAAAAAAATCAATCTACATTCAACATCAAATCACATGGTTTAGAAGATAGAACCAATTATTTCCATGAAACACGTTCAAGGCGGTTCAACCATTTATGGGCGGTACACTCGTTGACGGAGCTAATTAGCCGATATTTTGCCTCATTTTTAGTCCGTCCCATTAAATTTGATTCATTTGTATTTTTGTGTATGATTTAAAATTTTTGTGCTTTTACTATCACATTTAACTTATCTTTTTATCTCATCCACACATTTCTTCTGCTAACTTACAAAATTTTCATCTCTTTTTTTCCTGGTTTTTTCACTAAATGTCTATGAGACAAATTTAATGGGACAGATTAATTAATCTAACACTATTTTTATGTCATGCATAGACCCATTATGTAACTACCGCCTTCTTTTCATGCATGTTTTCCGAGTATTCTTTCAAATTCTAATACAACTCTTAACTACAAGTCTACAAGTACAACTATCAAGACTACAAGGAAAAAGACTTTGGGCCACAATGTGTAGCATTCCTTTGAAAGTGCCGCCCATACTCTGCGCGCGAAAATTCAATGACGTTCACAATTTTATCATTGGGCGTCACATTTAGATGTGTTCCATAGTTGTATCTTGGATAGATTCGGATAGCATTTTACAAGCAGCTACTGTTGTGAGAGATCGTACCGTCTCTCAAAGAGATGATCTTAAAACAAGAAGCCCATATTCTTATTTGCTTTTTTATTTGTATTAATTGGACTATTTAGTAAAGAGTATAATTACTCTCAGTTTAGGGTTTAAGGTTTGTGTTTTATTCCTTGAATAATAATGATTACAGAATACAAGGCTTATAAAGACTACTTGTTGCCATATTTACAATAATCACAATCTCCTAATTATCTCCTAATTGCTGATATAGAAGTATACAAAAATAACAATATTTTGTTTTATTCTTTCCTTCACTCCTCAAGTTGGGTAGTGGGATCTCGAACGCCCAACTTGCAAAGAGTGTTATGAAATTGTTCAGACTCGACGACCTTGGTTAGGATGTCTGCAAGTTGCTCTTTAGATTTCACGAAAGGAATATGTATTATCTTGTGCTCAAGCTTTTCTTTAATAAAGTGTCGATCAACTTCAACATGCTTTGTTCTGCCATGCTGGACTGGGTTCTCTGATATACTTATTGCAGCTTTGTTATCGCAATTCAGTTCGCAACTGTTTTGTTTGAACCCAAGTTCAGTGAGCAATTTTCGAATCCATAACACCTCAGTTATACCTTTGACTATTCCTCGAAATTCGGCTTCTGCACTAAATAGGGCAACCATTTTCTATTTTTTACTTTTCCAAGTTACAAGGTTCCCTCCTATAAGAGTGAAGTATCATGAGGTTGATTTTCTTCCATCTCTATCACCTGCCCAATTTGCATCCGTATATGCTTGCAAATCTAGGTGTTCATTCCTTTGAAAAACTATGCCTTTCCCAAGAGTACCTTTGAGGTACCTTAGAATTCTATAAACAGCTCCCATGTGTTGAATTTGAGGTTGATGCATAAACCTACTCACAATCCCAATATCATAGGCAATGTCTGGACGAGTATGTGAGAGGTAAATTAACTTTCTTACCAATTTCTGATATTGCTCGCGATTAGCAACTTCTGCTCCTTCTATCATCTGCAGACTTTGATTAACCACGATTGGGGTTTCAGCTGGTTTGCAATCCAGCATCCCTGTCACTGCTAGTAAATCCATGATATACTTCTTCTGGCATATAAAGATCCCCTTGTTTGATCTAAGAACCTCATCTCCCAGAAAATACTTGAGTCTTCCTAGATCCTTCATTTCAAATTCTCTGAATAGCTTCTCCTTCAATGTCTGTATCTCAACTTTGTCATTGCCAGTGATGATCATGTCATCTACATATATGATGAGGCATGTTATTATTTCTCCCTTTTTCTTCAGAAAGAGTGTATGGTCGGAATTACTTTGATGATACCCAAACTTTTTCTTTGCTAGAGTGAATTTGCCAAACCAAGCTCGAGGGGATTGTTTCAGACCGAATAGAGCCTTTTTTAACCTGCATCCTTCATGTTCAGTGAAGTTTCCTGAGAAACCTAGTGGAGTTGCATGAACACTTCTTTTTGTATTTCTCCATGTAAGAACGCATTTTTTACATCAAACTGGTGTAGGAGCCAGTCTTTATTTGCTGCAATAGAGAAGAGTACTCCGATTGTGTCAATTTTTGTTACAGGAGAGAACGTTTCAGAGTAGTCGATACCATAGGTTTGTGTGTATCCTTTTGCAACCAAGCGAGCTTTGTATCTCTCAATTGTCCCATCACTCTTATATTTGATTGTGAACACCCATTTGCAACCTACGACTTTCTTCCTTTTCGAAATTCTACATTTCTCCCAGGTTTTATTTTTCACTAGGACTCTGATTTCCTTCTCCATGGCCTCCTTCCAATGTGTGCTTTTTAAAGCTTCTTCCACTGTCTTAGGAACATTGTTTGAGTATAAGGTAGTGTTAAAAGCTTTAGCCGATTCAGACATGTTTTCTTGGTTTTGCTCTCTGATTGGGTATTTTGACCTTTTTGCTTCATATTCTGGATCACACCGTTTCGGAGGTATCCCCCTCGTACTTCTTGGAGGTAGTTTTTATACAATTGGCTCTTCTTTCAATTTCGGGTGATTATTACTTTCCTGCACATTCTCAGAAACAGAGTTGTTGTTTTCAATGTAGTCAGTAGGACAGAAGGAAGATTCAGTTACCTTTAGGAGATCATTGGACTGGCTGATGAGATGGTTGTAATGTTGCTTCGGATGCAGTCTCGGTGGCTTTGCCAACTTGTTCTTTGTGGTCCATGTAAACAGACAACCAGCTTAGATTGTCTTTGGTCTCATTCTCCCCCTGACATCTAAAGTGGTGATAGTAGTATGAGTCTTCTTGGAAGTCACAATCCATTGTGACATACATATGATTGGTGGTGGGACCGAATCATCTATAAGCCTTTTGATGAGTTCCATACCCAACAAAAATACATTTTACTACCCTGGGTTCAAGTTTGGTGCAATGGTGTTTGGGAAGATAGACATAGACTATACATCCAAAGATTTTGGAAGGAAGAGAGTGAGCGGAGATAGATGGTGTGTGGAGAATTAGGGTATCAATTAGGGTTTTGTAGTTGAGGCTTTTTGTGGGAGGCGCTTTGTGAGATAGTTAGCTGTGGAGATAGCTTCAGGCCAGAAAAGTTTCGAAACAGATGATTCAATCATGAGAGATCGAGCTATATTAAGCAGGGTTCGGTTTTTCCGTTCTCCTATGCCATTTTGTTGAGGGGTATGAGGACATGATGTTTGGTGTATAAGTCCATGTTGTGAAAAAAAAATTTTCATTTGATGATTAATGTATTCTCCACCATTATCTGAACAAAGAATCTGGATTTGTTTTTGAAATTGGGTGAGAATCATTTTATAGAATTGTATGAAAATATCGCACACCTCAGATTTATGTTTGACAAAATACACCCAACTCATTCTAGTGCAATCATCAATAAACAACACATAATAAGAAAATATTGACTGCCCTCTATCAGGTGCAGGTCCCCAAACATCAGAATGTATAAGCATAAAAGGTTCAGCAGAATGATTTAAACTAGGATAATACGAATTTATGTGGCTCTTTGCCAGGATACAAGACTCACAATCAAAAACAAGTTTAGACCTCCGTAGGGAAGGAAAAAGATGTTCTAAATACTCAAGTGAGGGATGACCAAGTCTATGGTGCAATTTCCAGAGTTGTTGTTCCACGGACCCGTGAACAAGTGTTGCACAATAGTTTTCTTCCGTGTAGTACAACCCATCTTTCTCAGTACCACGCCCAATAGTTTTCCCTATCCGCAGATCCTGCAAAACACAAGAATTAGAGCCCATTAGAACAGTACACTTCAAATCTTTAGTTAGCTAACTAATAGAGAAAAGTTTATGAGACAAGTTTGGCACAAACAGACAATTATGTAATTCAATGTTCAGTAAAATATTAATAGTGCCTGCTCCCCGAACTTCTACACATTCTCCATTTGCAGTCTGAATAAGAGAATTTTTTGAGTTTTTAATCGAGATAAAATGATTAGGATCAAATGACATAGTGTCAGTCGCCCCACAGTCAAAGATCCATTTTGAGTCCCCCTTTTGTGACACGTGCCCCTTTGAACATGTAAGGGCAAAATTAGAGCTTGGAATTTGGGGAGGTTAATTAAAGATTGGGTCACGGGTAGCTTTATTAAAAATTGTTTCACAATTATCAAGGGGGTACTTTGCATGATAAAAGTAAAGTGAGGGGACTTAGGGTGAGGGTAGTGTCGGCTCATTTGAGCTGTTTCATTACCTTCCTCTTTCTCTCTCCTTAAGTTATCTTCACCTTTTTTAATGGCTGCCTCTCCTCTTCCATGTTCAGGTACATAATCCACCAATAGAAATGCATGAGATCCGCCTCCTTTTCTTCGATCATCTGGTTTCTTGCTCAGATCTTTACCCTTTTTCCAGGCTTGGTGTTCTTCCCACCAGTCTGGAAATCCGATCAACTTGAAACAACCATCTTTGGTATGTCGATTTTCGCCACAGTAAGTGCAGTGGAGATGGGTTTTGTCATCTTCTTCTTGCCGGTTTGGTATTTTGTATGGTCTGGATTTTGAGTTAAACTCGGATCCTGAGGAGTGATTTTCGAATGACCCTTTTTGTTTTGTGATTAATCCACTCTCGATCCCTAAGGAGTCGATCTTCGATGATGGTTTTCCGGTAAGGATCTCTCTTCTCGAGATTTCCTTCCGGATGATGGCATATGCTTCTTCGACCATCGGTAAGGGTATTTTGTTAAGTATGTCCCTTCGATCTTTATCAAAATTTTCATTGATGCCTAATAAGAACTGGTACAATTTTTGTCTCTGTGTAATTTCATTAAAAATGGTAATGTCTTCGAAGTGTTTTATGGGATTAGGAACACGCCTGTCAATTTCTTTCCATATGGTTGTCATCCTCCCATAGAACACCTCGATTGTTTCTGTTCCCTATCTCATTGTGTTGGCTTTGACAGTGACATCAAACACCTGTAACTTGTCCTGTCCATTGCTATAAAGGGATTATATTCCGTTCCACAAATCTCGAGCCGTCGGATAATCGAGAAATTGATTGACCGATTCAGTCTCAATGTTCTCAATAATCCAAGAGATGACTGTGGCATCTTGTTGGGTCCATTTTCAGTAACTTGGGTCGTTTGGAGATGGTGAAGAAGCAATGATGTGATTGAGCTTTCTCTCGCCCACTTATGGCCAGGTACATTAATTTGGACCAATTTGTATAATTTTGATGGTTCAGTTTCTCACTGAGGTTGATGGTTTGATTTGAGCCGCCCTCTGGATTGGTTCGATTTGTGTTGAGCTGGTTTAGGATTTTCAGTAACTAGGTCATGGCGACTGGCTGTTCAGTCTTGTCTACCATGGCTTTCGATTCATTTAATTCCGACATGTTTTTTAGGTAAGAAGGTAGGGTAAATGATGAGGTTTAAAACGGTTTTTGGTCCCTAGACCACCGTTAGCTCTAATACCATAAAGAGTATAATTACTCTCAGTTTACGGTTTGTGTTTTATTGCTTGAATAATAATGATTACAGAATACAAGGTTTATAAAGACTACTTGTTGCCATATTTACAATAATCACAATCTTCTAATTATCTCCTAATTGCCGATTTATAGAAATATACAAAAATAACAATCATTATCATCCTATTCAGTGTCTTCCGCTCATAGAAAATTAAGGACAGGGTCTGGGGAGGGAAAGACGACGGCAACTCATACCCATAAAGGAGAACGGGACCAAAGGAGTCCCCCGACTCGAGGAAGATAAAGAGACGTAGATACACAAGAAAGATAACTTAAAGGCTTATAAATAAATAAAAGGTGAACCACCACAGAAAGAAAACAAAGAACTAATAGAAAGGAAACGAGAAAAGCAAGAGGTTAAGAACACTAAAAGGTAAACTAAGAGGACATCAGTAATCTAAGACATGGATATGGCGTCTCTAACTACTCCTATCCCTAGTCAGGTCCGCAGAGAGGTTTAACTCATGCAAGTCAAATCTTATTTGCTCATCCCAAGTTCTTCTGGGTCTACCTCGACTCCTCTTACCCTCAACTATAATGCTTTCTACCCTCCTCATAGGGGCGTCGAAAGTCTTTCTCTGCACATGTTCAAATCATCTCAATCTATTTTCCCGCATTTTTCCAGATATATGGGCTACCCCTAGTTTGTCCCTAAACTCTTGGTTCCTAATTCGATCCATCAATGTGTGCCCCACACATCCACTTTAGCATACGCATTTCTGTAACTTCCATCTTATATTTAAAAATCTTCTTTACAGGCCAACATTCGTTCCCATATAGCAGAGCAGGTTTGATTGCCGCCCGGTAGAATTTTCCTTTTAACTTGCTTGGGAATTTCCTATCACATAGCACTGCGGTGGCTGCTCGCCACTTGAGCCAACCCGCATGTATACGATGATTGTTGATAATTGACAATTTTCTGTTTTATTCTTTCCTTCATTTAGGCCATATATCTAATCGTCTCTTGGAGAGACTGTCTCTCACAACAATTTGTGTTTTAAAAGGAAGGGAGATCCAAGAAAGAGAAATGGCGGTCATTCTTTTGAATTATGTTGATTGTTGATAATTAAGATAAACAATAAAAACTTCACAAAATTTTATTAGGATCAGTGGTTTGCTACCTTATCAAAAAGAAATTAGAAGACGTAAATCTTATTTTCAAACCGCATGCACCGGATGTAGCACAACTGCACAACTGCACTATCATAAGCAGCATAACGAAGTAGCTAAGTTTATCATTTTTCGGGTTTTTTCTTTTTTTCTTTATTATTTAATTATATATAGTTTAGGCTTGAATAGGTTAAGACAAGAGGATTTCTAATATTGTCTTTATTATTTAAAGATATGTGGGGCTTGAATAGATTAAGAGCAGAGATTTCTAATACACAAATTCGTATGAGAGAAGGTCTGTCTAGACCATCTCTAATTGGGTCAATTATTATATATTTTTAAAATATTATAAGTAGGTATTAAGAATGATGTAAGTAGACATTTAAGATATTAAAAGTAGACATTAAGGATACAGTAAATACGTATTAGGGATAATGTAAGTAGACATTAAAAATACGGTAAATAAGCATTAATCTTTAATTAGTTGGGTTTGAGATATGTCTCTAAAAGAAACGTCTCTCAAGAGACTAGTCGTTTCTAATAGGCTTGATCGATTAATATGACCAAGGTTTAAGTTGAATGTGGTGATTCATAAGCTCAATTTAGGTACTTTTAAAATATTATTATTTTTGATAAATCTTTAGTATGGGTATTTTAAAAATATTTTAAATGAATTATTATATATCAATTGTACTATCATCGAATTGAAATTATTCTCTTTATATTAAACGGAAGAGTTTTCTTTTGTCCTTTTTTCAATTAAGTTAATTTGAAGAATTTTTAATTTGTATAATTTGCTTGAAGAGGTCATTAAAGGTGTGAAAAAAAACATATCCACTCCACACTTGAAATTATCTTGTTTGTATTACTACTATTTGGACAAATACTTTTAATGAAACCCCCATAACGACAAACATTTTCTAGGCGCAGAACACGGATCTAATTATGAAAAATCTATTTCGATAAGGTTTACTATATTATTTTTATCAATTTTTCTAATTTATGCATCAAGTCTATAAATTTGTATAATAAAATTGATAATTATTTAAAATTTTACTTAGAATATTCTCTAATACATTATTGTATTTACCTATTTTATAAGATATCTTTTGTTAAATTCAAAATTATTGTCAAATTTATTGCCTAAACCTATAGCATGAGCCGAACATTAGTTTATGGGCTCGTTTTGATTGATTGTAAATATTTAAGGAATAAAAAAAGTCAAACTAATAGAACAGAGGAAATTAGAGATGTAAATAAATCAATTGAAATAATTGTATAAAAAGTAAAATAAGAGTAAACTAAGAAAATGAATAAAAAGAAGGATAATTTTCTTCATTTGGAGGAAAAGAATGCCCCCACCCTCCCCAAGGGTTAATTTAGACTTCAAAATGAGGGAAATAATTATTATCTTATTATTAATTTTTTTATTATTTTCTAACCAATTCTCCCACCTCTCTAACAATCAACTTCTTTTAATTATTTATCTAGCTAACTTCGTGTTCTGACTTTGATTTTTATTTATCCCTTAAATATTTACTCTCAATTTAAGCGAATCATATATATGTAATATCTACTTGACTTTGAAATTTAGCTTCTTTAGATTTAGATTTGAAAAATCTATATTATAAATTTAGAAAAATTGTTTTGGATAGACAATTTATGTTTTCTGTGCAAGTTTTAAGATTCATAATTTGTGAATTAAAGCCTTAAAATTTTAGACTTTTGCAAATTATAGTCACAATCTTAAATTTTTTTTTTGCGAATTAAAATCCCAAGTAACAATGTCTTCATCATTTAGGTCAAATCATAAGATTCTAACTATTTGTAACCTAAAATTTCGATTACTAAATGATTAGAATTCTATGATTTAGCATAAATGCTGTAGACGTTGATACTTTGATGGATGTAATTCGGAAAAAAAAATAAAACTATAATTCGAAAATGACCTAAATTTTAAACCAGTAATTTACAAATAACTGTTTATTAAAAAAGGACAAGATCTCAAACTCAATAAAAAATGCTGAACTTCCACTTAAATTAGGACAATTTGCGAATGCTAAATAGCTAAATTCAGAGTTTTTGTCTCTTGTAATTTAATGATTAAGAAACTTAATCATGAAAATCTGATGAGTAGAGGTCCCCATGGACCGCATCTTCTGGTGGTTGATAGTTTTTGATTAAATGTAGTACCATGTGCCATTTTGCTTACTCATTACTCAAACCCTTCTTTTTGTTTCAAATACATTTTTAATAAAAGTATATATATATATATATATATATATATATATATATATATATATATATATATATATATATATATATATATATATATATATATATATATATATATATATAAAACTTGAATTCCTGCTCTTAGTGATTTCAAATTTATTTTCTATTCTACTGTTCATATAGAATGAAAATTCAATGGGAAAATCAAGATTGTTAAGTTAATATTATTAGCGGTTCTACTTTAATAATGTTGCCAACATAAGAATTTGATTTTATACTAGAACATAAATAATTTTTTTTACTATGTGTTTTGAATTCAATTCTCACATAATTACTCATTATCTCATCTAACTCTGTAAGAATTTATTTTTTTAAAATCTTTTATCCTATTTAAGATCGTGATAAATTGAGTTATGTTGTCATGTTTGACTCAACTTAAAAAATTGAAAAATATCAATTCAAATCAAATGACTTGACAGAGTAGAAAATCAGAATAAATATAAAAGAAGAATTCATGTGAACGACCATTGAAACTAATATATAGATTCATGTAATCGACTTTAATCTCTTGAATTAAAACTCAATGTTATTGTTATTGATTAATAGAAGTTAAGGAATCAATTGTCCACATTGGCGTTAATTAGAGTTGCAACTTGAAGCTTTATAATGAAACAACTAACATGCAAGGCTAAAACGTTTGTTCTATTTTGGTGTAAGACTTATTAATTAATTATTAAGTTATGGGCTTAACAATCCATATCAAGTACCAAGTACCAAGTACCAAGCATGATGAGCATTCTAATCTTCAAATTGGACCAACTTTGGTTATCATTGAATTAGGGCCAAAACATGATCTTTGGCTCTTTGCCCAATTTTTATTTACAAATTTTGAGATGAGATAGTCTTACAGTGAAATTAATTTTATTGGATTAAGTTCATACATATTTATAATTTTAAAATGATTACTTATAATTTTAAAGCGATTACTTATAATTTTAAGTGATTAATTATAATCTTAAATTGATCTCTTAACTTACAATTTTAAAGTGATTACTTTTTATAATTTTAAATTTATCGTATACAATCTTATAAGACTTGATGATTTTCATTTTATTTATGATTAATTCTGTCTATATCAATTGAACAATTAAAGTATTGGCAGAATGTGCTGCATAATTACATTATATTTATATGTTCCGTTTCTATCTAATCGTTACATGTGCAATTTTGAATTAGCAATAAGTTAAAAAAAATGCATATGTAATGAAAGTATATTTTATGAAGAATTTAAAAACTTCTATATAATTATATTTTTTCTTTAGTATGAATCACTAATATTCAATTAATTTGTGTAAATAATGAAAAGCCAAATTAACTATAACGGTAAAACAAAAACTGAGAATCAGAAAGATACCGATGAAAATTATTTTAAATGTTAAATAATGTATAGGTTATTAATAAAAATATTTGATTATTCATAAACTAGCATCAAAAATATTATCAAGATTAACATCTAATTAGTTCTTAAAAAAGTTATACTCTCCCATCTTATTTGTTTTTCTCATTTGGAAAGAACTAAGGACAATAGTTAAAAGATGAAAGATTCTAATGTTATTTAATTCTTAATTGTTTATATTAATAATTAAATACTTTGAAATTTTGAAACCGTATTTGTAGGAAACAGCTATGAATGGAAAACGTTTTTTTAACATTGAATATAGAATGAAGTTGCTTTCTGGGTAAAAAAAAAATATATGTTAAGCAAATAGTATAATATAATTTTGGTCCAAAAACATTTTTCAAAAGAGAAATATTTAAGATTTAAAATACTTAATTTATTTTTGGAATACCATGAAAAACAAATATGATAATTGATGATCAATTTGATAAATAATTAAATATGCTTTAAATAAATAGTTGATGAATTAATAAATGCATATACATTCACAATATTATTTTCAGTGGATAGTTTACTCAGCAAATAAACAAAATTGTTCCTTAAATATTGATTGGGCATATTTAATTTTTTATTGATCGTTAAATTTGTATTGAGAGTATTTTATTTGTTATGTTTTTCCGTTTTATCGGATTATTTGAGAAAAATAGTATTTTATCTTATTAAGAAAATTAACACTTTATCAATCATCTTTTTAAATAATAATAAAATATGCATTGATTTATTTCCAATCTATATATAATTTCAAAAAGTTTTCCAATTATCTTTTTTAATATTACATGAGAAAATTATAGACTAATTACCTAATAATTTCAATTCTCACAATCATTAACAAAATCAAATTTCTCCAATATAAAATATAACAAAATCAAATTTGAATTATAATAAACTATGTTTGTACTAGAATATAAAAACGTGGCAACAATTTCAAAGTTAGTTATTGGACAGCGTATCGTAAATTTGGACGAGTGAGAGAGTATACTTTGTTTTGCTTTCTTTTCTACCTAAAAGCCACTCATTATAAGTAATAAAAAATTAAAAAAACTACCTTGACGAATTTGGCAAACTCAAGCAACATATCATTTGCTAAATATATACTTATCAATACTTTAAAAATTGGTACCAATAGGAATGTAAAGATAATTATCACCATTATATCAGTGTATTCCACTCATAGAAACTATAATCAGGATTCCAGGACGAAGAAAAGGCTGCAACTCATAACCATAAAAAACAATGCGTTATGTCTCCTCAACACATCTATTCACCACCTCGTCCTCCTGTATACAAGTCTACAACCCTTCAACACCTCGTCCTCCTACATACAAGTCTGCTCTACATATCTATTCACCACCTCGTCCTCCTGTATACAAATCTCCTCTACATAGTTATTCACCACCTCATCCTCCTTTATACAAGTCTCCTGTAGTTCATATGTATCCTACACCGAGTGAGATAAAACGACGTGTTTCAATCTCTAATATCATCAAGATCGAATGTATGAAGTCTTGTGACAAACAAATTACGCTATCAATGATATCGGTGTTTGTAGGAGATAATAATGCAATAAAACGACACAAAAATTTAACGAGGCTCACCCAATTAAGGCTATGTCCTCCGGTGTGTAGTATTTCACTTATATTATCACAAAGGAGTTCAAAGAAGTCTCCAATTGGAGAATTACAATAGAGAAGAGATTAGGCTCTGTGTTTAGGCTTGGGGTATTTTTGTGGATGATTTGATGAGCATTTGAGCTCTCCTTTTATGAAGGATTATTACATTAATGAGTGACCATACTTAATAAAAAGATTAAATGGCATAATAAACAACTTTGGAGTATAAACAGTCTAAGAAAGAATCCAATGCACTGTCGTAAGCTGCTGCTCATTCGAGGCAGCACTATGCTCGTTCAAGCAGTTCCAAAACTGAGCTTCTGTGTACTAGCTGCTGGGTGCTCGTTCGAGCACTCTGTTGCTCCATCTTCAAACAGCTTCTGACCTTATGCCTCATTCAAGTCATATGCTGATACTTGGACGCCTCGTTCAAGGCATCTTGACAATAATATATAACTCTTTATATCCCTCATTAACCACATACTTAACTCATCACTACACCCATGTTTAAGTCCATTAATCAACACACTAATGACTATGCATTGAACATCATCTTAACCTCCACATTAAATCACAACCTTTAATCACCCATCTTTAATCCTACATAGAATTCCACACACTAATGCATAAAATTTATTTGGTACATTCAAGTCACTACTAATATTAACACCGAGCCCTGTGTACAAGTCTCCTCAAGTCCATACATATTCAACTCCAAATCCTGTGTACAAGTCTCCTCTAGTACATACATACCCGGAGTTACCGAACCCTATATACAAGTTCCCTACTCACTTCTACCCTCCACCACCTCATACAATCTCCCACTCACTTCCTCAATATGTCTAGACCTCTCCCCCTCCTCCCTCCATATGGCCACTACTAGTTCTAATTTGAGTTGACCATGTTTTCAAGGTAATCATTATCGAAAATTAATTATCAGATCTTGGACTTGTATTGTTCTTTCTGTAATCAATTAATATATAAACAATCTTATATACAAGTTTTTAATTTGGCATGCACGTGAGATGCACCACTTCATATGTTATTAGGCACATCAAGATTAATATATATATATATATATATATATATATATATATATATATATATATATATATATATATATATATATATATATATATATATATATATATATTAGGAGATGAAACATTATTATTTGGACTAATACAAGAGGGAATAGTTTTTGCAGGCAAGGTTTATACATCAAGGGAATAAGAATCTGGAGAAATTATGATCCATCATCACGTTAATTATCTTATTTAAATTTATGGTTTGTTATTGTATTAGTTAATCCATGGATTAATTCCATTTAATCAGAGGCGGAGCAAAAATCAATAAATTCTTTTATGGTCCAGTGTAATTTCAAAATTTATGATATATTTTAAACTACTTTATGATATATTTTAAACTACTTTATTTCTCTAAACACTTAATATATATTATGGAATTTAATATTAAATCCTCCAATTTTTGGGGCCTTGTACAGTTGAATATGTTCAGAATCTTCCCTATATTTCATAATTAAAATTTAAAAACAAAATTTAAGCTTTCTTTATTTAGTACTAGTAATTCAAGTTTGAGATTGCTAATATATTATATTTTATTTTAATAATTAATATGAAAATGGATGTTAAACCTAGCAATGAAAATATTTGTATGTTGCACGTTGTTAATTTTCCTATAATTCCTCAATTTAATATTGTTAATTCGTAATTTGAGCATCTAAGTTCCAGACATAAGACTTAGAGGGTAATTGAAGGCCAATGAAATATTAATTATGGAGAATTCAATGGTGTTTCTGAACAGGCGTAAAACGTCAATTTTTTATTCTGACTTATTTTTTAGGCCTCAAAATTATAACAAATATTAATGTAAAATCAACAATGTCTAAAAAATTATTTTATATGTTTGCTTTGAATTCAAATACTTCCATTCACTTTTATTTATTTTTTTTATATATGAGTCAGGTTAAGAAGCAGGAAGTATATCATATCCTTGACCAACCTTATACCCAAAACAATCTCATTTAATTAAAAAATCTATTTATATTTTAAAGAAGTTATCATATATAGCTTAGAAATATGAAATTTTGTTATATATATACTAAATAAAATTAACGAAAAATAATTACTACAGCAACTGTAGCAACTATTAAAAATCGAAGGTATACGTAGTATTTGAAGCTCTTGGACTCTTAGCTTTAATCATTTGATGTGTTAAGATTTTGAGTTACTTTCAATTTCTTATATTATCGTATTAATATCTATAAAAAAAAACCATCTTGCAATTTTTTCATGTCAAAAAATGTACACACAAATACGGATAGTATCATGGGCGAAGCAACACGGGACCGAGGGGCCAGAGAGGCCCAACCCTTGGTCCATACCCGTATCTTATATATTGTTTATTTGGCTTGAATCCCTTTTTATAATTATAACATAATGCATAAAGGTTAATTAAATATATTATTAAACGATTAAATGAAATTTAAGTTCTAAAAGTTCGTGTCTTTATACAAACTAAAATCTTATATTTTGTTTAATTCTTTTATAAATAGAAGTAGATAATAAAACAAACTTTTTTAAAAAGGTAATATTGTATTCACAACTTTTATGCGTAAAACTTCACTAATTGTTCTAAGGTTGAAAATAAAATTAATAAATTTATAAACAGCCTACTTTTTGATCAATTTCTTGAATGATTGTACTATAACGTGTACAGCTATCTCATACATTTCCAAAGGCTCTTTAGCATCATCTTTATTATGGTTAATTGTAATACCATTCACTTCTCAATAATGCACCTACTTTTCTTCCTTAGTACTATAAAACCATGTCTAAGTAAAGTTTTCCAATACAATCACATCAGGGGCGGAGTAAAAATTTAAGATTTTAATAAAGTCCATGTGCAGTTTCAAAAATTATAATATTTTTCTAATAATTTTGTATCTTTAAACATTTAACATATATTTCATAATTTAATAGTAAATCCTCCAATTTTTTGAGGCTCTGTGCGGTCGAATATGTTGAACATGCTCAGAATCTCTCCTGTTTACAATACATCTCTCAGAATCAATGGCAGATCTGAAAAATTTATTTAGCAGGATTAAAACATAATTATAAAAGATTAGTGGGTCGATAACTTAATTAATCTTATAACAAAAATTATACAAAAATCTTAAATCATAAAGAGAAATCTCCAAATTTTTGATATTTAAGTAAGGTTAAATTACCTTTCAAAAAAAAGTGAGGTTAATTTCTAAATTTCAAATTACAACAAAAGACAAGTTTAAAGGTATTCATGAACTATCTTGATCGATGGCTTAAAAAGCTTTGCAGTTCTTAAATAATTTTAATCTAAAAAATTCTAGTTGATAGGTATCCTTTTTATATTATGATATGATAAAATATATAACATATTATGATATGATAAAATATATAACATATTATGAGCTATAATTATCAGATTAAACTTTTGATTAAATTAATTTTTTGACAATCGAATTAAACTTATATTCATCAAACTCTAAATATTGTGCATGTATTTACAAAGTAAAAGAAAATTTAACAATACAACATTTAACTTTGGAGTCTACCATTGTTTAGAGTATATATAATATAAAATTGTCCATCAAGTCAATTTTTTGTCATTTATAATTGAATTAATGGGTTGAGAATTAATTATTATTATATAATTATTTATATATATATATATATATATATATATATATATATATATATATATATTAAATACATAAAATAACGTCTAAACATTTATTAAAATATAAAAGTTAATTTTTTTATAATAGTGGTCAAATGAGAGTTTTGAATTATAATTGTAGAATATCAGCTCAAATTATACAAAATAGTTTACAACAAGAAAAATAATAGAAAAATTGATATTAATAATCTAATTTTTCACCCATCTGCATTGAATAATTTCATCTTTGAATTATTTTTAATAATTTAATCTTTGCCCTTTGCTAGCAACATAACCTTTTATTTTATAATAATCCAACCTTTGTCCTTACATATTAGTATGATGACATGCACAACAAACCAGGGGTAAAGATTGAATTATTAAAAAATAATCCAAAAGTAGGATTATTTATGGTGGATGGGTGAAAAGTTAGATTATTAATATCAAATTTTCCAAAAATATTTTAAAACTAAATTATTTAATTAAATTTTAAAAATGATTGGTGTTAGAGTATTAAAATATATAATAAACTTTAATAATCAGCTTAAATTTTATGTTAAAATAGTCTTTTGACACGCTATTAAAAGCTTAGGTTATCTATGCTTTTAGATTAAAGAGTTTTTTGTGAGAAAATACCTTCATCTTAAAACCTCAGTCATAATTTAAACATTTGATTAATTTGTTATCTTCACCAACCCTTGATCGTATTTGATAGAATTTTCATGTCACATCAAAAATTGATACATTTGCTAGAGTATGACTAACAGCTGGTAATTTAAGTGAAGAAATGGAAGTTAGTACTAAAATATATGAGATAATCAATAAAAATAAGCCAACTATATTAATGGGATAAAAAATTAAATTAATGAGAGAATGTGAGTCATGAAGAAAAATCGAAATATAACAAATCTCATTAAATAGACTAAAACGAAAAATGTAACAAAACTTGTTAGTCTGAATGGATAGTAATTTTTAAATTTGTTTATTATTGCATAATTTGTCTTTTATATTCTTTATAAAAGTTGGTATTTCAAATTAAAGGAGAAAATTAAGCTCAATGTTGAATAATGGTGAAACAACTATAGTAAATTTTATAAATCAGACTAAAAAAAAATATAGCAAAAACGGTTTGATTGGTAGAGTACTTTCGTAATTTGATTATGGTTGCTTAATTTGTTTTTTATTTCTTTTTAAATGTTCCATTTGGTTTCGCCACATTTGCCAACATATTAATACTACCCTTAATATCTTTAATTGTGCATAATTAAAATTGTAAAAACTAGAAATTAATAAACTTTATGTTGTAACAAATCAAACCATTTGACTATATATATTTTAACTTATAGATTAATCATAAAATAAAAATTAAGAGTGAATGATATATAGTGTCCAAAAACCAAATAAGACGTTTGTAAAGAAACGGAGGAAGTATATTCTTTAAAAAGTTGATGTTTTACATAAAAGGAGAACATTAAGCTCGACATTGATTAATAGTGAAGAACTATAGCAAATCTCATTAGACAGACTAAAATAAAAAATATAAAAAAATCCGTACCAATCTATAAAATTCTTTCTTAATGTGATTATGGTTGCATAAAATTTGTCTTTTATATTCTTTATAAAAGTAATTGGTGTTTCAAATTAGAGGAGGAAATTTAGCTCAATGTTGAACATTGTCAAAGGCGAAGAACTGTTAGGACACGCAATTAGGTACCAACCTAAAGAAAAACAATTACGATTATTATGATCTAAATTTGACCTCTAACTAATTATTGTTAGTACTAATTTTAATATATTATCCTCCACGTAGTAGTTGTTGATTACTAATTCTAACTTAATCATGCATACAGTCTAGATGGACTATCAGACTCAGACAAGGATGTATAACACTAGATCTAGAATTGTTGGTCTGGATGGAAGAAGTCTTATATGGAAATTTCATGTGGTAACTGTTAATGATGATCTTAGATTTTTAAACTTTTTTATGTGGTAGATAAAATATTAAGTTCTTATTCTTTGTTAATTTAAATACTGATTTCGAACACATTTTTGAAGAATGTGTTACATAAGTATGATTGCGATATTTGTTTTATGAAAAAAAAATCGTTATAATGGGTAATAATTATGTAAATTTAATAAAACTCCTAATATTTTATCTATCAGTGGAAAAGTTAAAAACTAAAAATCACCATATTTAATTTCTCTTATACATATAATTGCTAATTTTTTTTTATAAACACTGTAATTGAATGATAGGGTATGGAGTATAACTATATATTTAAGCTTTAGTTATTAGTTTAAGTTTTTAGTTGAGTTGGTCTTTTAACATGATATTAAAAGCCAACGTGACATAAAGGTCACAAGAACGAATCACATCCACTGCGCATTTCAAAGTTATTTAGCACTATGTATGAAGATGACATATGTTATATCCACACTTCTAGTTTAAAGGACTCTTTTATAAGGAAGCATGATAAAATAGATAATATATATAGATTTTTAACTATGAACTTAAACTTTTAATTGAGTTGGTTTCATTGAAACTAAAATTGTTACTTAACATCAATAATATAGGATGCAACATTTTGTTGACATTAATAATGATAATATTTGAAATTTATTTTATAACTCGGTTGAGGGTACATCCTTAGTCACATGTAGGAAAAGCAAGAAAAAGCTGATAATTATACAAGTCTTCTCATTCATATGAGATCTTTTGGGAAGGTGTCTAAAAACAAATCGTATAAATTCAACTTAAGGTGTCTAATAAATATCATTCACGATTTCTATGAATTAGGAGCCAAAAGTTCGACTCGAAAAATGCATGTACAGGCTTGTAAGCTATATTGCTAGAACATGTGTGGGTGGGTTCCTAGAGTGACCTCACGATGGGAGAATATGTTCTTAGTGATCAACTTGTATTGAGTTTTCGTGACATGATGGTCAAAGAAAAAAGAAAGTTTTATGGTGATTACTTAACTCTTAAACTTACAGAATCGCATCAAAGAGATAAATAATATCGTTGGAGCACCTACTTTGGACCAAATTCACACGAATTAATTTTTGAATACCTTACCAAAGGACCTTATACTAATTTCGTATTAAATCAATTATATTTCCCACATGGGTACACACTCATCGAATTAAATAAAATATAAGAAAAAGTAAACTAATAGAACATATATTAATCCTTTCAAATCCAAAACTTGAACAAGTCAAGTAAAAATATTATTTGTACAATGGATTTATTTTGATTTGTTATATAATAATTATTCCAACCATTATCCAAACCTGACAAAAAGCAATAAATTTTCATTTGGTGCAACTAAGATAGTGGGAGTATCATATATTAAAATTGGATATATTTTGCTAAACATGATTTATTTTTACTAAACATAACTTATTTTACTAACTTGACCTATTTTTACTTAACTTATTTAAGTTTTGTTGATCAACTCGGCTTATTTTTAATAAAATTTCATCTTTTGTCGAGGAGATCAGCTCTTAACCTAAATAAAATTGATTTTCAAAATGAGATTACTATTTAATATTTCTAATGTGTATTAAGGTAAGGAATTAACTGTATTTTCTTTTTAGTCTGTTTCATTAAATCACACTCTTAATTTAATTCTCAAAAGTATAATTTTTTATTACTTGTAACTATTTCTTTGAAGTAAAGATTTTTATTGCTTGTAACTATTTCTTTGACGCACATTAATTATTGTAAATCAATTTCAGACGTGTTTATTCAGATCTTCTGATCGATTTTAGATTTGATATTTCTAATTGATTTAAAATAAAATTTTAAAATTTATATAACAGTAAATACATTTTTAAAATCAAGTAAAATCAAATTCGAACAAGGTAAATTTAAATTTTAGATTGTGGGGATGTATTTTAAAGACACATTTGGCTTGGAAAAAGTTACTTTTAAAGTAAATGAAAAAGTCCAAATCATCGGCCCAAGAATAATAATAGTTCTCGAATCAAGTGATTTAGACATCTTCAAATGCGTGTGTTTTCATCTTTTTATTTATTTAATAAAATAATTTAGTTCATTATGGTTCTTACATTTGAAAGTTGGAACTGAAGGTCAAATTTTGGTTTTCCCCTTTTCAACGTTTTTAGGTTTAAATTTTTGTCCCAATAAGACTTTTTTGGTAATTAAATATTAACCTTTTTAAATTTATATTTTCAATTTAGTATCCTTTTAATAAATCTCTAGCTCAATTGTTCACTTCATAAAGAAGTTGCAAGTTTCTCTAATTATATATTTATAATAATAATAATAATAATTATAGATAGAATTTCTCGATCATGTACAAATTAAAAGGTATGCACCTTAATTTAGATTGTCATTTGAATTCAATTATCATATTCATGTGTTGTTTATTCTGATTTAGACGTTGTATGTCTCTTTAATCATTGAGTTAATTTTATTTCAAAAAAACTCGCTTTTAATAACTTTAAACCGATCTCCAATTTTCTAAACAAACCCTTAAAACCTCCTTATAATAATAATGATCATGCTAACAAATGTCCCTAAAAGAATTCGTAATCATTGGCTTTTTTTATCTTTTAATAAAAGAATAACACATATCTCTTCTCAAATTCATACGATACTCCTTAAATGGTTAAAATGACACTAATACATCTTTCAAATATATGTTAATTTGAAAATTAAATTTTATCTCAATTAAAAAGTAAATATCACTTTTCAATAAAAGTTTTGATTTCGAAGCTCACTTAATTCTCTCTCCTTCCCTCACCCGTATAATAAAAGATAGTGTTAGTTTATATCCATATAATTTTCAATCCAAATAATTTTTAAAAACCTTCACAATTTGTTGCATACAATAACTTTAGTTCGTACTCCCTTTTTAAAAAATTTAAAATACTATAAATAAATACTTACTTTTTCCTATTTTTTAGAAATTGGGAATCTATAATCTATCTATAATCTATAAAAACTACTAATAAAGCAACAGGACTGACACATGCATACTCTCAGCGAAAATTTTTCCGCTCATTTTTATATTGACGTGGCATGTGAATTTGTAATGAAAATCTTTTCCTAATATAATATATTTAACGTGCACAAGAAGATTTAGTAAGCAGTATTATTTCCAAACTATTTACCTTAGTAAAATTGAATACTTCTTGATATAGTAAAATGAAACCTGATAAATTAGTTTATTCAAGATTTTTAAAATAAATGTGAGCAAAATTTGTAATATTTTTAACTCTTTTTAAAAAAATTCAAAAAATCATTCAATTATTCAAAAAATTAAGCTTTATTAGAAAAAAAATTATATTAGTTTATTAAAAACTTTAAAGTAAAGTTATTCATAAAAATATAATTATAAAAATAATAAATATAAAATCTCACTTGACTACTATCTACCTATAATATATTTATAAATACTATTAATCTATAAAAACTACTCTACTAAAGAATAAATAAGACTGACGTGTAAAACTTTGAGCGAATTTTTGACTTTTTTAAAAAAAATTCAAAAAATTATTCAATTACTCAAAAATTTAAAATTTAAGCTTTATTATGAAAAAAATAAATTTATACTTCTTACTAAAAACTTTAAAGTAATTTTTTCATTAACATATAGTTATGAAAAAAAATATAAGATTTCATTTGACTATATTTTAGCTAAAAAAGGTCGAAGAGTTACCTGTTGTCCGTTGAACAACCAATCGATAGGGATAAAGTGACATAATCTGAAAACTGGGTTAAAGTGACATGAATTTGCATTTCACTTCATAATTTCATTGACATGCAATTGCAAACTACTTTCCTACTTTCTATTTGCTCAAAAAAAAGTTTTATTTACTAAATGGATAATTTCACCAAAAAATATTTATTTTAAATAAAAATTATACAAACAGTCCTATTTTTCAAGATCTTTAAATTTGAAAAAATTTGTCAATTATTCAAATAAAAAATAGTTAAACTTTATTAAAATAAATTATTTTGAATTTATTTTAAAATTGTGAATTAGTTGTTATCATTTAATTGTTGTAACAAACTTAAGTATTCATGATAAATTTTGTTTTACCATTTATTATTTTCATATTTTATTGAAATTTTTTTTAAAATATTCATTATATATATATATATATATATATATAATCTTTAAAATACTAACAAATAACCTTTTTTATAATCTTTAAAGTAAATAATCTTTAAAACAAATATTATACAAGTATAAAATTAACTTTAAAATTTTTTTTTTCAATCTCCGTGTATGACACAGGTATCAATCTAGTAATAAATAATACTCCTATTGAATAACTTGGTGCATAAATAATAACTTTTGCACGTTTTGATTAAAAAAAATTAGATTATTATGTTTCCTTAAATCCATAATAAACATCATTTTATTACAAATCGATTCCAGAATTTCTGGTAGTACTAATCTAATTGATCCAAATGCACTAAATACTTGACTAATCTAATTATCAAGTGTAATTATATTAGTAAAAATCAGGTTTTATGGAGCATGTACTACTTTCACCATTTAAAGTTCTAGATTTAATGTTTTTTCTATATCCTTTCCTCTAACTCTTCTTTCGTGATCAAATCTATCATGTACTCGATAAAAAAAAAATGTAATCGTAATCAATTGCTAACCATATAATTCTTTCTCTTATGTGCATTATATTGATAACATTTATCTTGCAATTTTAGTTGAATATTGTATCTATGTTACTTATTTTCCCTATTATTTTATGTTTTTCTCTATTAAATTATTATTTAAAGTATAACTAATCTTTGTATATTACCCTTTTCCCCTCCAATTAAGCTAGTTTTTATATTCACCGACTACTTATTGAGGACTACCAAGTACCAACTTGTTCATCCTTTATATTCTTTCTTTACTTTCTAGATAGTGCATGTGTTCACACAATGGTTAGCCCTTAGCAATTAGTACATACTATTAGATTTATTGATAAACTAATAATACTTAATTAGTTTTTTTTACCACTTACTTTAAATAGTAAACAAGGTAAAAATAAGCCTATATAAGGAGGTGAGGCATAAAACTTGAAAGCATAAGAAAATATCCCACTCAAATCATAAACATGGGAAAATCTCAAGGAATGGCTTTTCTTGTGGCCACTCTATTAGTGGCTTTTGTCTCATTGGATATGGCTTCGCTTGCCGTAGCCGACTACATCTACGCCTCTCCTCCACCTCCTATTCACCATGAGAAGCCACCTAAGGAGCATTACTCACATCCACCTACTACATCTCCTGTTTACAAGTCTCCTCCTGTTCACAAATACCCACCACCCACTCCAGTGTATAAGTCTCCTCCAGTTTATGAGCATCCACCATCTACCCCAGTTTACAAATCGCCACCAGTTCATGAGTACCCACCACCCACCCCAGTTTACAAGTCTCCACCGGTTCATAAGTACCCACCACCCACACCGGTTTACAAGTCTCCTCCAGTTCATGAATACCCACCACCCACCCCAATTTACAAGTCTCCACCAGTTCATAAGTATCCACCACCCACCCCAGTTTACAAGTCTCCACCAGTTCATGACTACCCACCACCCACTCCAGTTTACAAATCTCCACCGGTTCATGAATACCCACCACCCACTCCAGTTTACAAGTCTCCACCAGTTCATGAGTACCCACCACCCACCCCTGTTTACAAGTCTCCACCGGTTCATAAGTACCCACCACCCACACCGGTTTACAAGTCTCCTCCAGTTCATAAATACCCACCACCCACCCCAGTTTACAAGTCTCCACCAGTTCATGACTACCCACCACCCACCCCAATTTACAAGTCTCCACCAGTTCATAAGTATCCACCACCCACCCCAGTTTACAAGTCTCCACCAATTCATGACTACCCACCACCCACCCCAGTTTACAAGTCTCCACCAGTTCATAAGTATCCACCACCCACTCCAGTTTATAAATCTCCACCGGTTCATGAGTACCCACCACCCACCCCAGTTTACAAGTCTCCACCAGTTCATGAGTATCCACCATCCATTCCAGTTTACAAGTCTCCACCAGTTCATGAGTATCCACCATCCACCCCAGTTTACAAGTCTCCTCCAGTCCATAAATATCCTCCACCAACCCCAGTTTACAAATCACCACCTATTCATGAATACCCAACTCCAAGTCCAGTCTACAAATCTCCACCGATTCATCATCACCCAAAACCTGTGTCTCATCCTACTCCTTCCCCCTATGTATACGCTTCTCCTCCTCCCCCTTACTACTAAAAAGTTAAAAGCTTTACTTTCAACACAATATCCTTTAAAGGTTAGTTTCATACAAATGCAGATACTAGTTTTGGCATGCATAAGTATATTAATGCTGTGACATCAGATAAAGACATTAATTATTTTTCCCGGAATTCCTTTAAAAGGAATAATGACCAAAAAATATAATATTATCATATGTGAATGTGAACATAGATTTTTGCTGCAACCCATCAATTGTATTTTTATTAATACTTATATTATATGAATTTTTACATTTTTAAAACTCAAACTAATCGTAAATATTTTCAAATATCTAGGTGTAATAATAAGTATAAAAAGTTAATATTATCAAACTAGTAGGTTGATCTCATTTTGACCATACTTATATTTTTTTTTCTACATTATTAATAACAAATTTAAATTAAACTTTATCTGTAAATATAAAAAGTCAATATCCTGTAAATTTTAATGCATAATGTATATATACATTTTAAATTGCCATCACACACATCAAAAAGCATGTAAGAGATGTAATTTGTTCATTACTCCTATTATTTAATAATGCATTAACTTATTAATAAATGTATAATTAATTTTGGAGTT
The DNA here is from genome assembly GCF_026212465.1 of Amaranthus tricolor. Lineage (NCBI taxonomy): Eukaryota > Viridiplantae > Streptophyta > Magnoliopsida > Caryophyllales > Amaranthaceae > Amaranthus > Amaranthus tricolor. The sequence goes on along the minus strand of NC_080050.1, from coordinate 30,182,735 downwards.
TCCATGTTGTACAGGGAAAAGTTGGTTGACAATGGACAAACAAGTACCAAAGCGGAGGACGTATCTTTGTCGAAAGAGCTATAATAAAGAATTAAGATTACAAATCTAGTCATTTTTTATTGCTTTTCTTTATAATAATAAAGTCATTATTATAATTATTATTATTATATAAGTAAGTTTTGCACAATAATTCAATTTCATGTGCACCTATTATATATAATTGATAAGCTTCTTAATTAATTCAGAGTGGTTTGGATGATCCACATGGTGATTGGTTCCTGAATTTGATACCATGCATGATTTTTTACTTGATCACAGATATTATTAAGATATTTTTTTATTTTGCCCCCTTTTTGGCTATTATATTAAGTCCTTGTCTTTTTAATAATGTTCAAATTTCTAATAATTACTATAATATCTACTTCATAATTAATTACTTTCCACTTTCCAATTTGAGAAATTATACGTGAAATTATTTTCTCTAACTAAAGGTCAAACTCGTCACAATATTCTTCAATAAGGGTTTGAGTTGTCATCTTTTATCCCTCTTTAGATCGTCATCATAATTTTTATGAGCGTGTGATACAGTAAATATAATGACGATGTTATGAAATTATTTTACTTTTATTAAATTAACCATTTAAATTGATGATTAGATATTTAGATAGTTATAGCCTCAAATCCTGTTAAAAGCTAGATTTTTCGCTTTACTTCTTTTTAGCCATATTTTTATCATAATGCAGTCATGATTAAATCTTAACAAGAAAAACAAATGGAACGATAAACTATTACTCCTAATTAAATCCATCAAAACACGACTACTATCGAAGTTCATTATGGAAAACAATTCTAATGAAATGAGAATTTTATTAATCTAAATAGAATTAACCATCTCAACTCTCAAGGATATTTTAGCTAAGGAAGGGGCCTACTCGAATTGGGGACATAATTTTGTAACCTTATATCATCAATCCGAGTCCGAGGCCACCTAAATAACTGGATTTGTTTCGAACTAAACATGATTTAAATCCTATTAATGACCATCTCAAATGTTATTGAATGGGGTCTGTTGGGAATGGTCGCAAATGGTAGTCATCATCATAATATCATTATCCTACTAAGTGTATCACTAGACCTGATCCTGGACGGGTCCTGAGATTAGGCGAAGAATACCGCCGTCCAGGACCCAACATATAAAGGAGTAGAGTATTACTACTAGGGCTGTAAATGTGGTCAGAAACCTGTTTTACCGACTTGTTACCGACCGATACCGAACCCGTTTTTGACCGAATACAAGTGACCAGATACCGACCGCTAACGAACCCGAATGGTGACCGAAACCGTTTCCGACCTGTTTTACACATACCGAAACCGACCGGTACCGAACCTGTTTTAAACCGAAAACCGTTTTCGACCTGTTTTTATCATACCGTGACCGACCGATACCGAACCTGTTTTCAGACCGAAACCTGTTTTCGACCCGCTTAATACCCGTTTTTAACCGACCGTTTTTGACCGAATCTATATTGTACCGAACCTGTATTATACCGAACCTAGAACCTGTTTTGTACCGAACCTGTTTTGTACCGAACCTGTTTTGGACCGAACTTATCTACATAATTCTTCTAAGTTGTCAAAATATAATAAAATTTTATATAAAATAATTAAATTAAACTTAATTATATTATTTCTATATGATGAAAATTAAATTAAATATAAATTTTTATAAAATAAATATATAAATTATAAGTTAATATATATTAACTCAGTAATTTAGTAAAGCCTTTTTCTTTTCTAAAAAATTAAGTATAAATTTTACAAAACTCAGAAATTGCAAAATTGCATAAACATAGTTCATACTTTGCAACCAATATAAGTACCAAGTTCAGGTTAATTTGCTGACTAATTAATACTGTATTAAAATCAACATATAACAATATAAACCAATACAAAATATTAACCTATGAAATTGATAAACCACTTTCATTTCATTTAATAGTTTAGACGAAATTTAAAATAGATCCATTACATTTTTTCCCTACCAATAATATAAACATCAATAATCCTAACTACACAAAAAGTCTTTTCCAAATTTTAGTTATGCATAAGAAATTGCAAAAGTATAACTCATTTCATCATTTTTCTTTAATTTTCTCAGAAGTATAACTCATTTCATCACTTTCATCTTCTTCCTCCTCTTCCATCACCACCTTAGATCTCCTGCTCCTAATCCTCAATGCGACACCGCCTTTCAATAATCTGTAAGGAACTGCTCCACTAAACTTAGTGTACCTTAAGATCATATAAAAGTAACAACTTTCAGATACTGAGTATTATGATTAAGAGCATGAGATGGAAAAACGACAGAAAGTTATAATAAATAAAATAAAATAAATATAAATTAATTATAAAATATAAATTGGGCGCTCAGATATGATAATTTGGTAAAAAACCCAATTACAAGAAAAAAATCTTCATAGAGCACTACACTTACCTGAAGCATTATCATCATGATCAGTGTTATTTTCCTCAATAACACTTAATATCTCCTTAAAAACGACTTTAAAAACATCAAGAAGATAAACAGTACATTTGAACATGAACATTCATCATACAAAATACCTGATTTTATTTGCCAACATGAACATGAATCTAGCAACTGATTTAGCAAATTAACCCAAACATTCATCATACGAACAAAAAAATAGAAAACAACCCACCTATGACATGTCTCCAAAGCAAAGCACGCTTAAATCCCAACAATTATACAATTATACAGATATCTCCAAAGCAAACAAACTAATTACAACAATTATACAGATGACACACTTAAATCCCAAAATGATGATAAACCCAATCACAATTTCCACGTAAAGCACGCTATAACCACCTATGACATGTCCAACAGCTTAATGAATGAAATTCAAAACAACAAAAATAATAATAAAACTCAATCAAGATCAAAACTTGCAAACAATTAATTAAAAAAATAAAATTTCAATTCCAATTATAACCATATAATCAACACAAAATCAATCAACTCAGGATAGAAAATTATCCGAAAATGCAGCATTTAACAATGAAATTATCCGAAAATGACAAAAAATTGTAGGAAAAAAAAAACAGGATAGAAAATCAATACTTGAATGAAAACAATTATAAAATTTGAATCTTACAGTGAAATGAGTGGAAAACTGCAGCTCCGTCCGAAGAAACAAAACCCTAACAACAAAATCTGAATAAAATGAAATCTCCATCAAAATCAAAAACTGAAATCAATAACAAAAACAAGAACATGAAACCAAGTATGAAAACAAGAATAAGAAATCAAAAATCAAAATAAAAAGTAACCAAAATAAAACCGAATGATACTAAAAAAAAAAAGCACAAAAACGCTAATAAAAAGTAACAAGAACAAGAATGAAGAATGAAGAACTAAATTAAAACAAAAACGAAGAATGAAAGCCAGAAAGAAAGCACAAAAACAAGACAAGAATGAAGAACGAAGAACTAAATGAAAGTCAAAAAAATTCATAAGAACGCAAATAAAATCAAATGAAGATTAAGAACAACCCAGATTAAGAACAAAGATTAAGAACCGCATTTTATATCTTTAGACCGAACCGAACAAAGATTAAGTATTGCAAAATTAAGAACAAAAAAACTCCCTTAAGAACCGAACAAAGATTGAGACCGAATAACTGATTTTTGGACCAAGATTAAGAACACGAAAACGAAACAAAGATTAAGAACAAAAAAACTGGAAGACTAAATCGAACAAAGATTAAACACGAAAACCAAAGATTAAACACAAAAAACAAAGATTAAATACAAAAAACCCTAAATCTAACCCTAAACGAACACATTAAACCCATAAAATTAAACACAAAAACAAATCGAACAAAAAAAAAGTGGAACAAGACTAAATCGAACACGAAAACGAAACAAAGATTAAGAACAAAAAAACTGGAAGACTAAATCGAACAAAGATTAAACACGAAAACCAAAGATTAAACACAAAAAACAAAGATTAAATACAAAAAACCCTAAATCTAACCCTAAACGAACACATTAAACCCATAAAATTAAACACAAAAACAAATCGAACAAAAAAAAAATGGAAGAAGACTTACTTGGACGGTTGGACCGGCTGGAGAGGAGTGGCGGTGGGCCGGTGGCGAACTGGCTGGAGAGGAGCGGCAGGGATTAGGCGCGGGATTTAGAGAGAGAATGAAAAAAAGGGAAGGGGTTAGGGGACGGCGCTGCTGAGTATCAGAGAATTAGGATTAAGGGTTTTTAGGTTTTTAGGGAGAGAATCAGAGAAGGCGCGGAGCAATTAGCGAAATACACTTGGGCTTATCAACGGTTTAGATTAGATCCCTTGATCTAACGGTTCATATTAGTTTTTTTTTTTTTTTTTTTTTTTTAATATATTAGAGTATGTTTAATCAATGGTTTAGATTAATTGATTTCAAAATGAAGGGTTATGATTTATCATGCCTTTTGCCAAGTTGACAATCCATGTATTGAGGTTGTGCACCAATGGGATAATCTTATGTGTTTTTTTTTTTTTTTACAACTAAATTTTTTTTTTAAATATGAGTAATTCATTGATTTAATGGTTTCTAAATAAACTTCTTAATTTTAATAAATAAACCTCTTTCTTTCTTATTTCTAAAATATATATATATATACTTCTAATTATGCAACTATTATTTTATTTGCCAAAAAAAAAACAATGTTATAATGTTATTGGTATTTATATAATTCTATATTGAAATTGAAAAGTCTATAAATTACACCCAAAAAGATAATCGTTAGAATAATTCACGAGTTGATTTATCAAATAGAAATAATTAACATGATATGATCAAATATATTAATTAATTATAATCGATTTATCAAGTTGAAAAATTAGACTTATGATCAAATAAATTAATTAACTTAAATCGAGTTGATTAGTTTTCGAAAACCTCATTTAAAATCAAACATATCAACGTAGATGGATTTACATGTTAACTTGTCATGATTGACTTAGATAGGACGAAATAGAATGAAAAACCAATCAATTAACTTAGATCGCTGGCAGCTAGATTGATTAGATAGATTGATCACATTAGCTTAAAATAACACACCCATGGGCTAACAAGGGTCAAGTCGATCAATTAACATGTTATGATCTATTAATTAACTTAGACGGAGTTGATTAGTTGAATTTGATGTCATAAAACTCATAACCTAACGACATCTATAAAACTTGATGTGAGGTTCCACCTTCTATATATCATTCCCATCATGGATAAACGCATGATCAATGACATTATGAGGCAACACGATGCGATTTTTTACCAAATTGGAACAGAATAATTGGAACATAATTGAACTGAATTAAATCATGGTTTAAATGAATTGAACTGAACCGATATCAACCAAATTAACCGGAATATCGGTTTAACTGAATTGAACCGAACCGATACCAACCAAAACTGAACTGAACAGAACTGAATCCCGGTTCAACTAAATTGAACTGAACCGATACCGACCAAAACCGACCGATTGTGACCGACCGATTCAGACCCGCATATCGATTGTGACCGACCGATTACCGATTTTGACCGCCCGGTTATGATCTGTATACCGATTACGACCTGCAAAAAACCGTTTTTGACCGACCGAATGTGACCTGTTTCCGGTAATGACCGGACCGATAAATACCGGACCCATACCGACCGACACCCGCCAAGGAAAAAAACCGGATTCGACCGGATACCGAATAAACCGACCGATACCGACCGGTACCGAAAGACTTATACGACCTGCTTTTGACCGACCGTTTTTTACCGAACCTGTTTTTGACCGACCTGTTTCCGACCTTTTAACCCGTTTTTACAGCCCTAATTACTACCAATTGTATCATTATCATTACAAACTCTTCAAAATTGCATTTAAAAGCTAGATTGAAAACAGAATAAAAATTAAAATGGAGTAGAGTACTAGGGTAGTAGGTTGATGTGGCTACTTTAGCTAAAAATAAGGCGTCAAACATTCAAAATTCCAAATTAATTTCTTGAACTTCAATTTATATTTCGATTGGTAATCTTTTATATTGTGATTTCTGCACTTTAATAATGATAAATATTTAATTTTTTTCATAACTTTAAAAGAGATGAGATGCTTTTTACTTCTTAGTGTGATGATGCCTAATATTAATTTTACCGATATAATTAAAATAGTGTCATTATTAATTAATTAATTAATTAATCGAATTTTAATTTGTATTTTAATTTTTAACTTGTTAATATTTATTTAAGTGAAATTTTATTTAATTTGTTTCAGTGAAAAATAATTAACATCAACTTTTATATTGTGATTATGCATAGTTAAAAAAAGAATTAATAGTCATTAAATAGTACTCCTATGAAATAGCGAGAAAGCACAAGATTAGTGCACGGAATATTGCAATATTTTGGTAAAAAAAATAACTTTTCCTTATTAATGACTAAACTTTATTATGTTTAGTAAAACAAAACTATAGTCATTAATTTAAAAATTGGATAATATTCAAATTTTTGTTAGTGCCCCAATAATATGAGGATGAAAAATTACACCTTAAATGTAATTGTGAATACAATTCATTTGATCTTTTCTTGATTGAATTCACTTTTCATGAAGTTGATTACGTTGAATTTAATGTTTTTTTTTATTATAATTCACTCATACCTTTAACTATATTTTACCTCTTAGTTGAAACTAATAATCATTTTTTTGTGATATAGATGTATGAGAATCGCATTTTAGAAATTGTTAATGTAGGCCTCAGATTAATAAATTTCATAGGGCCTAATAATTCTTGGGAACGGCACTGTGTATCACACTCATAGAGATTAAGTAAAATATTCTTTATGTATTAGATTTTCCATTCCTTGATTTTAGGTAATTTATAAATGTGTCCTTTGACTTTGTATATTATTTTTGTTAAGTTTGATTTTGTAAAGATGTTGAAGGAGATTTGTTTGGCATAATCGTAGGCTTCTCTTAGCTATATATTGTACTCCATTTTGTTAATAGAAAATCATCTTTTCCCATATTCTTTACATGGTATCCGATTTATTACGATCCTCTTTTTTCCCTATTGTTGCGCTTTAATGGCCAATAATCAAATTACTTTACTTTCCTTCTCTAATCCCATTACCATGGTTACCTTTCCTACTTCTCTCCCTATAATTGATTCTTCTTGGTTGTTAGATAGTGGAGCTTCTCACCATGTGACTAATGATCTTAGCTCCCTTTCCCTCTATACTCCTTATAATGGTCATGAAGAGCTCATTATCGACGATGGTACTTCTCTTCAAATTACTCATATCGGTTCTATGTTTCTTGCTCTTTCTAATTATAATGTTAATTTGTCTAACATATTATACGTTCCTAAAATTTTCCGTAATATTTTATCTTTATCTCGTTTATGTCTTGATAATAACCTCCAAATCTCTTTCTATTCTAATTCTTTTATTATTAAGGTTCTCTCCACCAATCAAATTATATTGAAACATCAAACTAATCAAGGAGTATATACATGCTCTTTATTCTCACCGGTGGTCTATTCAATATCTCCTCCAAATGTCCCTCATCTACTTGGCATCATCGTCTTAGTCATCTATTTACAAAGGTGTTTAATACCCTTTCGAGTTTTTTAAATGTTTCTCCTAGTACTTCATCTTTTACCCCTCCTTGTAACTATTGTCAAATCAATAAAAGTCACAAATTACCTTTTTATAATTCTACTCTTACTTCTAATGCTCCTCTTGATCTTATTTTTTTGATGTTTGGTCTTCTCCTATTTTATCTTATGATCATCTTAAATATTGCATCATTTTTGTTGTACCCTATTAAATACAAATCAGATTCTTTAAAAGTTTTTTTTTCTGATTTCAATCTCTCGTTGAAAAATACTTTAATCGACCAATTAAACAAATTTTCAGTGATAATGGTGATGAATATGTTAAATTAAAACCTCATTTTTCATCTTGTGGTATCACCCATTTAACCTCTCCTCCTCGTACACCGAAACATAACGGGTATGCTGAACGTAGACATCGTCATATTGTTGAAACTGGTCTTTCTCTACTCTCTCATTCTAAATTACCATTAAAATTTTGGCCTTTAGCCTTCACTACTGCTACATATCTCGTTAATCGATTACCCACTTCCACACTTCAAAATAAGTCTCCTTTTTATTGTCTTTTTCAAAGTCATCCAAAAATTATACTAAACTTCAATCTTTTGGCTGTCTATGTTATCCATGGCTTCGTCCATATACTATTCATAAATTACAATTTTAAATCAATCCCTTGCAATTTTGTTGGTTATTCTTCCACTCAAAGTGCTTATGATTGTTTAGATCCTCTTACTAATAAAATATATACTTCTCGTCATGTTAAATTTTTTGAAGAGGAATACCCCTATATCTCTCTTACAAACAACTCCTCTCTTTCTCATGAGTCTCATAATTTAAATTCATGGGCTCCGATTTCTATTCCTATTATTCGGCAATTAAACTCTAATTTTCATAACGATACTCACGCGTCAATTCATCCGAAAGAAAATGTGACTAATTCAACTGCTCCCTTATCTCCTCCCTCAAATTTGGTTATTACCTCAATAAATACAACAAACCTGCCTCCATCAAATCAGCCAAACTCCTCTCCATTTCCAAGTATATCACCTCTTGATGCCAATTTAGTTCCAATTCCATTAATAATGGAATCTCCCTCAAATTTGCATATTTCCTTATGCAGTGTTTAAAAACAAATATTTCATTTCAAATTATGGATTTCAATTATGAAATCATAAATGAATAATTTGAGATTGACAAGGTTTGAGTAGTCATTCTCAAATTCTGAACTTTAACTATTTTAAAAATAATGGTGGAATTTGATCCAAATCCAAATTTGAAAATTTTTGATTTACCAAATAATAAATTTAAGCCAATTCAAAATTTTCAAATGAAATTATCGTTCTCAAACATGACATTAACAAATTCTAAAACCTCTTTATCTAAATTAACAAACTTGCCATCAAGTACTATTCCACTCCAGTCAAATACTTTCGCTCCAATCAATTCCCTTAAATTTGCCTACTGTTACGACTCACTCAGATTTACCATCTCAGTCTACCCCTCCAACTAATATTGTTTCCACATCAACTATTGTGCTTCCTGAGATAATTTCAACTCCTCTTTCTCCTCTATTGCCCACTTGTCCAAGAAAACCAAACATAATTCTGATTTTTTACTTCACACAACTATCCAAAAACCTATATCAGAATCCACAAATATACTTTCCGCTCTTAAACATCCTCAATGGCGTCAAGCTATATGGAATTTGATGCTCTCACTAAAAATAATACTTGGTCTCTCGTTCCTTCTACTGATGCGCATAATGTGGTTGGTTATAAATAGGTTTTCTATGTGAAGTATAAAGCTGATGGTTCTTTGGATCGTCTCAAAGCTCGACTTGTTGCTAAAGGGTTTAATCAACGTCCTGGTATTGATTATGTTGAAACTTTCAATCTAATGGTCAAACCTGCTACAATTCGACTCATCCTATCACTTGTTGTTTCCAATGGTTGTCTGTTTGTCAACTTGATATTAATAATGCTTTTTTACAAGGTATCCTTTCTGAAGAAGTCTACATGTCTCAACCCTCTGGTTTTATTCATCCTTCATTTCCTAATCATTTTTGCAAATTGAATAAAGCAAGTTATGGTTTAAAACAAGCTAGTCGTGCCTGGTATGATGAACTTCGTAGTTATCATCTCTTCAAAGGTTTTAACCCCACCATTTTTGATCCTTTATTATTTCATATTTCCTCAACTACTTCCCCCATTTATGTTATTGTTTATGTTGATGATATTATTATTACTGGTCCTAATCCTATTCAGATTAATCAGTTCATCACTTCCCTTTCCGCTCGTTTCTCATTAAAAAGCCATAGAAAATCTTTCTTATTTTCTTAGTGTAGAAGCTATACCTCATACTCAAGGTTTATTCCTATCATAGAGTAAATACATTAATGATATCCTCCAACGCTAATATGCTTGAATCTAAACTTGCTACAACACCTATGACTTCTCACCCTCCTCTCTTATTAAACCACGACACGACCCCTCTTTCTAATCCAACTACTTACCGAGCTATAGTTGGGGCTAAGCCTGTGCAACGGGTTGGATCCTCAATGGGGCCCCTGATCCAACCCTTTATTTTAAGGGTTGTATATGGGGAAGGGATGATGTAACACCCCTAATTTTCGATAATTTTAAAGTATTATTTATAAAAAGACATAAATATTATTATTTAGTAGCGGAAAGTAAATACGAAGTGTTCGCCACACCTGAAGAGTGTAAGGCGTCAAAACTTCAACCTTAAAACGCTTAATCTAACATAATTAAGATGTATTACTCTTATTTAAAATAAAAGAAATATGTCTTATTGTTTTCGCTTGATCTACATCGCCCACCTATCATGCATTAGACACATCAAAAGGCTCGCCCTTACCTGCGGAAAACAAAACACTAAATACGAGCCACAACTCAGTGAATTGTTACTCTAACGTGTCAAACAATTTATACTTTGAAAAAAAAACGTTTGACTTTAAAATAATATTAAGAATGCACAAAATCGTAAAATACTTCCATTTTTAAGAAAGAAAAAAATGTATACTCATATAGTATAAAATGCCTGAATTTGTCGCACTTTAATAAAAATTCATTCACAATATACATTTGCTCTTGGCAATAACACACCCCTTTCATGGACTCCTCCCAAAAGGCCGATCCACCAGACACCTTAGGGAGGTAATTTACTCTTGGCAATAAGAACACATGTCATGTTTAGGTGCACCAAGAGTTGACCTACCCTATACAGTCCGAGGCAAAAACGCTATTTTATAATTAAAATTTATATTCAAAAATAAATGTATATAATTACAATAAAATAACACTTAAATATTGATTAGTAAAAAGAATTATATGTATTTCTTGATAAAATGATCATACTTTCGTAAAGAAAGAAAAAAAAAATTAAAAAAAAAAACAGTGGATAACAGCTATACTCCACAAAGTCCACATATTCATAATCATTTTTGTTTTGAAGAATATCAGGTTAATAACTTAATATCATAGCTTCTGTATTGAACCTCGCCACCATCAAAGCCCTGACTCCTGTACATGCTTCAACGTTTTTTTTTTTTTTTTTTTTTTCTTTCAAATACTCTTACCTGGTTAAATAAGAAAATTAATAATGTTTGGTTAGATGAAAACAAAGCGTTTAACAAATAAACAGTACTGCAAAAAAAACGTCAAGCCCAGAAACGTTGATCGAAAACTTTAAACGAACAAACTTTAGAGTTTATAATAGAGAACGATTAGACATAACAACTCACATTGTATAAGAAACGAGATCGAACGGAAAAAAATAGAATGTAGTAAACTTCCGGATCAACGTCGACTCGACGTCGAGACTGACCGCCGCTACCATATAATCTACTGATTATTACTACTAATTAATTTTTTTAAAAAAAAGGTAAAAATGGTATGTGATGATTATAGGCTTGCCATGAGATGAGTATTTATAGGGGGAGATGGGAAAGATGATAGATTTAACCATTGATGAGGGAAAATGAAGCTGCAAGGTTTGTTCATGACTGCCACAAATAAATTACCGTAAACATACCCAATCGTCCATCTTCGATGCTTTCTTTCTTTAATTTAACTTAGCGTAATAATATGACTTTGGGATTTCCTTTTTCATCATTAAGCTCTGATATAATAATAATAATAATAATAATAATAATAATAATAATAATAATAATAATTAGGAAAATTTACCCAGAATAATCCAACCTATTCACGATTTTCCTACAATAATCCCAACTATCAATTAACCATGAATAATCCGAACTTAGGAGGGTCTTTGCCTTGGGTACACCCGGGTGACCTGCTACCCATTGTAGCAAGTCATTTTGAATATAAAAAAAAGATAAATATTTTAAAAAATGAAAAATTTACCCAGAATAATCCAACCTATTTACGATTTTCCTACAATAATCCCAACTATTGACTAAATGCCAGAAAATTACCTGTTGCACCGGTAAAAACAAGAGCAACAACAACACAGGTTAAGTGAATCAATAGTTGAGATTATTCCTGGTTAATCGATAGTTGGGATTATTGTAGGAAAATCGTGAATAGGTTAGATTATTCTGGATAAATTTTCCTAATTATTATTATTATTATAATAGATTTTATTCTAATAAAACTAATGAACAATTACCCTTGTTTTCAAAATCATCAACACTAGAAGTTAAATAATATGAAAAACCTGCTTGAAATCAATCTCTGGTACGCTAATCTTGCATCAGAATGCTCTTCGAAATCATCAACCCTAGTTTTTCAAGTGTGTTTTCTCTCTTTACACCTCTAATTGTTATGTTAATCTTCTTATTGTAGATTATATTTTAGCCGAACTGTTCCGCGGAATGGATTGTTGTGCCGAATAACATAGTAGATTGAAGATTATTTTCTTCTTGAGATAATAGTGAAGCAACTCGTCATCTGTTCAAAATCATCAAACCTAAACCCTAAAATACGATTTGCTTCGAGTTAAAATCAGAGCAGGTTAGATTTTGGGAAATTTGGGAATTTTTTTTTTTCAGTTTTAGAACTTGGGTGAAGCTGCCATTGATAAGAACGCTGTGTAGCTGCGTGAGGTTGAAGAAGAAAGCTAAGGCGGCTGATATCAATATCAATTTTTCACTTTAAAATGTTGCCATTAATAGTGGACATGCTTTATTATCAAGCCCACTTCTTAAGTATTGCTTGAGGATTGTTATTCGGCCTTCATATTTTGTCCTAATATCAATATCAATTGTAAGTTAAGACTAAATAAACTACTTTAATTGATGAAGAGATGAAGACCTGTAATTTGTCTAGCCTAACTTTTCAAAATTATTTTCTAATTAGTAGTTTTGGTAATTTAGTCCCAATATCTACTTTATATAAATTATTTTGTCCTAATATCAATATCAATATCAATATCAATTTTCTAAATAAACTACTGGGAGTTGGGTTGATTGTTGCTTGTTATTTACATTAAAATATTTTCTTTGGTATAAGTTAAAACACAATGGATTGCTGCAGTGTGTGATATTTGTGTGATATTAATTTTAGAAAATTTAAGATGTAAGATAAACAGGCTGGATCGGGTTGGGCCGAGTCTTATGGACCCGACCTATTTGAGTCTGTTTTCAATTTTGTAAAGCCCGGTCCGTTGCACAGGCCTAGTTGGGGCATTGCAATATTTGTCATTAACTCGTCCTGATATTTCTTTCTATGTTAATAAATTATCACAATTTATGCATGTTCCTATGGACCTACATTGGCAAGACTTAAAACGGCTCCTTTGATATCTTCATGGTACTTTGAGACAAGGTCTCCTTTTGCGTCACAAGTCTTCAATGCAACTTCATGCATTTACTGATGCAGATTGGACCGATGATAAAGATAATTTTTGCAGCACTATTGGTTATATTGTATATTTGCATCACAATCCCATCGCATGGAGCTCAAAACGCCAGAAAACATTAGCTCGTTCTTCTACTGAAGCTGAATTTAGAGTTGTTGCATCAACTACTACAAAAATTGACTGGCTCCAATCTTTGATGATCGAACTTGGTTATGCTTCCACTATTACTCCTACTATTTTTTGTGACAATTTAAGTGCTACACATTATTCTGCAAATCCGGTTTTCCATTCTCGCATGAAACATTTAGTCATTGATTTTTATTATGTTCGTGATAAAGTTCAAGGTGGTATTCTTCGTGTTACTCATATTTTCGGAGATGATCAACTTGCGGATGCTCTTACTGAACCCCTCCAACAACCTCGTTTTCAATCATTATTTTCCAATATCGGACTAACTCACGGAAACCGTCCATCTTGCAGGGGCATATTAAGGAAAATATTCATTTATGTAATTAGATTTTCCATTCCTTGATTTTAGGTAATTTATAATTTTGTTAAGTTGGATTTTGTAAAGATGTTGAAGGAGATTTGTTAGGCATAATCGTAGTCTTCTCTTAGCTATATATTGTACTCCATTTTGTTAATAGAAAATCATCTTTTTCCATATTCTTTACAATAAATATACATAAAGAAAAATGCATTAAAAAAATCATCATATCAAAAATAATAGTAAATAGTAATAATCAAAAGATCAACATTTGGTTTTCAATATATTTAGTAGTAATTGACACTTGCTTGAAATTTCATAACCTTGTTTTGGAATAGTCGAGTGTTTTTAACGTACTAGGTACATGCACTTCTTGATGTAACCTTGTAAATGAGATGCCTTGTTCATCTCGAAACACTAGGTCAATTAATCTTTTTTCCACAAACTTTTTTTTCCTCTTTCGTGAAAATTCACAAATTTTTAAATGAAATATTTTTATAGTCAAATCATTTGTATTGGGTTGACCTATATATATTAAGTATGTTAAAATTATCACTTATATTTTTAAAGTGATTAATCAGAGAAATAGACTAATTACATGGATCCATTCATGGTAAGAAGATCTCATACAAGACGAATTGCATGAAATTTCAATACTCTTTTTGTTCCATCAATTTTGACCGTGATATTTTATAAAAAAGTAAAAAAGAAAAAATATGTAAATGAGATGAAAAATAAGTTAATTATGTAGATAAAAATAAAAAATTATGATTCATGTCTAAAAAAATAGGGTAAATTTAATGACAAACTAAAAAGAAAAGTAAAATTATGAATCCTGATAAAAACAAAAATAAGGTAAATTTAGTAAGATAAATTAGAAAGAAAAATTAAAGCGATTTTCCTGGGAGGTTTCATTTGTTCATAAAGGGGCCAGATGACTTCAAAAAGCTAGAGTTAATTCACGCCTCACAAGTTCTCATTTTAGACCATTTCATTACAAGTTATATTTTTTAAGTTGGATTAAATAGCCCAAATATATTGATTAAAGCATTTATTTTTGTACTTAAAATATTAATTATTAATTACTGAATGTTTAGCAAGTCATTTTGAATGTCAACTTAACAATTTGTGCGTTAAAACACTCATAATTTAAAATTTGAGATCATTATATGAATTTGTTTCAATAAAAAAAGGCCTTATAAAAGAGTTGTTTTTTACGCTTTACTCTAAAATGATAAGGATATTCAAAATCAAATATTGAATTAATTCGGATTTGAAAATCCAGATATCCAAATATTGAAAATACAAATAATCAACTAACTTAATTAACAATTCCTAAGTTATGCAACTTAATTAGTTATAGTTGAAAATTATAAATATAGTATATGCAATCAATCAACATAACAATCTTCGCAACAAATCCTAATTAATCGAAAATTCAAATTTACCCACCATAACAATTTTGTTGACTAGGAGTGTCTTTTTCGGGTAGTTCTCAAGAATAGCTGCTTATTCAGAAGTACCACATATAGGGGAAAGGGAAAGCCTTTGAAAAAAGGATGAAATAGGAGGAGAAATTATAAAATAGTTTTTTGTTTACAGTTTTTTAATTCCTTTTGTAAAAGATGTAATACTTGTATTAAACTCGTGTGCCTTCGTAATTTTTACAAGAAAAATTAAAATATTTTCTTCCCTGCCGTGTAAAAATGTATCTATTTTTTAGTACTTGTTTTGTTTCTCAACTCTCAATCCCTCCAGAAAACAAACACAAAAGGAACGAAAAAAATAAACCTCTCATGTTGTTTACCAATTTTGCCGTGTCTATAATCTATATCACAATGCATCGTTGAGAGAAATTGTTGTTGCTGTAGTTTCCTACAAATTTTAACATTATTGTGAATAGTTAAAAAAAAATATTATTCAAAAGGATGTAGACACTCAAAGCTACAAATATAGTAATGGCGTATTACCTGATCATTATCAAGGATATCTTCAAGCTCGGTTCTTATGACGGAAAAAGGTGGTCGATTGTCGGGAGACGCATCCCAACATCTTTTCATCAAATCACATAACCTAGGGTGTATGTCTTGCGGAATATCCGGCCGAAGTCCCTGAGTTTTAAGACAAAAAAGATGTTCAAACAATAAATATGAATCAGTATATTGTTAAAACCGACAGCAGTAAACTTGAAGACGCGAGAAGAAAAGTTGATGCCTAGTTTAGTCAATGAACAAAAACTGATGTTTGGTAAATAACAATTCAACGGCTTTGCAATCAAAATGAACCACATAACGGACAATTGATATTACCACACAGATTAAACGACCCAAGTACACCAGCCAACAATCGTGGGTAATTTTAGAAAAAGGCCAAGGTTGTGAACTGATATACGATCTTTAACAAGGAAAACAGTAATGACACCAGAAGGTTTGACACTATCAAAATCAGAGGATCTTTAAACAGAAAATACATGCAACCGTATTATATCCCTTGCTTCTAATTATATCACGTGGGCTCGATTCATTTTCTTAACACCTACATTTATGATACAGTATTCTATGCATCCTTACACCATGACTTATATCGTGAGTTAATCACCTACAGTTTCCAAAAATATTAATCTGTGATCTATAACAATCTTGCCAGTGCAAGAAATGCAATATTTAGTACTACCACAAAACAGTTGGTTACACTCAATTCGTTACTGAAAATGTCCAGAGCTAAACATATTTATAAAACGCAGGGTTATCATCTACATATACTAAATGTCAATCAGTTTGAATTTTTAAAAATCTATATAAGCACATTGGTTAAAAATAATCATCATGTAATAGTAAAATATTTCAAAGGGCACATCCAGTAATTGCTCTTGAAAGTCTGCATAATACCTGTCTTACACCTAATGCGGCTTGAAGAGGAGTCATGTTCTCATATGGAATCTGCATTTCACAATACTGCTTTCACAAGACTGCCTCAACATGATTGGATTTCTCATTTCCACATCCTTAAAATGTTCACAAACAAAAAATTGCAAAATAGAAATAGTAAACGTACCTTTGCGGTCATAAGCTCCCATAGTACAATAGCAAAACTAAATACATCTGCTTTCTGGTCATACGGTTGATGATTTATAACCTTAAAGATAATCAAGATGGCCATTAGTCCACAGTCTCATGCTATCATAATCATAAATGCTACACATGATCAAGACAATATCACGATATGAATGTTTCCAAGCAAAAGAATGTTCATTCTCGAAACAGTAGCTTAAGTCTCTAATTCGTAACTAACAAAGTTCATGCCTTCAAGAGAATTCAACAGCCCAATCCTCCAAATAATTCTATGAAACCCTGTGGTGACTTTCCAGTTGCAGCACAACTGTTTTGCAATCTCCATTTGTGACCTTACACTTAAGTTCTAGAACTTGATCATGGGAAAACAATTTTATTTAAATGATAAAATACAAAGCAGAAGGTCACAACTCACAAGACGGAGTTGAAATTCAACTTGTTCCTTCAACTCGATCAGCAGAAATTTTCCTTGAACAAAATATGATTACATATTTTCGGTGTGTTCTCTATCCCATAATAGATCTAAATATTTGTGCCAGAGAGTTTTAGTCGCAACATTTATCTTTCTCCGACGCTTTTTCTTAGTTTTTCCTTCATTGCTACAGCATATGTAAAAGTGGATGCTAAGTTGTATGACTATCAACAATTGTCTTTTTTATGAGAAAGGTAATTCTTAGATATATTTTTAAGTTGAAAAGATATGTGTTGGGCCAAAGAGAAAGAGGGTAAGTGACATAGGTGGGGCATGAAGAGTCCAAGTGGAGAAGAGAAAAATGATGAGCAATTCGGCATTCAAGTCAAATATAGAGATGTCAAAGCTTATTTTGGTTATAATAAATAAACCATTAAAACTATTTGAGTAGCAAACTTTGGTAGACGAAAGCGGTGGATTGAAACTCCTTTGGGAGCTTGTTGAGTTATTTAGCCAAGGAGTATCAGAAAGGAAAGGGGTCTTCATTTTCAAGAGAGGTAGATAGGATTGAAATAAGGTACAGCCGTAGTTTCAGCATCTTTTTCTTCTTCCTTCGTTTTCTTGCTATTGTATAACCAGCAAGACGATTTTTTCTTTAAGTTTGATCAATTAACACCCGAATTCACCCTCTATGTGAGGAAAGAGAGAGGGTTGGTGGTTCGAGAGAGGATTAGCCTTGCTCGAATTCATCCTGGTCTACGGTGGGCCGGGGAGCTCAGTGTCAATAAGTTTCCTTTCAAGCAAAAGGAGTAGGGAAACTAAGGGAATAATTTGATATTCCATAACATATTTTTTAAAAACTTTAAGTTCAAAGATAGGAGTAGATCTTAACAAATTTTGAAATTGCTCGTATTTAATGAATTCCGTTTTGATGTAGTTGGTCAAATTTGTAGGAAAAATCAGAAAAGTGATCTAAAAGATATTTGCCGGCCAAATTTTAAATCGTAAGATAACAGATCACGGACATCTTTCCTGGTTACTGTATTAGTCTGAACAGATGATGTAGTATTATACATATTAAAAACCACAGTAACATAAAATGAATCATATTTTTAAACAGATGTAAACTGTTCTTTGAAACTCTTCAGGAAGCTTAATTTTTAAGAAAAATAGTTTGTTCAAATCCTGAATATCTTTCAAAGACGCCTCAAACTTTTTCTACACTGAACACAATTCTCATGCATAGGGTTTAGTCAGATTTGCAACTACCTAGTTTAATCATATTTTGGCAAATGAATAGCCTCTATAAGTTCAAAACTCTGGAAACTTGTGGAAAAATGTGAATCCACTTCTAATGGAAATTAAAACTATTTTACATATAGTTTTTCAAATACGGGGTAGGCTGGGGAAATGAAAGGGCTATATGAAAATCGAACCCATGACCTTTCATGGAAAGTGGTAATTGATTTCCAACTGAAACAAGACCTGATTCTCACAGCTATTTACATATTGCTCATTTACTTTCCAGTTATAAATCAAAGAGACCTAGACTAGCAAAATACAAATTTTAAAAACTGTTACAAAATAAACAGAGTCCAAGTATTATGCTATTATATACCAATAGTTGGGTTCAACTGAAAAAGAGAGGAGCATCAGACCTCAGGTGCCATCCATCTGTAAGTTCCAGTTTCAGCTG
This sequence comes from Amaranthus tricolor, assembly GCF_026212465.1. Lineage (NCBI taxonomy): Eukaryota > Viridiplantae > Streptophyta > Magnoliopsida > Caryophyllales > Amaranthaceae > Amaranthus > Amaranthus tricolor. The sequence goes on along the minus strand of NC_080050.1, from coordinate 30,163,550 downwards.
TCATAACTCCATCCTGGTGTAGAAACCGAGCAACACCAAAGTCTGCCACTTTAACAACCTTAAGAACCAATAGATCACAGATAATGAACTAGACCATCAAGATAGCACATATGCATAAGAAAGAGACAATATATGACAGAATTTTATACAAAAGGCAATTGAAAACTTTTTATACTTGAGAGAAACGTGTTTATCTGTTAGCTCAAACAGAAAATAATACCAAAAGAGCGTACACTCCCTCTGTTCTTTCCTCAAAATATAAACGCAACTTTTCGCTAACTGTTGATGCTTCAAAAGTTAATTTGCTGAAAAACAAAGGTAGACTATATCTGCCATAACAATTCAGATGCTAAGCGAGTAATGTTGAAGTGGTTGGAAAAATTATTTGTGTTTTTGCTTTAGTACTTGGGAGTTAAGGTTGGTGTCAACAAGAGGAAGAAGCTAAACAAAAAGCTCGGCTCCTTAATAGTCCTAATCATTGTTCACCTACATAATCAAGTACAAGAAAAGGGGAGAACAAAAAAGGGAGCACATTATTTAATGTAAATATTATGTTCTGATATAGAAAGTACAACCCTTAGGCCACAATTTTAGCAAAGATAAAATGCACTTGCCATATTCATACAGGTTAAGAATTATACTTCTGTACGAATTTTCCTTGTAGCAGATATAACTACCAAAGAGTCAAAGACAGAACAAAGGACCACCGCTCATAGAGCTCATCCAACAAAAGAGCTAAAGTTCTTTCTAATGGGACTCCAGAGCTGGTGTGCACTATACGATTCAGGTTCCAGCTCAGGACTTACTCAAGGTACGTATAGAACCTAATTTGATCTAAAGATAAGATAATGAAGACGCAAGTTTCAAAAGGGGATACAAATGGTAGCTGAAACTCTTAGCAAATCACTCAGCAGAAAGACATGGACAAAAGATTGAACGAAAGCACCACAATTTCTCTATTGTCACTACTCACTTGCATGGTGATGAAAAATTGTGGGAAATATAACATCATCATTAATTAGAATAGCTGACAGACAATGAGATGCAACATGCATTGTAGTATGATGCCCATATCTGTTATTAGACAGACCATTTTCTAATTGAATTTATGACATTGGTTATTCAACACTCAACAGGCCATTCATTTTTTCATTGTCTGATATTTACTCCGAAAATATTGATGTCCATGGTTTAAGCCAAAAATTAGAATGCTAAGTTGCTCAAAACATTTGATTTAATTGGACTTCCTTCATTCAGCTAGCCTACCAAAAATAAAGCTGAAGGGACAAACTATGGGAACGTACTCACGTAGTATCCACTAACATTAGAAATCAGTGATAAAGTATCAATAAAGATAATAAGTACATACTTGAAGAGTATCCATGAGCAAATTTGCTGATTTCAGATCCCTATGAATTATACCGTTGCAGTGCAAGTATTCCATCCCTTTTGAGACATCTATTGCAAATTTCAAAAGTTCAGGAAGCTTCAAATCTCTTTTATTTTTGTGCAGATACTTATAAAGACTCCCACCAGGCATGTACTCTGCCAAAAAAGCACAGCACACCCACAGCAACATCAGATTACTGAAACAAATGAAACATTAATAGTTCTTTCTGACAATCTGATCATTTAAAAGAGGGGGCAAAATACAAGGTAGCAAGAACTACTTGCAGCTGGAAGGTGACAGAAAAGCTTGAAAATTATACAAGACAGGTCTACTATCAATCCTAGAAGACATGCATATATATATATATAGTTTCCACTCAATGAGAACTCCAAAGCCATCCAGATATTATCAGGTTTTAAGAGAACAACATTAACACACCAAAGAGACTGAGTTTTCAAGTACCCCACCGAATCACAACAAAAGAAAATTCAGTATTCCATTAGCCCAATGCCATTAAGTGGGTCTTACTTACATTAGCAAAAAAAAATAAAAACATGCCGCCTTACACAGCCTTACGCCCTTAGCCCTGTATTTCAAAGAGGTTGTTTTTGATCGACCCTTGACAACAAACAACTTAAATCAGTACAAAACATTGAGCAATTAGAATATTTCTTGAAATTTTCCCCATGTCATACCTACACATTTTTTACCTGAAGCACCATAAAAGTTAAACAAGAACCAAAATTGAACATTTGCCTCAATGCTGCTATAGCGGCTCTTGCTTAGTTGAGGTAAAGGGAGTGACAGGAGTCAGATGTGCAAATTCCTAACCTAGTCCATGTATCAATGAGCCATTCTGACTATGGTCCTCCAATCCAAACTAAAGAAAAGAAAACAAAGAGGAAATCGTCCAAACTCATAATCAACATATGTTGGAAGTTCTACTCCATTAAAACTATTTGTTTTGCAAATGTCAAATATTCCAATACTTGTGCACAACTAGTTTTGTCCTTTAACACCCAACGATGAACCTTAACTCTAAAGGAAACCACTTATCCCTGTTAAAAGTAACTAATTTAAAATGTGCACACACTATCTCTTCTCAGAATAGTATTTCCAAATTACTCGGTTTCTCCCTATTGAACCCAAACTACTACACCAACTCCAATTTCTCCAAAGGTCCAAACCAAGCTCAAAAATGGATTATGTTGGCTAGAAAAACCTAAGGACATGCCTGCTGGAAAACATAACAATGAATCTAACAAGTTCAAAGATTTTCTTTTGCACAATTCGCCACTTTTGAACTTCACTTTATTAATATATCTGAGAATTTATCCCACTCAACCCACATAGATTGATAGCCTTTCTACAAATTTGAAGTCCCACCCTTTCTAGCTTCTAAGTACAAGGAAATACAATTTGTACACAAAAAACGGCAAAAACCAACAGCTTTGTGGTCTTTGGCCCATAAGTCCTTCCACAAAAATATAAATAATGTGAAACCAATTTCATTTAATACTAGAGTAGGACAAATTTACAAAAATAAATTACATGCCCCAACCAGAGCTCGATCAGAAGTTATAAGCTTGCAAAGTTGACCCTTGTGCACTTATATTGGACATCTATTGGATCAACATGCAAAACTTATTAATGCTGGTATAATTTTATACGAGTAGCCACCCGTTATGCAAGGGGTCTGATTATGATAAGGGGCCTCAAGTCTCAACCCTCGAGTACAAATAGGTTCTTGTCTTCAGCTATTTGAGGGGCTTTTTTAGCACTCCTAAAATACTTGATTTCAGTCTAATTACTATATTTTCCTCAACTGTTGGCCATTGTGAGGGGATGCTACAGTGATTTGATCAAAAGTCTTGGGCATAACTTCACAAGAAACATTAAGCTAAACGAAATAACATCCACCATGACCATTATTCTTTGATCGTGTATATCTGATCTTTTGTTCTGAAATTGACACAGAAAGGTAGCATCATAGCATTAGCACCTCTGCCAAAAACAGAGATAAGTAGTCATTTTTTACATTCAAGATATCCAAAAACAATGTCTACTTACCTTTTAGCAAGAGTTTATTCTTAACTTATCGCTTTATTTTATTCACTCAAAAGTCCACTTTTAGAAATCATCCAACTACCAATAATACTTACGCTATCCATAAATTTAACAAATGCACTAGCACTTGATAATACCAGTTCTTTCAAAAGCAGGAACTCAATCAACCTCATTCTTCCAAAGCCTTTCAAATTCTAAAAGATATTCAAACAGAAAATTTATATGACAGCTCCAGAAATATTGAGGTAGTGAGATATGCAGAATGCAATAGAGCTCTAGAATTATAATTGCACGGAAGTAGGTAGCTTAACTCAGTAACATTTCCACATAGTATGCAATATTAAAGCAGCAATAAGTTCAGCGGAAAGCCGGAAATTCTCAAGAACATCAGTTAAAAGTAAAGTTGCTTATATAATAATTTCTAATGAACTTCTAAATGTTAAAGTTTAAATACACGTACACAATACCTGTTACGATACATAAATCAGGAGATTTTGTACAGGCGCCAATGAAATGAACAACATTTTCATGTTGCACTTCCCTACATAAGAAAATCAACAACTTTCGATGAAACCAACTTTCAGTCAACTGCTTCACCTCAAAATTACACAAAATGGCCACTTCTAATATTATGCATTGTCACTTATTTGACAGTACATACCTAGAAAGCTATCGAGTTTTAATGGATAAAATGTCATTGCATCAATAGTTCCAAAGAAAGGTATGTAATACAATTTCCTATTACGTTACTTATGGCACACAAGCGATAATACATTGGTTTGCGTTTTCTGAACCACAACAATCCATTCAAAATCCTCTTTTTCTTGTTAAATTACAACCCACTTCTTTCAATGACCTTTTCCAATATTTTACAATCTCACTTAGAGTTTAAGATGATTCTGAGATGCTAGACACAAAATGCAAAAAAGTAGGAAACATTAATATCTGTTCCACTTCACACATCAATTCTTACCTTAATATTGCCACTTCTTGAGCAAACTCATCCTCGGAAGCTTCATTTAGATGCTCAGATCTGAGAATCTTGATAGCCACATCCTGACCAAGGTAGAATCCTTGATACCTTTGCAAAAAGATAGAATAAAATATAAGCAACACAATAGGAATATGCTTAATTGGTATAAGAAGCAGGTTCACTCACAGATCGCCACAAGATCCAGATGCAACTTTATCTCCTATTTTCAACAATCTTCTATCTATTTCCCAATTGCCAGGTTCACCTTGAGCAGCAAGAGCTTTCTTTACTGAAAATTTTGAATGCGAAGAGCCAGACCATGAACCCTATAATTTTATAGAAACTTCATTGAATTGTATTTTCCGTGTATGATATAATCAAAAAGGAAAAAAGAAGTGGGTTCAAGAAAGAAACCCTGAGTGCCAAATCACAGCCTCACAGGTGGTGTATGTACCATCACAATGCAGATACAATGTTATTTATAAAAAAAACACATGCACGTACAGACATACAGAGCTAATAGACAATGGCCAACATTACACAGGATAGCCAGTTTGATTTTATTTCAGATCTCAAACAATTACTCGTTAACATGAGAAAAATAAGTAATTTAGTGCTAGCCTGCTAGGTATCATACACACATGGGTGCGCCAGAAATATATGCACACACTTGATTGTTATGTACAATATTGAAATCAAATAGAATTAATTTTGATGCAACTAATATATTGCTATGCCCAGGCAATCAAAGTTCAAAATTTTCAAAAAAATGAAGTTTAAATTAACTATGAAGACAGATCTGATACAGAACAAGAAGCCTAACTATTCCATGAATGATGCCAAGATTCAAAATGGGTACCAGAGTATAAACCTCCAATGTACAATACCTATGTGCCCTTGCTCATTTAACACCACTGGTGCATTGTGCTGCATCGCTTCTGGTTGACGACCTAGTAGCCTTTGCATACTTTTCACTACACCCAAGCCTAGAAAGTGTAGCACATCGTTGAGTAGGGGGATGCCCACATGAAATTTAATTTTCAATTCATGATCAATGATATGTGACTAGGTTTAACCGAGTTGATTGTTACAGATCTACCGCTCACTCTTCTTTTATCCGAGCTTGGGACTGGCAATGAGCAACGAGCACTCACAAGCAAAATTCTCTTTAACAAATAACTTTATTAATTTTTCTTTTTTGTATTGGACATTTTTCACCCCTATCTCAACTTATTTTGCAGAAACATTTTTTGTTTAGAAAAAAACTATAATGGTTGACTTTCTGAGTTAACCGAGTTAGATTTAACTTGCATAAAATCCCAACCGTCGATTTTTCTTATCAAATAGAAATATTAAAATGAATATTTTTTTTCAATAAATAATGACATTAAAAATTAATAATCGCTTAAAATAAGCATCAATAACACCAAACTTGATATTAAAATTTAATTGATACAAATTTTGCTTAATTTATTGTCAAGGTTCCATATTGTTGGAATCAATGCTTTGGCATTGTTGTTGTTCTTGTTGTTCTTGTTGTTGTTGTTATTGTAGTGCTTGGATAAATTTTAGGTTCAAGCACTATAGAATTTTGTAAATAAATTCACTACATATTGAAGAATAGCACAATACATTTTTGGCCTTATTATTATATCTTTAGATCAACTGAAACTGCAAAGGCCTACAACATAGCAGGATACAGGGAAGAAGAATTGCAACAGAGCATACAGCCACTCAAAGGTTTGGGAAAGGGGGAGAACCTTTGTCCAATTTGTCAAAAGTGTCAGTTTGACAAAGTCTAAAGTGCACTTTGCCTCCAAGAAACATATCAAAGTAACCCAAAATTTCACATCCTACTAAAGCAGTGAACTCCTGAGAACATATTTTAAGAGGTAAAACTTTGATCCTATTTCTAAAGTAACCCAAAGATATTGAGGAGTTTGATAGGGGAGATTTTGAAAAGGGAAAGGCAATGAATTTCCTTATTTCCATTAGCTCTATTTTGGTTGGCTTTTTCTCAGCTTTGCATTCCCCTACTTTCCTTTTCAAGTTCCCCAATCCCCTCCACGGCTCCACCTGAGTCCCAAAGTAGGCTGGAAGCCTGGAACTTGCACATCACCCCAAACCCTTCGATACATGGACCAAGTAACAAACCATGTTTGACTTCTGTTGAGCACACCAGTCGTCAGCCCCACAACCACCACTGCCAATAGCCGCAACTTTCATTTCCCCAAAGTCCAACACCATAAATCACCCTCATAGCTCTTGAATTTCAACAGCCACCAAGCTCATCACCCCAAAACCGCACCGCAAAACTCAACACAAATTATAAAATTTCAGAGGTAAATTATTCTTTCAATGGGTTAAAATGAGATCATTCATACCTTCCCACAACTTGAATTGTGGCTTTTGAAAGTGAAATTCAGCCCTAAAAACTCCATATCTGGAGTTTCTTCGGTGAACTTTTACCACTTGAATCTTTTTCCATTTGCCTAGTGTTGGAGGTAGTATAAGAGGCACGAGGGTTTGGTAGTGGTATTTTTAATTCATCCTGGTGGTAGAATATAGCTAATAGTGCAAAGAAAATGGAGTAGAAAGATGGTGGATTATAATGGAAATATGATGAGAGGGTTGTGAGAAAGATTCAAGAAAATGACGAGAGAGTGATGAGATTGAAGAAGGTGCTATGCATATTGCCAGCTAAATTGAAAAGGATATTGTAAAGGGTTTTCATTTTCTTTCCCTTCTCCAAATAGATAGTTGGGGTAAATTCAAGGGGTTTCCTTTCATTTCCATTTTTCCCTTTGTCAATCCCATTCCCCTTTAATCTCGTCAACAAAACAACATCACGACAAAACAACAATGACAAAGCATTAATCCTAACAATATAGAGTGGGCTACATGAACCAAAAAAATGAAAGTGAGAGATTGTCGCCAAAAAAGATTTTACTTTATTTGCCCAAGCAAATATAACGAACTTCATATGCTTTTGCAACAAGCTCCATCCACAACCAAGAAGAAAAGCAACATCCACCACCTCAACAAGACTGCAAATGCTATGAAGCACACCACTATATCAGATTAAAAACCTAATTGACATAGATGGACAAATTTTTATCAGGAAGAAGACATGGAATTAAAGTTTCTACTCAACAAAATATTCCGATTTAAAATTAGTGATAGAAGGCAGCCCAATATCACTTTGAGAAAAAATCCAAACAAGCGCTAAAAGGTCATGTATCAAGGCATCGTGAACCTATCAAGATTGGATGTCACCACCTAATTCATACCAAAATCTTTTCAATTCACCCCCTCTTCTCTCCAACCACACAACTAGCCATGAGGTTTTGACAATGTATCCCCCTCTATACTCTAAGCAGAACAAGCTGTGGAAGTGTGGAAAAAGTTTAATAGATACTTCTCTTTTCAAATTCTAACCAACTCCACTACACAAGCCCATATCAATCTTAAAAAAATAAAATAAACTAGATTAAATTAATACAAACAGCTTGCAAAATAAATTTGTAGGGAATATTGGGAATCTCAAAATGAAAGAAAGATTTAGCTATGCTGCACCAACTCAAAATTAACAGCATTCATGCCAATAAACATTAATTAATAGTAAATATAATCACAAATCCAATCCCACAATTAAAATAGTAAGATATGGAATAGAGAGTTCATTAAGGTTAGATTTCTACCTCACTCTTATCTACCGCTTCTTCCATAGCTTTGCGCAAGCTATCAGCATCCTGATAATAACATCGTAAAGTCAGCAACAATTTGACTCAGCACACATCCCAGCTGCATAAAAATATAATTGCAATATGCAATTAAAGGCAAGTCCACAATGCATAAAATTGTTGCCTCTATTTTTGGACCGTAAGTTGAAGGATAAGCAACTGGCTCTAAGATTTCCTATATCCTGACCATAGCAATATCTTTTTACACTGAAAAAATATTGTATATACCATTGTATGAAAAGGTTCCCATTCTTTAGAACAAGATATGTGATGACCTTGGGAGAAGCATCTACTGCAACACCTTATAACAAATGTAAAAGAAGTCTAACAATCCAGATAATGATAAAGTTGAAAATTTGCCTTTTCTTTTTTGAGAAAAACATAATAAGTGATAAACCTTGCAAACCGTGCAGAGTTGCAGTATAAAGTTATAAAAGATGCAGAAGGATATGAACAACATCATATATATAAACCACATGTGTGTTGATCTATGCATGATGCATGGACAGACGTGAGTATTAACTCGAACACAAAGCATAGACAAACACACACACTATTTTACTCAGACTTGTCATCTAACCTAAAGAACCCGAATCAAATCCACTGACATGGGTACGACAATTCAAGACTTTATTAAGGGACAAGAATGCTTTGGACACTTGGACACATACTTCGATCCAACAAAATCCCCCAGGTATGAGTTGAAAAACGTTATAAATTTTCATGTTATTATGATAATTTGTATACATAATTTCGTATTAGATTTTTTTTCTGTATCTGCTAGTCATTTGTGCTCTAATTGACCATTTTTCGGGGTTCGCCATTGCTAATGACCACACACATAATAGAACAAAATACAAAAGAATTTGGAGGAAAAAAAGGCCTGAAATTTCTAAAGTGAGTACTAAAAGGGAAATGTAATATATAACACAACACAAAAGAAAAGAAGGAAACAAAAGTCCACATCTTCATCCAAGCTTAAGAAAGGAAAAGATTTATAATGCACTCTCTGAGATATGAGAAGAAACCAGGAAATTTTGTATAAGCACAAAAGCTCGAATCAAAAAAGAGTAATAAAAATGGTTTTCATTACAAAGGCTGATTGGTAAAGTATACCTCAATAGCCCATCCATCAACCACAAACACATCCAAGGAGTAGCCATCAGTAGTTGAGAATACATGTGCCTCACGAATGTTAAGCCCTAGATCGGATAGCAAAGCAGACAGCTGGATGGATCACACAAAACGACCGTTAATAGCAACCATAAGACTTAGGAAGTATCCAACAATCAAACCAAAAAAGAAATTAATAAAAATACAATAAAAGATTAGATAGGAGAAAATGATGGGAAGTTATAGAACACGATATATAGATGGTCGGCTAACTTTTCAAATCTCGACTACTTAATCACACAAGGGATCTTCAAACTGGTATAATATCAAATTGCTTGGAAGTAGATAATTATAATATACCACCACTTGGCCACTTTTATTTTTCAAAACTTATACATCTTTAAAGAAAATTGTCTCTCCCTTAATCTCATAACTGACTAAAAAAGAATTCACTGAAATTCAACCTTTGAAACTCAACTTCCTAAAGAACAACAATATGCACAAAGCATTCCTGTAGAGCAAGGGTTCCGAAAGAGATGTAATATAGGAAAATCCTAACCATATTCCTTAGCATCCTTATATGTCATCAAGACGACAACCTAACAACCTTTGCATACTTTTCACTCTAATATCTTTCGAATTATATCATTCAAAATTAAAAAAATTGGCATTGCTTTTCTACAAGGGCTAGTGCTAGAGATGGGCATGGGTCAGATCTGGGTCGGGTCTGCTACACCCAAATCCAAACCCTATTTTGTTATCAAACCCAGACCCAGACCCAGATCCATAGTGTCTGAAAATATTGGACCCAGACCTACAACCTTTGGGTCTGGCAAATCTAGATCTGGATCTGGGTTCAAAATAATATTTTGATTTTTCTAGAAAAATTATTAAAAATACATTATACAATTTTTGTCTATTCGTATAAAATTATTTACATTTTGAACTAACAAGCATCTTTAAATACTTATACTAATTGAGCGACCAAATATATAAAGCTTTCCATCATTCAAGTTCTCAAACCGAAATATTCATCAAGTCTTTTGATTGCTTTAGTATATATACAACGATCACATTTCAAATTACATGAATCAACAAAGTTTCAAATCACGTAATGTTCTAAAATATAAATTTAAACAATTAAATACACATGATAGCTAATAAATAATTTTAAACAAAAAGATGTAAACGGGTTCATGGGTCGAATATGGGTCTTAAGCGTGTGGACTCGAACCCGGATCCGGACCCTAAGTTAATGGACCCAGATCCAACTCGAACCCATAGAATCTTAAAAATAGGTGGATCTAGACCCTTAAATTAGGGTCGAGTCGGGTCTAGACCCTTAGAATCCAAGACCAATGCCCATCCCCCAAAACAAAATCAAGTGATGTAATGATATAAATAAAAAAATTACATTCATCAACGTTTTAATTACAATAATTATCCACGTCAGTTGTCGAGTTTTCATATTTTGAAAATGACGCATAATATCATCATTAGAGAATGGAGAAGTATTGTTTTAAAACCAAAAAAATGTGCACACTAAGGTTTGAACCCATGTCAAAGCACCTACCAACTTAACTAGCACACATATTAGTATCCCTATGTAGTATGTACATGATTTTATACATAACTTGAATGCACAACATTGATTCGCCTACTTCCCTATTATAAAGAAAGTTTTTTTAATCAAAAGTTGCAATGTGTTTCTCTGCAGTCAGAGATAAAGATAAACTAACTCTACACTTAACAATCAAGTTTCAATCAGCTATCCTGATAGAAAAAATTGCAAAAATTAGTGCACAAATACATAATATAATACAATTTAAGAAAAATGGCTTTTTACGTGTAACACCTTAGGTGTTTTTTTTGCTACCTAAGCCTTGAGATAATAAAGAAAGCTATTTTCTAGTTGATCTATCGTCAAACACCATGTACTGTACAAGAAATAAAATAATGCCAGCACTCCAAAGTCCAAAGTCCGATGGCACACAACTCTTGAAACAAATAGAACTTCAAAAACAAGCTCGAAAACATATAATGATGCAATGGGACAAACTGGCAACCAAAGTCTTTTTGTTTACCTGACTAAGAAGCTTGGGTTTATCCGGTGTAGAAAATATCACTTCATGTAGAGGAGTAGGACAAATTTCTTGCCTATAAAAAAGATCCTATTAGCCCTTTGCCAAAAGGTAAACCAAAAACATTGATACACAATACACTACCTAGACATGGCATTCTACCAACTATGTAGAAAAAAATAGCACACTTATAACATGTTAAAAACTAGGAAACAAAATCAGGTAGTGGTAGTTGTTAGTTGATAGGTTATCCAGCTTTATAGAAAAAAAGGAAATTGGTACATGAAAACTTTGAGTTAAGAGTAGACTCATGTCATCATTTAAGTCCATTATCCTCTTCCAAAATGGAAAAATCAGTAAAATTTATTGCGCTTAATACACTATGTGTATCCAACTTCGCATCATGATATTCATAAGAGAGATGTAAACATTGAGAGAAAAATACTCTCTCAAAGCCAAATCATTAAAAAATTAATCATCCCTAAATACGTCCATAATTAATTGCTACTTATAAATCTATACATTGATTGATTTAGTTAACTTATTAATTTTGGGGTTATAAACATCTGAAACTCAATAAAATTAGTGCAAAACAAGGCCGCATCGTATTGTATCGAGTGTATTTAGCGCATTGTAAAGTTTTAGACATTTAACAAATTGTTATTACATGAATCGTAAAGGTGTAAAAGAGATATCTCATGGTTTGGAACGATATTTGGCGATTGCCTCTTCCCTTACTGGCACACAAAATTCGTTATCACAACTGTGATCGATCGAATAAAGAAACGAAAAAAGAAGTATATTGCAATAAAAAATGGTTGTCATTAGAATTACGAAATATCATGTAATTAACCGAAGTCCAACACAAGCACATAGGGTTTTAACAAGAAACTCGATCAAAGAGGCCACTCATATACCAAAAATAAATCTACCACACCTACATACAAAACTTGTTTAGAGATATTGTTAATTAAGACCATAGGCCATAGGTACCTCTTTTCCATGGAATCAGAGTCGTGTCTAACATCCAAATTAAGGTCTTCTAGCTTCGAACAAGGTTCAAATCCCCTCTCTTCCTCCCTGTTTTCAAAAAGAGTGGAACAACATTGAAAAAATCATAAGTTGTAACAAATGTTGTTAATAGAATGAAAAAAAAATAAGGCATAATAACCACAAAGAAAATACTAAAGATGATACAAGAAAGTCAAAAAATTACTTGTTTTGCACATGCACTATGTGATTGAAATCTGAACGTGGCCTTGAAACAGATGAAGAGCATTCAACCAAGTCTACTTCTCCACCATCTGTTTTGAGGTTCTATAAAGAAGAGAAGTCAACTAATGTAATATGCACAATGCAAAAACAAGAGAAATAGCAAGTAACATCACCAACAGGTTTCAAATTGAGAAAAACGAATTCCAAAAAGGAAATTGACTATGTAAATGAGCAATCCTCAAGTTACATGGACTAACCAATTACCAACGTAAACAAAATTTTAAAAAATTTTGACCAAGAAGATCTAAGTATTAAATTTAATGAAGATATAATCATCAAAAGTGGTCATATTTTACTACTTTCCAACAAAGCACACCCCACAACAAATTGTCAATAAATGATTTACTAGCCAAATTCAATAAATACTTTACCTATGGGACTATAATTAATACAAGATAATTTTTCAAGACAAAGTATATGAAAAATATAACAACTAGAAAATATCAACAAATGTAAAGCAAGCCTCCCTTTTCATGCCATATAACTATAAAGAAATAACAAAAACTTAAACCCATTAAGGCCCCCTACTTAAACTAAAGTTTTGTTGATCCAACTCCCAACACAATTGTATGTTGGATTAATTATATCAAGAGATTATCAACCCTTTATAATTTACGTGTATTCATTATTAGCTCTAATGTGCTTAATCATGTATAATGAAGGATGGAGAAACAAAATAACAACATTCATTACCTCAACATCATTAAGTGGCTCTTACCTAAGCAAAGCTAAAAGAGTCAGATGTACGCAATCTTACCTTAGTGTAAAATTAAATTGACCTTTAATAGTAAACACTACATGCAACAATATTCTAACCAGAAGTGTAAATGATTGGATAAAAAAAAATTATATTTTTAAATATAAAAACCACAAGAAATAGAAATTATTTGCAAGATATAACTAATAAAACAATATTCATTTTGTTTACCTATCCTTTTTTGAATTTTGACTTCTAAACAAGGGATAGTATCTTGATTAGATGATGTTATCTCAATTGGTACCAATTTGTTCAATTAACCAAGCTTAGGAAATCAAGAAAGGTAATTTAACAGTTATATAAAAATCTATATGTGATAAGAAGGGAAAAGGAGAGTGTAACAGAGTAAGAATTATAAATCAAAAATGAATGAGTGAAGATGAAGTGATGGAACCACAGGTGGAAAAGGTTAGGGTATGATAAAAATTACTATATGCCAAAAATAAGAAAAAAGTTGAAGTGGAAACAAAAAGAAAGACATGGAGTTTGAGGTATCTTGTTGAATAAGCTTTAGAATGAAATTTTGACCTTCTAGACTCCTTACGATCCTTAGCCTATTTGGCTACACCTAATATCAGTATCAGTGCATCAATGATGGTCAATCACTCATTTGTGGCAAGCACATACACGATAAATCATCTGCCTCTCTTCACCCTTTTTTGAGGGGGATGAGGGAGCAACTTTATGTTTCTTTATGCTTCAGTGAGTTAGTTAGACAGGTGCACTAGAAGTTTAATGACAAGCAATCTGGTTTACGCAAAAACAAAATGAAGAGAAAATTTGGGAGCAACTCTGCCAGTGAGTGCTTGTCGCTTTTTGCCGGTCCCAAGCTCGAATAAACGAGAATGGTGAGCAATATGTTAGTGACAACCAGCTCAATAAAACTTAGTCACATCCCATGATCATAAACCTAGCTGATCCCAATCTTTTGGGATTAAGGCACTGGCATTGTTGTTGTTGCTTATTTTCCTTTGATGATCAACCATCAGCTACTATGAAGAGACAAAACATGAAATCACATTGTATATGTGAGCTATTGAACGATCTTTCAATAGAAAATATCATTGATATCAAACAATTGACCTTTAATCATTTCATGTACATGATCTACCCAAGGCAATATCATGACTATTATTTCTCTGAGGCAAACTTAACAAGTACAAATGCAATTGAAAGTCTGTACTACATATTCTTCATTTAAAACTATATTTTTTCTTAGCCAATTTCAAGCTCCATAGCTATTCAAATATCAAAAATTTTGTGCAAAACACCGACACAAAATAGTACAAAAGTACATGGTGTAGTGTACTAACAAGTAACAACAGGGATGTGGCAACCCACATGGATCCATTAATGTTTCTTTCTCAGGCATAGTCTAATTCTTCTGAATGAAAACTCAAGGACGCTGAAGAAACATATAAAAGATATAGAAGATAGTAGTTTTCAATAGTTTGGTATTAGTATCTAAGAATAACAACAAGATCACAATACCCCAAGACACTAAGTGGCTCTAGGGGGGTCAAATGTACGCAGCTAATTGCAGGATTCAAGGATGTGTTTTGAATTGAACTAACAATACAGAAACAAAAATCGCACACAACATTCAACATGTTAGAATGATTAAACGAGAAGTGAATAACTTTTACAATAGAGCTAAATTTTACAAAAGATTCACAAAAAAGTAAACTTCTATGAGATGTATTTATTAATAGACTGATATATAGAGAGGAGCTTAACCTTAAGAACACTATACATGAGTATCAATCCCTTTCTTGAGACAAAGCTATACAAAAAATTACTCATATACACCAAAGAAAAACAAAAGACACCACAAAATGAACTTTAGACAAACTCTACTTGTTTTCCTAAATTAGAACTTTTGATAATGGAAGACAAATTCCAACATTGACAATAAATTCAATACCTCCATAAAACGAACATGGAAAACAGGCCGTTTTTCTGGATCCTTTGCTAATGATAGAAGCTTTCGATGTAACAATACGTCTTCCACTCTATCTAAATTAACATCCAAACCGTAGCTGAAGCAAAAAGGAACAGAGGTTATTGCAATCAAAAGTAGCTAGATTTTAACCATTCAGTTCTAAAAGATATCCACAAACGATGAATTTCTCACAAAGCAATTATCCAAGGCAAATATAGAGTTCAAGAAACACATGCTCATAAAAGCCAAGCCTCAAATAACAAGCAAATCGCACGGACAATATCATAAAAATGTATATGAAATCGATTGTAATACCTAGGAAGCAGTATATCAAAATTAGCAAAGTTATCAACATTCAACTCTAGAAGATATCCATCACAAACGATAAATTTCTAACAATGCAATTATCCAAGGCAAATATACAGTTCAAGAAACACCTGCTCACAAAAGCCAAGCCTCAAATAACAAGCAAATCGCACGGACAGTATCAGAAAAATGTATATGAAATAGAATGCAATACCTAGGAGGCAACATATCAAAATTAGCAAAGTTATCAAGTTTCAATTCTAGAAGATATTTATCACAAACAATAAATTTCTAAAAATGCAATTATCCAAGGCAAATATGCAGTTCAAGAAACACGTGCTTAGAAAAGCCAAGCCTCAAATAACAAGCAAATCGCACGGACAATATCCGAAAAATGTAAATGAAATAGATTGCAATACCTAGGAAGCAATATATCAAAATTCGCAAAGTTATCAACATTCAACTCTAAAAGATATCCATCACAAATGATGAGTTTCAAACAATGCAATTATATGAAACAAATATACATTTCAAGAAACAAATAAATTTCACAAAATCGAATATAACAAGCAAAATTATACGGAAAATATCAACAAAACTGGAAATAAAATTGACTGAAATACCTTGGAGGCAATCTGTTAAAGTGAGAATCCAAGATCTCACGAAAGTCAGGATTCGAAACAGCTTCGTCATTTCCAATTTCAATCAAGCGATTATAAACAACATTACGTATATCATACAAAGCAGCACCTCCAATACCACCTCCAAAGCTCCTAGGTGGAGAAGAACTCTCACCAACTCCTTCAATAAACTCCATAACCACCAAAAATCAACTTCATATAAGCCAAATCAAACTGCAATCTGCAAAAACAAACTAAAAAATAAGTTTCCACAAACAAGAAAATCAAAGTTCAGAAAGAACAGAAAAGAAACGCGGAACTGATGATATTGAAATGGAGAAACTGACAATTAGATGATGTCCGCCATTAGAGAAGCACGCTAAGTAAAACGCGTACAAATGGAGGAGAGAGAAAGCGGGTGAGGTAAGCAAAGTGTGGGAAAAGCTAGAGAGAAGAATATGGAGTTATGGAATCCAGGGGGCTAAACTTGAAGACAAAAAGTATTTGCTGCTCAAATTTAGGAGAAACTCATTTACAAATTCGATATACAGAAATTGTTCGAAATGCCGGAGCTGTAGAGCGTTCAGACTTTCTTGAGTATTGACTTGACTAGTGCCTTTTTATTTATATTTTAAACCGTACTCCTTGGGAGTGGATAAGACTTGAAAACAGAAAGTTCGTATCTTTTTTTTTTTTTTTTTTACAAATTGTACCTTTTTGAGAAATCGTTTTTTTAAAAGACGTATTTCAAATCTAACTCACTGAGGATTAATATTTACTTATCGTAATCTTAATGCCTATTTGTATTATCTTTAAAGCTTATTTTCAATATCTTAAATGTCTATTCACATCATTTTTAATGCCTACTTACAATATTTTAAAAAATATATAATGAACCGACCTATATAGAGATGGTCTCTTAAAAAGACCATCTCTCACAAGAATTTGTGATTTGCTATAGAATAGGAGAGCTTCAATGGCTAAACTTGGTCAATTATCATTGCTATTAATGCCTATTTTAATACTTTCTCTAAATTTTACTTATATGTTCTTCTACAATAATACCAAAGAGAAATTAGCTGTTTTGAGAAAAAGTTAAATATTTGTTGATAAATGAAAAGAGATAATGATTTAGGTAGATGAAATTAAAAGAACTTTAGAATGTACGAATGAGATTAAAAAAGAGTGATGGATCATTGTTCAAAAAAAATAAATTATGTAAAATGAGTAGGAGAACACAAAATAAACAATGCTCAGTTTCGGTTATGAAACGAAGAAGTGCAAGAGACCCTTAAAATACCTGAAGTGGGAATGTTATCAAAGTCAACGATCAACAAATCGAAAGTGAGATGTAACCCTTCCGTGGAAGTGACCTGAAGTCTTGCAACACAACACGTTAGCCTTGCCCGGGAAGTGATTTCCCGGAAAATCCCTCTGACAAATCAGATCGGAGATGAGAGATCAATGAATGAACGATAGTAAATTGAATGCAAGAAGGTAGATATCAAGATGTTGGTTGTTTACATTTTGGCGTATTGATCATGAAGAAAATGATGAGTAGAGATTTTGACAGAGTTTCAATATGGTATTTTTTCTTAGGGGGGTAAATGATGTTGGCTGCCTCTATTTATAATGGTAGGGGGAAGTTATTTCTGGGAGAGAGTTAGACATCATGGGGGTGATGGATGGTAATGGTGGAGAGGTTAATAGTTGGTAGTTACTTTAGGGTTTAAGGAAGCTATTTACTTGTCGGTTAAGCAGACTGTAAGGGATGCGATAAAAGCCCCTTGACTAAAAGCGAAGGTCAACGGTAAGTCAAAGTGTTGTTAGGTATTTTCCCAATGACAATTATTATCTAAATAAACAATTAAATGTTACCATAGCATTTAGCCCCACGCATGAAGGATGATGTAAGAGGATCCACCAACAGAGTCCCGACATCTTCCTTTATGCGGAACGGATAACGATCTTTAAATGTGGATTGTACAAATCTTGGAGGTTTTTCAAAGTTGATAATGTCCCGGGAAAATCCCGTCACAATACCACGGAAAATGACCGCGAAAGCGTATGAATTTTAGCATAATTTGGATCATCTTAGTTGCAACATCTAGATCATGGATCTGCTTAAAGAGGGTTTGAATCACTTTTACCCTAGGAGCACGGTAAATGGTAGAACCCAACATGTTGATGCTTGAATGGTCAATAGATCTTTGATGTCACAGCTTGGTTATGAGTCAACAGAGAATGAACGTAATCAATGTATGATAATGTATTATGCTACGGGAAAACGCCGCGTCATATATGTCGGCCAAGGTAATGCCTTGAAAAAATTAGTCCCACTGTCCTCATTTTGAGCTAGGAAGAGGGCCCGAATCATTTTTCTTCTTGTGATTCGGATACGGTAAAAACACTTAAAAAATGTTAGCCCCAAGATCCCAATCTTGTGCTAAAAGAGGGGTCCGAATCACTTTCCTTCTTGTGATTCGGACAAGGTGAAAACACTTAGAAAATTTTAGCCCCAAGATCCCAATCTTGGGCTAAAAGGGGGTCCGAATCACTTTCCTTCTTGTGATTCGGACAAGGTGAAAACACTTAGAAAATTTTAGCCCCAAGATCCCAATCTTGGGCTAAAAGGGGGTCCAAATCACTTTCCTTCTGGTGATTCGGACAAAATGAAAACACTTAGAAAATTTTAGCCCCAAGATCCCAATCTTGGGCTAAAAGGGGTTCAGAATCACTTTCCTTCTTGTGATTCGGACCAAGAAGATAACTTGGAATACTTTAGCTTCAAGATTCTTTAGCTTCAAGATTCTTAGGCTTTAAGTACTACATGGCTCTCCCAGTACATTGTTTTGACAAGAATAGTAATTTGGTAGGTGAGCATTTATTGACCATATAAATATGAAAATCGAAGTCAAAGTTTCATTTCTATATTGACTCAAATTCTCAAATTTTCAATTTCTAGAAAGATAAAGCTAGAAAGAGACGCTCTGACAACCACAAATTTCTTCAAAATCTTTGACAGTTTTCAAGATCTTGAACAAGGTATTCTTCAATTTTTCTTCAAATTCTCGATTTTCTTTGAATTTTGATTGAATATCTTTGAATTTTCCTTGAAAATCTTCAATAGGTTCTTCAAATTTTCAAACTTTTCTTGATAATCTTCAAATTGTTCTTGATAATCATCAAATTGTTCTTATTTATTTTTTCACATAAAATTTGTATAACTTTATTGTTCTTCCCGGAATATGGATGATAATACGGCTAACATGGACATTTCTGTCACTCCCGTAAGTGTGAGATAATCTCCCCTAGATACTAAGGTGGAAGTGGAGGATGACTCGAAATGGACCACTTCTATATACATAACTCAACATTTTTCACCAATAAGGAGCGGGAGCGAATCATCTGTACACCCTATATACCCTCCTGAAAAAAGATATCCCGTTCCCTGAAAAGTAGATGTAGCTTTCCTTCCCCATTATCTAACAAAAATAAACCCTGAATTATATGGATTGTTGTATGTAGATAGAAAAATGGAGCAAAGCGACGAGTCTTCTAGTAGGAAGAGTGTTGTCGCGGTACCTCCACTATTCTATATAAAAGATGGCTGCCCTCTTAATTATTTTATCGATGCGCCTACCAGACATCTTATGGATACAAAGAGGGAGGCGTTAATGGATAAGTGGGGTCTACCAGACGGTGTTGACATCATCAAGCCAGCAAATCTAGGTACTATTAGGTTCCTACCACCTAACTGTATAGTCGTTTATGTCCCAGCTTTTGAGTTAGGGTTAAGAATTCCCCTACATCCCTTTATTCAGGAGTTATTAAGTTTTTTGAATGTCACTGTGGCTGAGTTATACCTTAACTCTTGTGGCTGCGTGATGGGTTATTTAATTTTATGTAAAATTTTAGGTGTTAAGCTCACCCTAACTGTCTTTAGGTACCTCTTCTGCGTCCGTCTATGCAACTCGGAAGAGTACGGCGCTATTTGGATTACTTTTTCTCATCAGCGAGGGTTTAGGATAGTAGGGAACTCCCGGATAACCAAAAGGGTTACCGGACTAAGTTCGTACTTTTATATAATTTCCAACCGTGAAATTTTAAGACTTCTTTTGACATCAAACCAAAGGTTAATAAGTTTAACAATAGCGTCCTGCAATGTATAGTAGATGAAGCGGTGATAATAGAATACGCCCTTGTAGCTATAGAACATGGACAGAAACCCGTCCATGTACAAAACAATTGGATTCCCAAGAAAAATATCTTGGAGATAGAGGACCTTCTTTCGGCTTTTGAGATAAGCTTGAAAATACATAAGCATAAGTCTCTTGGTCTTTTCTTTTACAGATATGTCACGGCGTACATACTTATCACATGTTTGTGTATGCAGGCATCGCCAAAGAGAATCTTGCCAAGAAACATCCAACACTGATGGGCAAATTCAACTTAATGAAGATGACGCACAACCGCGTCAAGAGAGCTGAAGACACTATTCCTCTTCCTGCCCCGCCCAAGGTAATATAATTATCAAACTTAAAAACCTCATATTCTGCCGTATTTTTTGTTAACATAATCTATTTCGTGCAGAATGGCAAGACAAAAATGGACGGGGTAGAGGCAGCACTTACCACTGAAGAGGCGCGATCCCTCTTATAGAAGAGGAAACAGACTGAGGTTCCCTCGGAAGTAATTCGGGGCGAACCTCGCAAAAAGAGCACCGCCAGAAAGAAGGCAAAAACTTCTTCTCCGGCGAAGAGGTGAAGAGTTCGACCCCTCAGGGGTCGAACACAATTCACAGTGTTGTGCCTATTACTGAAGAAACTTTCATTTGTGGACTGCACAGTTTTACTTATCCTTTTTTGAATGGAAAATAACTGTGCACATGAAGTTTGCCCATATCTTTCTTCCAATTCATCCCAAATATCTTTGGCTGTCTTCAGCCACTGTAATGTGTTGGCTATCTTCTCATCAATAATAGACAAAAGCCATCCCATTACTACATTGTTAACCCTTTTCCAGGCTTTGGCATTGGTTGTGCTTGAAGTGGATCTCCTAACAGTCCCATTTACAAACCCCATTTTATTCTTGCCTACTTATGCTATTTCCATAGCCCTCTTTCAATCTTTAAAACCTACCCCATTAAAGACCTTCGTGATAATTTTCTGTCCTGAATCAGTTGGTGTAAAAAAATACACACTAGACTGATTAGAAGTAGGATCTGCACTTTTTACATGATTAGTTCTCACCATTATAATCAAGGAGGTATTGGGTAAGTCAAGAGGAAACAAGAATGGCAGAGAAGGGGTTCAAGGAGCATGTGGCTCTGATACCAAAATTTTGATAACGTATAATAACATAGTTATTTACATATATAGAACAAATAAGAGAAAATTTTAATCATATGTGTTGGCTAGACTTTGGCCAATTAAATAATATTATGAGCTACATAAACATTGTGGAGGTGACTTATTTAATTAATTAACTAACCAAAACATTATGCATACATGGTGGAATCTAGGTTCCAGCCTATTTTAGGTTATTTCCGAAAACACAATCTTTTATATTTTTAGTTTTAGCCCCTAATTTGAAGAGTGAATAAATATCAAAAAAGAACTAATTTAGAATAGTACATTTAAAACCTAATGTCAAGAAATCGTATCCTACTTTGTACTTGTGATATTTTTTAACATAAATTAACAAATCTATTTTATAATGACTATTTCTCATTCATAATTTTTTCTATCTTAATTATATTAATGTTTATTTTTGGAACTTATTAAGCGAATATATAAAGTCAAAAACACTTGATTTTTTTTCAAAAGGGATAATAATAGAGACCCTTCAACTTCATGTGTTGAAAATAATTTGCTGCTATCAAAGTTCATTTTCAGTCTACTTGTTGATTTTAAAAATTTGCATGATTTAACTAGTTTTACATAAATAATTGCTTATATATAAGCTATTTTTTGCCCCTTAATTCAAAATCTTGCCTTTATCTAGTCTTGGTCATTTGATTAAATCTTTTAATGAAATTAAATCATGTAACACGTATCAACGCAAAAGAAAAATAGTTAAATTTGTTTATTATCAAAACCGCATGCAAAAATAAACATTCAATATATCTTATAGTAATATTCTCAATTTACAACATAACAAATATGATTATTTTAAATAAAAATAAAACGATATCTCGATCTTGTACAAGCAAGCTAATAATTAATATGAATATATATAGTAGCATCATGGTGGGGTGTTATTGACAGATATGTATAGTTAGATAATAGATATCCATTACTATAGTACCAATGTATCATGCACTATTGTCTCATAAATCATCATATCGGTCAATAAGTATAAACAACAAGTAGAAGTATATGATAAAGAAATGATATAATGATACACTATTAAATTATTGTACAAAAAATTGAATTTATTTTAAAGTAAATGGCTTTGAACCTCAAAATATATAGTTAATTTTGAATTCAATTGATTATAAATCTATTTAATCTAAAGCATTAGCTTTAATAGAGTATATTATAATTAGTTATAAGAGGTGTCAATTCGAGTATTCGGATATATCATTTTAGCTAGGTTAAGTCAATTTAAGATCTTTTTTGTACTATCTTGCCAGTCTGATATTAATTTCAAGAAATTGAATTAATTTTAAACAACTCTAACTAGTATCTTGTCTTGTGTAACTTGACAAGAAGAGATACAATTGATCATTTTTGTTGGTGGTGTAAATCGAAACGAACTGTATCAAAAAAGTAAAAGTAAAATAGCCAAAATTCTTAACGACTGGACTAACTCAAATTCTCTACACCTGTGTAACTATTACGTCTATTAGCAACATTGGCAAAATATCTTTAGTCATTGCTATATATCTTCATGTATCTTATCCTCCTATGTTGTAGCACGCAATCGTAATTTTAAGCTACCATATCATATTTCATATTAAAATTAAATAATGCATATATATACCCCTATGCTATGATATTTGCACGTTATCTAAGCCTAGAGTTATGCCTACAATCTTGGAGGATAAAATATTATATGAAGATACTTGCCAACAATTAAACACAAACTACTTCAAATCTCATTCTTTTTTGGAAAAAAAAAAATACTCTTACTTGGGATATTCACAACAATGCCACACAATCACAAAAATTTATATTTTTAGTAAAATAACTCATTCACCCTTAAAATATTATCAACGACAAATAATACAAGACTGCGTTTGAGTACTTTCAAACATTCCCTCACAATTAATGAGAACTCTCACTAGTTTCATAACGCTCTTGATCTCTTAAATTTTTGGATTTAAATATGAGCAATCTAACCCTCTTATTATAATAGTTCACAAAAAGCCTTAAAACTTGTAAATTTATGAAATTATCTATTTTTTTATTATATTTAATCTCCAATATTTTCCTAATTATTAAACAAAATTTTAAATGAGGCAAACTCATGGTAAGAATATCTCTATTGGGTCGGTCCAATGTACATTTATCGTTTTAAAGTGATTTCTTATAACTTTAA
Organism: Amaranthus tricolor; assembly: GCF_026212465.1. NCBI lineage: Eukaryota > Viridiplantae > Streptophyta > Magnoliopsida > Caryophyllales > Amaranthaceae > Amaranthus > Amaranthus tricolor. The sequence continues at coordinate 30,139,738 of NC_080050.1, read as the reverse complement.
AGTGATCACTAAGAATTTTAAAGTGATCAATTTTTTAGTTTAAAAGTAATTACTTATAACTGATCACTTAAAATCTTAAGATAATCAATTGGAGAAAAAGACAAAATACACCATATAGATTTGTCTCATTAGGAGGCGATCTCTTCCAAGACGAGTCGATTATTATCCAATCAAATATAAAATAATATCCCAATTGAGTGTACATCTTAACAATTCCAAACACTTACTAAAATAATTCATTGTAGTCTTTGGTTTATTAAATTTAATTTCGACATGTGTAGAATTGTTGTTGTCAATCAATGGATAAAGAAGATTAAGGCAAGATTATATTCAAAGGCATGCATGATATGCCCACGTTGTAGTTTTAACTTCTTTCACACTATATTCATAATAAAAGACAATAAAGTACTTCAATGGATCGATTATTTGTGTCATGATCAATCCTCATCAGTTGGATAAACATTCTCTTTACTAACATGTGATTTCTAAAATTATAAAATTAAAATTTTATGTAAAATACTGATCAAACCGATCTGAAAGCAAAAGTGCTAATAGGAAAATCTTTTTCAGAAAAGAAAATGTTGGTACGTAATTGTTTTTTCTTATAAACGGTAAATATCATTAGATTTAAATAAAGTTTTCAACTATTAATTCAATATACATATAACTAAAAAATAAAAAATAAAAATTTATTTTGTTTTAGTGGTCATCCGTACAATCCATTCGAAAATAATGTGACCTGGAATATACAAGTAGCAAAAGCTTAATATCCTAGATGTACGTGACATTGGTATAGTGCGTGGTTGGAGGTTTGTTTTTTATTTTATTAAAGGTTACTTTTTTTTCCCTTACAAAAATAAATAATTATGTTTTCATTTTGCAGGTTCATAAATATAATTCTCCAGCCTTATTTCAAAAAGAAAAAAAAATTCTAAATGTGCCACCTGGCCCAATGCACCCCTATAGGACATATGTCATAAATCAAAGCTTGATTCCTTTCTTTATAAAAGTGAATAAGAGATGATTAAATGTTACTGATGAAAGAATATTTGATTGATCGATGATGAAAAAACTAAAAAGTAAACTTCACCCACTTTGAGAGGATTAGAATGTACTTATCACCTCATACCTGTAATTTTATTTTCAGTGTCTGTAATTGTTGGGTAGTCTATCTCACATCGATAAATTAAAGATGATGAGTATTTTATATAAGTTATCGGAACTCTTTCCCATAGTCATATAGTTGTGGAATGATATTTCCTTGACTTATAAAATACTTAAGTCTTATATTTCTCGATTATATGCTACTCCCTCTGTTCTTTTAAGTTCTTCTATTTTGGGTTTTTCACACATATTAAGAAAAAGAGAATCTTTGGTTGTAGTGGGTATTATTTTAATTAAATAGTAGTGTGAAGTAAATAATTGTATTGAAAGTATGATAGAGAAAATAATTATAAATAAAAGTAAAACAAAAAAACACTAATTTTATTAAATCAATTAAAAATGAAATAAAATCTTACAATGAAGGTAATTTAACCAACTTTTCAAATTGGGAAAGTTTGGAGCTCTACATTCAAAAAAAATGAGGGAACTTAATCCCTCCATACAAAAACCAAAAAAATCAGAAATTTACAATCATGGATCAGCAAATTACATACATTGGCCAAATTAGACTAACATGGATCAGCAATTACATGAACTCTAATCAGAAATTACATCAAATAATTTGAAAAAATGACCTTACGAATTCCAGTTTAGCCTATAAAGGCTGCTATTTGTGAAAAATCAGTAGCCAAACAGATTGTGAAAAATCAGTAGCCAAGCAATCTGGAAAAATCGGCAACATTATCTTCCAAAAATTAGTAGTTTTTCTTAACAGCTTACAAATTCTTCATATATATTCGAAAACAGTAGCCAAACAGTTTGTGAAAAAGATCATTGCATCATTAGCCTTCAATGACCTCAGGAAATGAAGATGAGCAACAGGGGGCTTGGTACTTTGGATCGAATTCATACGTTCCAGAGTGTAGTTCTGAATCAGAAGAAGTGCCACAGAATATGAAAGAAATAGAACCACAGCAACAAAATCAGCATAAGCCAAGACTCGCGAATGAGTTAAGGCAATTTATTTTCCAAGAGATGTTGTCACTAAAAGTTAGTGACTCACTTCCTCATGGTACATTCAAATGCATAGCTCAAAAATACGGCTACACTCATAGAACCATCCGAGATTTATGGAAACGAGCAATACAAACCAAGGAAGCAAAGAAACCATACATTGTGGAATCCAAGTACAAAAATTATGGAAGAAAAAGAGTGGTCTTACCACCAAACTTACTTGAGTCTAGACCCATTGGCGAACGCACTTGCATTAGAGATGTTGCAACATGTTTAGATTTGGCACCGTCAACGGTATGGAGGTTGATAAAAAGACGCGAGATAAAGGCTCATTCAAATCCACTACACCCGGCTTTAACCGATGCTAACAAAATAAGGAGGGTGGAGTGGATTTTGAGCCTTATCCAAGAAGACACCATTCAAAGACACCCGATTTACAAAGTAATGTACGATTATATTCACATTGACGAAAAGTGATTTTATTTAACCAAGAAAACGCAAAGGGTTTATTTAGCACACAAAGAAAAGGTCCTATATAGGGCAGCAAAGTCATCAAAGTTCATACCTAAGGCCATGTTCTTAGGGGCCATTGCTAGGTCTAGATGGAATCGTTTTGGTCAATGTACGTTTGATGGGAAAATTGAAATTTTCCCTTTTATCAATAGGGTGGCAGCACAAAGAGATTCAAAGAATCGACCAAGGGGTTCAATAGAAATTAAACCAACCGAATCAGTTAATCAAGAAGTTTATAGGAGTATGCTCATACAACAATTGATTCCGGCTATACTAAGAAAATGGTCAAGTGAAGGACCTTCCGTTATTTTTATTCAACAAGATAATGCAAGGGTTCATATCACAAACGATGATCCAATATGGCAACAACACAATAGGCAAAGGGGTTTAACTTTCATTCTTACTCAACAACCTCCAAATAGTCCGGATTGTAATATTCTAGACTTAGGTTTCTTTAGGAGTATACAATCACTTATGCATAAAAAGATGCCCAAAAACATGACAGAATTAATCACAACGGTTCAGGATGCATTCGGAGAGTTACATCCAAAGACCTTAAGTAATGTGTGGATCTCATTACAACATCATAATGAGATTCTAAAAGTTAAAGGGTGTAATGACTACATACAACCACACTTTGGAAAAAAGGTTCAAGAAGACAATGGCAGGTTAAGGATTCAAGTGAGAATTCCGACACAATTGGTTAGAGAAGCTGTAGCTTTTCTTAACCCAAACAGGGATCAACAACAAACACAAGCATTAACAGAAAATGAGGATGCTGCACAAACAACAGAGATCATTCAAGAAGCTTATGATCAGGCAGTTGAAGAAACTCAAGGATGACAAACATTAAAGCCCCTCAGTTTATTTTGTTCAAATCATCATTAAAATTGTAGCTTTAAAAACTCAGGAGCAATAATTTGTTAATCACAATTCACAACCCATATTAACGATTAATGTGCATGTTTTTGATTAGCTAGTCACTTCATTATTTTACATAATTTCAGAAAAAAAGCCCCCTGATTCTTCATAGAGGTTATAAACCTCTCAGATTATAATTAATCATCAACAAATGAAGTAATTGAACATGCTAAAAGATCAAGTGATGGGTTTTGGTTTACCAAATGCTCCTTAACCAAGTAATCAAAGTAAATTTTTCAGAATTTAGAGGTTCAACAATTTGACATCACAGGGGCTTGTACACATAAAACCAGCAACAAACATCAACCCTAAAACCAGCAACATAATACCAACAGTAGAACGAAAAAAACCCCAAATAAACCAGAAGAACACAATCAACAACACATAAAAAACAAACGAAAAAACAAACATCAAACATAAATACAAGATCATCATAATCCAGCATCAAACAACAACACATAAAACCAGCTCTAATTTTTCAAATTTAATTAAAAAAAAAGAAAAATCAGAACAACCTTATAATCATGAAGCACGTTTTTTGGGGTTCAATTTTGCCCTAGAAGCAATAACATCTTCAGGAGTGTCAGGGACAACCAAATTGATTTCATCTTCTTTCACATTAGTTGGAGTTAATGGATATAATTGAGATGGTTCCTTTTCAACAAAAGGAGAAGTTGGTGGAGATTCATAATACACAGATGTGGCACCATCTTCAAGTACCTTTTGATATGCCCCAAGATCTTTTTTTGACCACTTCAAAATTTCATTGGAGTAAGAATGGGAACGACCATGGAGGGAACAAGAACACAACTCACCATAATCGCATAGACCGTCATAAAGATATGAAGGAATTATGGAGTCACTCTTAGATTCGTTGTTTTCCATTGCAAAGACCTAAAGGTTCAACAAGAAGATAATGGCGGATTCCAGAACAGGGGGCTTTAAATTTCGAACTTTGCCAAAACAAACAAAATGAACCTCAAAATGATGAGAATAAACCGATCTACATTTTAATGCAGTTAAAATGCACTAAAAATGAAGAACAAACAGGGGGAAAAGCCATGAAAATGGTGTTCATGAAGAGAGAGAGATGACCATTCAAGAGGAGGAGGAAGAATAGGAAGGCAGTAGGTGTAATAATGAAAAGTCCAACGCCCAAGAACACAATAAATGAATCCGGATGATTTCGGGTATATTAAAAGAAAAAGGGGGGTTTTAAGGGGTAAAAGTGGGATAAAAACTTTCTAAAAATAGAAAGTATTCTAAAGGGGAAGAACTTATGAAACTACCCGTAATAATAAGGTGGAAGAACTTAAAAGAACAGAGGGATTAACATTCACAATAATTCCAATACAATTTAACACTAATGGAAGTGAAAGACTTAAATCAACAACAAATTCAAAAAACAAAAGTACTATGAATATTTACTGATATGAATAATGATATTATTTTATAAAATTAATTCATTTACAACATAAACTTAATTATTAAATGTTTGTATTTGTTATGATATTATCATTATCAAAGTGAATCAACAATTTATTATACAACAATATTAAAATATATACTCATAGTAATTATTGATAATTAAGACAAATAATATTTAAAAAGTCTTAAACTATGATAGATAAGAGGGGGATTTAGTTAAAAAAAGAGCCAAATTAATTAGCTTATTCATTATAAGAGTATGATGATGATTTTTTGTCTAAGTTAAATAAAAGATTTACATGTATATTATTTTTTTGGTTTATATATAGAAATTAGTATTTCAATAGATCATTACATATGGTTATACTCAATCAACAAATCTTACATGTTTTAATGAGTTAATTGTTTTCCTAAATAAGTCAAATATTAAAAGTTTTCATGTTAATAATTGAAAAAAGATGAGAAAATTTTTAATGATAGTGTGACACGTGTCTCGAGTCGTTTCTTCATTAATATATTTTATTGATGATTGATAGTGGACTGGTCGGACACTCCCGGTCTCCCACAAAATCTACTACAGTTTGTAATTGTCTTCGAAAATTGAGCTTTGCAAAACTCAATATACGAAATTAATCTAGATAGAGCTAAATAAACCAACTATAGCTTTATTAATTTGTTGAAATAAATTCACATATAACTTGTAGTATTTGTTAAGAAATTCCACGTGAGTTCACTATCGGCAAATAAAAGTTATATAAATACAATTATTAAAAATAACTAACAATTGAGCTTATGTTTTTTGCATATAATCAATTAGTGTTATTATTAATGTCTATATTTTCAAACAAATTTTAGATTGAAAAGTATCAACGGTAATAACAATGGTGATCTAATCATGTAGAGTATACTCGAAAAACTTTTTTGTAATGTATATTATCTACGTTCTCTCAAGCATAATTAAATGTAGATACATGTATAATTACTCCAATGACAATAAATGACCTGTCTACGTTCTCTTAAAGCATAATTATATGTTAGATACACGCAAAATTGCTCTTGTTAATATTATAAAAGAACTATTTTCCTTAATCTTTAATAGCAAATAACATATTTCAAATAAATAAAAAAGTATATCTAATTTTAAGAATCACAATATATTTTTAAAATAAAAAACTTAAAATTTATAAATCTTTAACTCTTTGTTTTGATAATGAAACGAGGAAGTGCAAAAGACACTTACAATACTGTGAATGGAAGCGTTGTCTGGAACGGCGACTCGTGAAAGGAAGCGGCTTGGATTCCTGCAACACAACACGTTAGCCTTGTCCGGGGGGTGAACTCCCGGAATACCCCTCCGACGCTCAAGTCAGAACGTAAATCAAAGATTATTGAATAATAGATTGTAAAGAATGCGGTAAATGATATCGAGATTAAGATTGTAAGTGTTTGGGTAGGTTAATGAAGCAGTGGGAGTAAGGATACTAGTAAGGTTATTTTTTCCAAATGATCCTCCCTTCTTGATGGTAGCCCCTATTTATAATGGTGAGGAAGGAAAGTTATTTCTGAGAAGAGGTGGAGTATCATGGGAGTAATGGGCAGTTACCAAACTCGAAACAAGGAGAACCATGCATTGTGGGAGAGTGGGGAGGTGAGTCAACTTGATGGTCATTTCCTTATGGGAAGTTAGGGTTCTTAGAGATAATTGGCCCATGGGCCATTCAAGGAAGATGGGGAATCCAGAAAAAGCCCGTTGACCGAAAGTCAAAGTCAACACAAAAGGTCAAAGGGTATTTAAGTAATATGACGTTAATAATTTAAATAAATAAATAAATTAAATAAATGATACCATGACACTCTTATTAAAATATACATTAAAATTAAATATGCTACAAATAATTTAATGATTTTAATTATGTAAAATGGAAAACATTAAACATCTAGTGAGATTTCATGGTAACATTAGTAGTAATGAATGGGCAAATGGGTAAGTGACCTTACATTGTAATGAGGAGACATTAAAAAAAGTGCACGCGGGCCGCATCAAAGGCCAAATTATTTAGGATAAAGTTGATGGACCTGTGGCCCGGACCCGTGTTCCTCTTTTCATTGAGGTTGGGCATACATTTCTATCTCAAGAAATTGGTATTTTCTCTGTTTCAATGAGAATGAATTAAAGAGAAAAATAATAATTTATAAGAAAGGAATGTTGATAGAGCTCGTGGCTCATACCCATATTTGTTGTATCATTGAGGTTGGGCATACATTTCTATTTTATGAAATTGGTAATTTCGTTGTTCTAGTGAAAATAAATTAAATAAAAAATTGTAATTTATAAGAGATATACAAAAAGTTGTGAAAAGTAAAGTAAACTTTTTTACACCAAAGCTCTACCCATTAAAAAAGCCAAATTGTCACTTAAACCAATTCCAATACAATAAATGGAGAATTTCTCGATCTCTCATAAGTATCTACATTTTAAATTTTAATATCACAGATTTTTAAGGGGTAATACAAATTTTCAAATCACTATTTGTGAGATTATTTTTATTGAGCTGATTCAATGTACATATACTATTTTAAAAAATCACTCATAACGTTAAAATGAACACTCAAAAATATAAAGTGATTATTATTTATATTCTTAAAATAATTAATTATAATTTTAAAATAATTACTTATAATCTTAAAATAATTAATAAAAAATAATCTAATTATAGACTTATTTTATATTTGAAGCCATTTCATACAATAATATTAGCTAATTTTATTGAATGGTAGATCATGATATCGAGTTTATGAATTCATTGATATCTCAATGATCATTGTGTGCATATTCATATGGTCCTAAATCCTAATTGAATATTCAAAATTTGTCCTTTTGTTTTGTTGGGCCCCTTGTTAATCTATACCCTTTAATCTTTAATAAATATCTGGATCTTACGGTGAATATTTCTTCGTAGATTCTCAACGTGGTGGGAGTGTTTCTTTCATTTGGGTGGTTTTTGGTATTTTTTAAAAAATTATCTATAATAATTTAATTTATTTGTGATTTTTCTCATTTATTGATTAATTATGAATAATCTCAACTATAAAGGGTATTTTTTTAAAGTAAACTCGGTGATCGAATGACTTGCTATAGCAAGTTTTATTTTTGTAAAAACATAAACTATAATAAATTATCGAAAAAAATGTAAAAAAAATTTCAAAAAAATTTATAATTTTTTTTATTATTTTGAATCTTTTATGTAAATTTCAATTTTTTCTCTAATTTTAAAGTAATTTTCAGTATATTTTTTTTTGTGAATTACCTACTATAGCAGGTCATTGGGTTACCCAAGTTTACTCTAGGCTAATACCCCTTAAAATTGAAATTATTCATCGTTAATCAATAGGTGAGATTATTATAAGAAAATCACAAATAGGTTGAATTATTTTGTATATTTTTTGTTGTGTTTGACTGTTTTGTTGAGTTTACTATTTTGTATATTTTTTGTTGTGCTTAAGTGCAATCACACAAGAATTAAGATAGTGAAGAAAAAGGTAAAATATTATGAAATTAGTATAGAAACTCATGTAATGCATGAATTTATGAATATGAAATGTATAAAAATATAATTTCAAATAATAATGCAAGTATATATTACGGTGATTAAATTCATCGAATACATGACTTTTTTTAACGCAAAAATAAAAGTATGATTTTTTTAAAAAATATTTATTGATTACATCACTTTTTTATTCAATAAAATATATTAAATTCTAGGTTAGGTATATAAAATTGTTATAATAAGTTATAGCAATACTTTACCTAATTTAAATCTAATTTTTTTTAAAAAAACTACTTCTAAATTATGTAAATATTATCATGTAATTAACTATCACCCACTATAATATTTTATTTGTCAAGACTTTTTAAGGATGACATTTGTTATTTTTCATGAGTTTTATTAGTATTTATGATTCTATTGGCTTATAATAACGTTAAGATAAAATGGTGGGTCATTATGACTTATGAGAGGTAATTAAAGTTTACATGTGGATATTCATCGATAAATGTTTCATAGCGAGGGAAATTTCAATAGTACTCTTATTTAGATGACATTAAGGAAATGATAATAAAAAATAAGAATAATTTTAAAAGGAAAATCTCTTCATAAGGTTAGTGATTATGTTTGTTTTACTTTAATTATCTTATTTTTTCTACAAAATTCATTCAAACGCATTACCATTTAGAGATGTGATAGTAGGCGATGATGGAACATTATGAACAAAAATTTTTTATATCAACTTTTCAATACCAAGGAAATGACAAGATACAATTTATGATTACATTATAAATAATTTTCATTACCATTATTAATACTAGTCTGTAATAGAAAATTGGTGAAAACCCTAAAATAAAGTAGTGGAATTGATAAATCACATTTTTTACTACCTAATTTTTGTTCATAATTACACTTAAACTTAAACTGTTTCACCTTTAATACCTAAATACACTACATGTCCTAGAGATTCAACAGTGAATTTAATCTTTTTCCTGACTTGATCTCTGACAGTACATCAAATAAGAATTCACTTGACTATATTTTAACTCGTAAATTAAAAATAATTGATGAATAAAAATGAAAAACAAGGTAAACAAAAAGCTTTAACGAGGTGTTAAAGGGAAAAAAAAATCAAACTTTTTGATCTCAAAATAGTACTCCCTTTATTTCAAATGAATTTATCTCATTTCATTTGGACACGTTTGTCAATATTTATATTGAAGTCTTAATATCTCTAAGGGTGCATAAATAAAAATTACAAAAAGTTGATATTAACAGTGCTTGTATTAAGATGAATCAAATAAAATCCTACTTAACTGTGTTTTAATTTACAGATTAAGAATAAAATACAAATTAAGAAATAAAAAATGAACTGTAAATAGTGTCAAAAAATCAAATGAAACAAAATCACTGAAAAGAAGGTAGCATATTGTAAGGATACGAATCAAATTGACTCTTTGTAGTAGATTTTTCTGATTTTTTGTCTTTTGCAACTAATTTGTTTTGTTTTCCCACCTTAAAAGTTTGGGTGAAGATCCATCCAAAGCGGTTAATTTATTCCCTTTTAGTTTTGTAGTAAGTTTTTTTTTTTTTGATTTATTATTTATGAAATAACACAAGATTAGGGTTTAATGATTCAAATTCTATCCCTAAAATCATCCAAGAACAACGGAAATAAGTACAATGTCAAACAAAAATATAATTTTATAAGGTTCACTTAACTTGAACTACATCCTCAGTAATAACTAGTTATAATTAATAGTAGAAAAAAATTAAAGTTCATAAAAACTCAATACTATTTTAGTTAGGTCATTAGAATCAACATGGTTAGAGTATAACCTCCTATTTATACTAGGAGTAATAAACTAATGATTAGAGCAAAAAGCCCACAAACACAATAGTAAAGGAGCTTTCATATAGTGCCGCAACAAACAACGGTTGCTGACCAGATGAAGTGCTCATTTGAACAATTGTTGTCTGGTTCAAGGCATGAGGCACTTTATTCTTGCCTTGTTCAAGCACCAAGGTTCATAAGCTCTTCATCTTGCACCACCTCATCACACACACTCGACACACCACGGTGTTGTGGTGTACACTCAAGTCACCAATCTCAACAGTAATAAATTTTCATTTACAAAAATAGTAACAAATATATGAAACACTATTTATATATAAAATGTGCAACTGGTTCGATTAAATCCAAATTCGACACAAATAAAATAGATCAAAATCCGAAAAGTAAATTTGACTTAAAAGACCAAGGTCCAAACTGGTTAACTCCAATTCAAACGCGAGTCTAATCCTATTATTAGTGATGGTAAAAGGTGACCTGACCTACTAACCCGATCTGAACCTAACTCGAAATAAGTGGGTTTGGATTGAGACTTTTGACCCAATTAATTAAATGGGTCGACCTGACTTGATATGTTTATTAAATGGGTTAGGTTCAGGTCAAAATTTTAAACTTGAAAAAAACCTGTATAACCCTTTTAATTAAATGTGTTAATTTTGAGTTAAATCAATAAGTATAAGCTAAACCTAGTTCATTTAATATTTTCTTATTTTTCATAGTAAATACAAAATAAACAAAAAAAACATAAAGTTAAAATTAAAGCCTAAAAAATTAAATTTAATCAACGTTAAAAACCTTAAAACAAAAACAAAAAAATTATAAATAGGTTATGTGGGTCGAAATCAGATCAACCTGATCTGTTGCAGGTTGGGTAAAGGTTGTGATTTTCGACCCAATTAACTAAATGGGTTGGGTTTGGGACAAGGATTTTTTGACTTGTTTATATATGACCCGAACCCAACCCAACCTGATTTGTTTGACAGGTCTACTTATTATCGATAAGCTCCAATCTAAACACAAGTCCAACTCAATTTATTTCATCAATTTAGAATGTAATTTGAGCACCCGTTATATATACTAATACAGTATTCTCTCTGTCCTGAATAAATTGAATCAAAAAGAAAAATATTGTTTTTAAAGAAAAATGTGGATAATGATAATAAATAAAGAGAGAGAATGAATTGTATGGATGAAATTAAAAAAAATTAAAATGTATGGATGAGAGATTAAAAGGAAATGGTGGACCATAGTTTAAAAATAAAAATAATGCAAATTAAGTAAAACGTATCAAAATGAAAAATATTGCAAATTAAATGCGAAGGAGGGAGCACACATCTATCAAAAGATTCTCGAATTTGGTAATGTAACAATTGAGCACATGGTGCATAACATAACCATGGAATCGATTCGATACTGTAAATTGTTGTGCAAATTGGCCACTGCCTACTCCTTGATACACCAATCTTATTTATTTATAGGAAACTTATCTTCTTCAGGCTTGACGGATGAGAATCAGTTCAAATCCAACAATAATAACTATTCTCTTGGTCACTTTCAATTTGCACCTGCAAAATAAATAAAATTTATTAAATAGGAAAATTAAGTTGAAAAATTAGACAAAATATGTAAAAGATGAAAATAAATGATTAAAATTAAGATAGCATAAAAAGAAGAGCGAGACAATTGAAAAAACAGAGTGCAAAAATAATTTAACAAATAAAAATAAAAATAAAAATTGGTGCAAAATGAAAGGGACATAGAAAAATACTCCTACTATAGTACTTCTTTCGTTCTAAAATACTTACACCTAACTGTAACATATTGTATGAAAAAATATCACAATCAGTAGCAAGTACTTCTATAATTTAACACAGCTATTATTAAATAAGATTACCAATTGTTTCTGAAAAGGTTGCAGAAAACTTTGGCAGGTATATATGTTTTGTGCGGAGCCAAGTTCATAGAATCTTACTGTATGCATATGTTTTTCAGAAAAGAATGGAGTATTATTTATAAGGAAAAGTTACTTGAATAATCCGATCTTTTAAAGATTTTTCTACAATAATTTTACTTATTGATTAATAATAAACAATTTAACTTTAGGGGTATTTGTCTAGAATAAATCTAATAGTCGGTTGACTTGCTAAACAAGTTTATTTATAAAAAAATGATAAAATAAAATAAAATGTCAAATTTTTTTATTATTTAGAATATTTTATGTAAATTTTCAAAATTTTTATCTGATTTTACATTAATTTTCATTTTACTTTTTTAGTAAATTACCTACTATAGCTGGTCATCCGGTTATCCGATTTTACTCTAGGCATGCCCTGAAATTGAGATTATTCATGGTTAATTTTTTCTATTTTTAATTACAAAATTATAAATAAATAATTTGAAAATGATAAAATTTGAGTAGTTTTTCTCAATTCTCATATTTAACTACTTTTAAAGTAAGGGTAAAATCGACTCAAATCCAAATTTATATTTTCTTGTCTAATATTAAATTTAAGTCAATTAGATTTTCAAATGAAAATCATAATATTTCCAAACATCTATTTGTTTGAGTTTGTTAACAGTGGAATTTTAATTTGTTCTATTTACTTTTAATATTTTGTAAGAATGTTATCACCAATTTTTACATGCATTTTATGTTAGTTTTAATCTTATCCACGTAAATTTCCTACCATTTACCGGTACAAATAGAGTTTTGCATTTATTCAATCAAAGCTATAGAAAGAGCATCACATATAATTTGCATTAAATTATTTATGTTCTTGTCATTATTTAAGTGATTTTACTACAAGCTTATTGTGCTAGTGTATAATCCTCCGACTATAAATTTTTGCTAGTATTTCGACCATTCGAGTAGAGCCGTGTTGAAAAATTTAAAGGCCTTAAATTTTTATTTTGCGCCTTATTTCTAGTGAATATTTATTTTATTAACAAACTTGATATATTTCTATTTTAGATTAGCTTTTTCATATACAGGAAAAAATAAGAGCCCTATGCAGTCTATCACCTCGCACACCCTTAAAGACCCTTCTGCCTCCAACTATAATTTTATCCTCTAAGCCATCATCTGAACATAAATTTTTGCTAATACTTCGTCTGTTCCAAATTAGTCACAACATTAGAAAAATGACTATTCATTTATCACTCTTAATTTATGATTAGTTTTTAATGTATAGGTTAAAACATAGTTAAATGAGATTTTGTTTGATTCGTATCATTGCAAAGATTTTTAATTTTAAATTTTTATAATTTTTTATTATACATAATAATTAAAAATATTAAAAATTAAATTAATACTTTAAATTAAAAAAAATAAACGTTAGAAGTTAATTAGAATGGTTGGAGTATATTGAATATTTGACCCAAATTAAAATTTCTAGTTTTGTCTTTGTACCATACTAACATTTTATTAAGCGAAATAATGTAGCAACTCGTAAGGGTAGCCTAGCACTAGCAGGATGTAATCCTCGCACACTATATATAACAGGACGCAGTCTCCCCATTCTCACACCATTGTCTTGGATCCAAACAATCCATACATAAACAAATTTGCTCTTCCCTCCCATTCCGGATCAACGATCGCACCTCCATTTTCCTCCATTAATCGTAATAGGTTATTACTCTCATTTCTCTCTATCTATATTTGTCTCTATTACTTTCAATTTTTTCAAATCTGAATTGATTTTTGATAAATTTGTATTCCCTTTTATAGAGTTAAAAATCAGCATCAAAGCACTACTTTTCAAGATTGTTTTCCCCTTTTGAGAATGGCAGAATTAGCTGGATCGTTTGTCTTACCCAAAGAATTGACCCAAAATGTTGATATCTTGAACAACAAAGATTTAGATCCATCTGCTATTGTTTTTGAACCAATTCCTTCTGTTGTTTGCAACGGAAATGGAGTTTCTTGTATCAGCAATGGCGATGATTCCGTTGTGAAGAAATTGAAAACGACTGAAAATGGAGAGAGAGAAATTGTATTGGGGAGGAATGTTCATTCTTCGTGCCTTGATATTACCGAACCTGAGGATAATGATGATGTTACTGGCGATAAGGAGGCGTACATGGCTTCTGTTTTGGCTAGGTACAGGCAGAGTTTGATCGAGAGGACCAAATATCATTTGGGTAATTGTTCTTTCTTGTTCTTTTTCGTTTAATTTTCTTCATTTTATAGCTTTTTTTGTGCATTTTGAAGAAATAAATAAGTCGGTTACTTTTTATTGGTGTTTAGCTTGAAACCTTAGAGTTGATGATAGAATCATAGAATAAGCTAAGGGGAAATTTGTGGTGGTGTTGCATTTATCATATTCTTTGAATCTGCTTAAGTCATGACACAAGTCATTTGATTAAAAAATCCATTACTATCAAACTCTGTAATCTGTAACAAGGATGCTAGTCGAGTTGTTTCAGCATATACGTTGCCCTGTTGAATGTTCCAAAGGTCTTATTATTATAGATTTTTCCCTGTTTGTTGGAGTATGTAAATGTTTGTTCAGGATCAATTTTCCTGTTAATTCCTTTTAGTGAGACCTGAAATTTTGTATGATAAATTAAATAAATGAGATCAATTGTTGTTGTGATGCGGTTTGGCTTGGGGTTCCTTGGTGGATTTGTATTGAACATTCTAAACATTGCACTCAATAACTATGGCCTATGCCGCTATGCCTACCTTGTTCTTTATTGTGATGAGGTTTGGCTAGGGGTTCTTTGGTGGATTTGTTCTTTATTTTTGCCTTTTATTTTGGCATTGTTTTGTTTGCAATAGGAAAAATCCTAGTTAGTAAGTCATTGATTTGTAAGTTGATATCTATACATGAATAGTGAAAATGCTAAATATGTACGTGGTTTTCTAATTGTTTATCTTATTAGCAACTTACAAATCCATATTTGTTAATCTAGACTTCCTTGTTTACAATCAAAAAAAAGAAGTGAAAACCCTCTTTTTGACTTTGATGGATGATATGCATTTAGTAACATTCCATTTTATTACCCCCAATGCCATTAAACAACTCTCGCCTATGGGGGTTTATGAGGTCGGATGTATACAACCTTACCCTCGTTAGTGATTACAAAGAAGTTGTTTACGATTGACCCTTGGTAGTAAACATCGTCAATAACTTCCCACATATAAAAGGTACTCATAATTTAATGAGCCACTTTAATATGAAGTAAAAATATCATTAAGTATACTTTTGGAATGAACACTAATGATACTTTTTGATTTGATACTTTTACTCTTGCAAAGACTGGTTCTGTAATTCAACGGTGTAACTTAAGCTTTTTTTTTATTTACTTAGTAAAGCTCTTTATAGTGAAAAAAGTTAGGGATGTAGAAGCTTACTTTTTCTCCTATTATTCTCTTTTAACAAAAAGGCCATAAAACATAAGTTTTGATGTTGTATGCTTGTTAGGCTTAGTTATCTATTGCCAAAGAGTTTTAATCTCACTCTGATGAAAGAAGAGTAAAAATAGAATAGATCCTGAAGAGCTGAGAAGATCAGATTTAGATGATTGTTTTGTGCACTTTTTCTTTTTTGTCATGTGCTGCACAAATATGGACCATAAGTGCTTGTCAATTTATGTATCATTTCTTGTTGAGGGCCACAACTTTATCATTATTCTACAGGTTAAATAGTAACTGCTGAGGTGTCCCAATTATATGGTTCTTGCAAGTTTGGAAGTCTTAACCACAACTCAAGTGGTCGCTTTATATTAGACTTCTTAATCGTGGTGTCTTATTAATGTCCTATTTGGTACACCTGTCTCTCCTTGGAGGTTAACATGTCATAAGTCATTCGGAGTTCATATAAAAGAACATATAGAATTCTTGACTCCTTATTGTTTACTCTATTTAAAAGTTGAGGACTTGAGGTACAAATCAAGGCCAGTCATAAAATCAATTTAAGAGTTCAACTGAGGCTCATTCATAAAATTAATCTTTTAGTTTGGGGCTTGACAATAAATAAATCTTGAAGTGTTTGCTAGAAAACGGAGTTTTGTGATGATTTACCGAGGACTTGAGATGTTTGGAGTGAAGCACTTCATGTTAATTGGCTACATGTGCTGGACATGGGTACGTGTCTTAGTATTCATTAAAGATTTGTAGTTTTGGTCCCAATTACGTGTCTTAGTTTCACTGCTTGGATACCCAACACTGCACCTCAGTTGAATATAAAGTCGAAGTGTAATAGACTAAAACTGGGAATAAGGTCTTCCATTTGATGAACATATGATTATATTGAAAAATAATGAATTTTAGAAGAGAAAGCCAAATGAATGATGACAATTAAAAGGAACAAAGGCAATAGGATCAAGAGCAAAAAGAGGAATAAATAATGGAAGTGTGGAGAAAACCTTTATGATAAAAAGTAATAGTGAATATCAAAACACAAGAAAAATATCAAAGTTAAAGGAAAACATTATTTTCCCCTGCTTTTTAAACTTTTCTTTGATAGAATGTAAGTGTAAGTTGCAACATCTTTTTTTGAATTTCAGCATGATTCATCAACGGAGACATAATTGCACCAGAATTTTTAGTCTGACATGCGAAATTGAGACCACTCCTTGTCATCAAGTCTCAACACTTATCTACAAAACCTGTTAACTTAGTGATGACATCTAGTGATTTATGGCACATAGACAAAAATTAGGAGATTCATAGGATGTGTTCTGATCCTGCTTCTGTCCGTGCTGTTATTATGGTTACATTTGTCTGGGATCATTTTTAATGTATGCATGCATGTATCTGATGTGGCTTCTACACCATTTTCAGGATATCCCTACAACTTAGACTTTGACTATGGTGCTTTGGGTCAATTGCAACATTTTTCAATAAACAACCTTGGCGATCCGTTTATTGAGAGCAACTATGGTGTGCATTCCAGGCAATTTGAAGTGGGTGTTTTAGATTGGTTTGCGCGGCTATGGGAGATTGAGAAAAATGAGTACTGGGGATATATTACTAACTGTGGTACTGAAGGAAACCTTCATGGTATCCTTGTGGGGTAAGTATAGTTTGTGTCCAACTTGGAACGTTTGTCGCAAGGGTATAATAATTTTTCTAATACTCTATGGTTCATGGTAATTGTTCAGGAGAGAGGTGTTTCCTGACGGAATTTTATATGCCTCAAAAGAGTCCCACTACTCCATCTTCAAAGCTGCACGCATGTATAGGATGGACTGTGTTAAGATCGAGACGTTAGCTTCAGGAGAGGTTGATTGTACTGATTTTAAGACTAAGCTTCTCCAGAACAAAGATAAACCAGTCATCATTAATGTCAACATAGGTAAATTTGATTTTGCTATATCTCTGGACATTCCAAAATATGTGTCAAAATGTTGAACTAATGGTGCTTCTCAGTAATGTCTTGATTTCTTATAATTCTTTTATTGCAGGAACTACTGTAAAAGGAGCTGTTGATGATCTTGATCTTGTGATACAGACTCTTGAAGAATGTGGCTTCCCTCACAATAGGTTCTATATCCACTGTGATGGAGCCTTGTTTGGTCTTATGTTGCCATTTGTTACAAAAGTGAGTGGTCTATGTGATAGTTTTCTCAGTTAAACAAATCATTTGCGCTTATTTATGTAAAATTGTAGATGATGTTTGCAATCCAAGGTTAATCATAACAATCTTTTTGTTATTACAAGGGTAAGGCTGCGTGTATCTACCTCCTGAACCCTGTTTAGGAAGGACCCACTTGGCATCGGGCTAATGACATGTTTAATCCAATCTCAGAACTGGCTCATATGTGTCAAGTTTAAGACTTTGTTTTATTGTCTAAATTGTCGCTACCATAATCATTCTGCGCCTATATAAGTTTTTCTTTTATTTTTTATAATATTGAAAGCAATTCCTTTAAGTCGGTCTTTATTTATTTTGTGCTGCTGCTGATGGGTGTTTCTGTATAAACAGGCGCCACAAGTCACATTTAAGAAGCCCATTGGTAGCGTCAGTGTGTCTGGACACAAATTTGTGGGATGCCCTATGCCTTGTGGTGTTCAGATCACAAGGAGGGAGCATATTAACGCTTTATCGAGAAATGTGGAATATCTAGCTTCAAGAGATGCTACAATCATGGGGAGCAGGAACGGCCATGCCCCCATATTCTTATGGTACACCTTGAACAGAAAAGGCTACCGTGGTTTCCAAAAAGAGGTTCAAAAATGCCTCCGTAACGCCCACTACCTGAAAGGCCGTCTTAGAGAGGCTGGGATTAGTGCTATGCTCAATGAGCTAAGCAGTACCGTGGTGTTTGAGCGCCCTCAAGATGAAGAGTTTATCCGACGCTGGCAGCTGGCTTGCCAAGGAAACATAGCTCACGTCGTTGTGATGCCTAATATTACAATAGAGAAGCTCGATACTTTCCTTGAAGAACTAATCGAGAAACGTTCAACTTGGTTCAAGGATGGAGCCAAACAACCTCCATGTGTTGCATCTGAGATCGGCAATGAGAATTGTGCTTGCCCATTGCACCAGTGAAAATCTTCTTGCGCGGCATCAATTTTAAGTAGTATTTAGTTATGTAGTTTGCTTCCGACAGTGTATCAGTGTGTTGTTGCTGTTAGCTATTAGTGTTTCTTATTTGTGCTCGTGCTATTTCGTTACAAAGCCGATAGTGTGATGTCCGGAAAATATCGTTAGAAATGTGTGCATCTGCTATCTCAATGCTAGAAGTTGGATGGAATGATTGATATGTAAAAGGAACAAGTTCAATTTGTTATGTAAGCGTGTAAAGAACTATTGTACCTTTTTAGATATATATGGAAAATAGTGGGCTATATATTTGAGATGCATAAAGAAAATTGTACTAAATGTACATGTTTTATCAATCTATGTGTAATAGCGATGCTGTTTTATTTGAAATTCCGACTTCTTATATTTTTAAGTTTTAATTCACATTATTCTTTTTTTAATACTGATATTTGATTTCGCTTTCTATTTTTAGTCTCTTTTATGACTTATTCCGTTAATTCACTTATTTGTATAAATTTTATTTATTTACTTATCTTTTATTTTTCTCCAATTATATAAGTCAATATTAAGTATGAAACTAAGTAGTGTTGGAGGAAAAATGTGAAAATTTGAATAAAATAAGATTATTTAACAACTTAATTCTAAAAATAAGTTTCGTGAAAACTTAATTTCCAAAATAAGCGTCCGTACATCCAAACCTAGCCTTGGAGTAAGTCGCTGTTACTAACAGCGAAAGACAAAAAAAAAAAAAAAAAATTAAAAGTCATAAGTCGCTGTTACTAACAGCGACTTAGGGAGTTGACAACTCCCTATGTCGCTGTTAGTAACAGTGACTTTAAGGTTAACTGATCAACTTCTTAACTTCGTAGGTTGGAATGAAGAAGTAACTGAGAACTAAAAACTTAAAATTCATTAAGTCACTGTTACTAACAGCGACTTAAAAAAAAAAAATTTAAGTCGCTGTTAGTAACAGCGACTTACTCCAAGGCTAGGTTTGGATGTACGGACGCTTATTTTGAAAATTAAGTTTTTACGAAACTTATTTTTGGAATTAAGTTGTTAAAACATCTTATTTTATTCAAATTTTCAAAAAATGTTTGGTTTGTATTTTTACTTGGATGAAGTGATGAATTAGGCATCATTATATAGTTCATGAATCCAGAGTTTCGCTATCAAGATTTATGATATTCGAACTCTTAAAGTTACATGCAAATGCTTGAAGATGAAATAATACCATGTATCCTAATTCCTAATACCCTTTCAAATTAAAGGCCTAAATCAACTCCTAATACAATAAGGATATTACAATAAACATTTCATTTTTACTTGCAATTATACCATGTATCCTAATACCTTTCAAATTAAAAAAAAATAAAAAAATCCTAATACCCCTTCTAGTTAGAATTTTGTACAATACAACTACATCACTTTTGTAAAACATAAATAAAGTTATTTTGTGGTTAATATTATCAAATAATATGAATTTAGTACAGTTAATATTCGTATTTAATAATATGTTGATTTCTTTACGGTTACTATTATTAGTATTATTTGTATTGTTTTGAGCTTAAGTAAGGGACACGGAAGGAAAGATTGTGAGGCGAAAAAAATAAATACATTTGGATAATTTGAGTGATGAGATAATGACTTGAATATGAGCTATATCCGAAAGAAACAATTCTTCAATTCAATTCATCATCATCACTCTAACCAACGTAATATAAAACTTTTACTGTACCTTTTTTTTCTCACGGTATTTTAAAAATTTATAATTTATAATTTATACACGATTTTATCTATTTATTTATCTTTTTAGTTGATGCATAATTTAGTTTCTTTGAACATAAATACTATTTTGAGCAAAAACTCTCAAATACTCTATTCAAACCAAATTCGTGAAACGACAAGTACGAGACAGGAGCATAATGAAGCGGATTCAAGACCTTGAATTCGGCGGAGGGAAAGGGAGTATGGAAGAATTTCAGTTGGAGCAAGTGTGAAGTGACATTTGGAAAATCTTCTCCATATTCATCGTTCAGTGGAGGTAAATTAATCTGATTTTGAAAACGATATTTCCATTAGATTTCTTGAAATAATTCGCTGCCATATTATCCTCGGTAAACCCCATAAACTCTCTGGTTTTCTTCAAAAATCCTCTAAGTTGTTTGATTTGTAAAATGATCGTAAGGGAACATTGTGGGCTAGATCCAAGAAGCTGATCAATTGCTTGTAGAGGAGAGATATTCAGGCACATTCTGATAAAATTGCCGAGTTTGTTACCTGAACTTGATTATGAGTGTCAAAATTAAGGGTTTCAATGGGATTTTAGGAACAATTGGGTGCATAATTATCAGTGTATTAAGGTTAGTTAAGTCTAAGGCTGATTATGTAGTTGTTGATCATAATATTATAGAGCTTGTTAGTTGGAAAAATGAGTGGGCAGTAACTGGACTCGAGAAAAGACCTGGAAATATTTGTCCAAGGAAAGCTTTCATTGGCATTTTCTGTGAAGTTTCGGCGAATCCAACACATAACTAAAAATGAGTGGGACATTAGAGATTTTTCAGAAAAGAGATTATTTATCTCCCTTTAATGACGCTTGAAATTTTTAGTTCTTTATTTTTGGATTATAATGAGCATATGATGTTTACATTAATGATCAATGGAAAAGGTTTTGGATCTAAATTGAGTGAAAAATGTCCCTTGGTGCTTTTGAAGGAAGAGATCTAATTGGCTGTAGTCTTGTAGAGGAAAGAAGAATAAGGTTGCTCCTTTTGAGGAATTTTCGAGACATTGACGATAAGTACTTGTTCAAGAGTGATTCTGAAGATGATAGACTCTCGATGAACTTAAAGCAGGTTAGTATAATGGATGATTTAGATGATGATGTGCTTGCAGACGATACTGAGATGAATATTGATGAGATTTCTAGTGCGTATAACTTATAATTGAATGATTCTTGGCTATGAGTCTTATTTTACCTGTAAGATTCTTTATTATAATCTGTAGCTTCCTATTATGTGTTTGTGTATTGCAGCTTCCGTGATTGTGTTTGAGTGCTTATGTTAGGCTTGAATTTGACTTATCTAATAATTGGTGCTTTGGAATTAAATATAAAGGTGTTTTTCATAATTATATTTCTGTGAAATTATTCACCATATAACTTGATACAAATTCTGATTACTTAGTGATGTTCTAATCATAGTGTGAAAATGCGGTAATGGCTGCGATCGCGGTAACGGAATAGTGATGCGGTAACGAAAGTGATGTGACTATCTTAATGCCTAAACATCGGTTGAATCATAAGATCTCTCTTGTTATGGCCTAAAACGCGGTTTTTTAACACCTTTAAACGTGGAAAATTTCAATTCGTTTGTTTTGACGATCTTTACAATGCGACAGATGCGATGCGATGCGGACTTGTTGTTACACTATGCTCTAATTACCCTTTGTATTATATACTTAAGGCCTTATCTGATTCTATAAGTTAAATTAAGAGATTATATGTTTTGTTGAGTAATAGTCTATAGCTTGGAATGTAATCCTACTACTAGGGCTTGCTGCTTGTAGGTTTCTACTATAGCTGTGGGTTTTAAAAACACCATTCGTAGGCTACTTAGTAGCTTCTAGTTCTAGTAATTAAAATTTGACAAAATTTGGCTCACCTTCATTCACTTGCCAAACTAGGTTGTTTCATTGGTCTCTTTGGGTACTGATGACATATCAGGCTTAACCCCTTGACTAACAACAACTTAGTGTCCACTTGTATATGGGTCTCTTTGAGCAACTTACTTTTGTTGATTAAATCAAATTTTTGCTGATCGTTACTTCTGAAAACTGATTTTTGATTGTTCAAATTGATATTTATCGATTAATAATGAGTTAACTTGTTAATAATGTTTTTGGTTGAAGAGAATAGTGTACAACTAACTATTTACCTATTTACTAAGTGGTTATTTATGAATAAATCTTGAGACTGAGGAGTAGATAGCAACAACTTCAAATGAAGTTTCTCAAATTTAATGTTTTTGATGAAGTTTTAAGCATCTGCATAGCTTTCAAGGATTTATCTGCGGATATCCTATGAATATTTGGCTGTGTTCTCGAGGATTGAACAAATGATTTCAAAATGTTTATTGGTTTTCTAATTATTAAAATTGAACAAATTTTGGGGGTGTAGTAAAGCTGTATGGGTGCTATCATTACGATCAATAGGGGAAATAAAGGTTATAATGATTAACGTAAATAGATTAGGTTAAAATTCACTACTATTGGTCTCAAGTGAGTAGGGGTGGTTAGTGGGGAGAGTTGGTCCATTAAATCAACGTGCTAACTTATAATAATTGGGTTCTTTGTGGGGTGGTCATTGATGGGGTAGGTCATGATTGAGCCTCTTTAAAAGCGTCAATAATCTGTCTGTAAAAAAATTTTAAGGGTCACTATTCTCTCGCTTCTCTTATTCTCTTTCACCCCAAAACCCAAGAAATTCTTTGGATTATTCTCTCTTTGAAATCCTTTGCACTCTCACTATCAAGTATCAACTCGTGCACTAGGGTACTAAGACATTTCCATTGTTTCCCTTAGTTAGCTAAACAGTAATTGAACGAATTTTCCATAAATTTTGTTGCAAGTTCTGCTCAATGAATACTCCGTTTCAATTTGGAGGCAAGGGCTTTAGTTGTGTACCCCCAAACTCATAAATTGGTAATGGAAGTTGAGATGCTTCGAGGAGATTGATGATTTGGTTGAGATGAGCATCTTTTGTATGCATGTCAGCATGTGATAGCTTGATGGTTAATGCTTTGATTTTAGATCTAGTTTTAAAACCTTGAAACTTGTCTCTCATATCATTGCCAGTTTGATTCTTGGGTCTTGGATGGGTTCTCTGTGTGAATGATTGTGAATATATGATTGTGTTTGCTAGAAACTAGTTACTGTTTATGTTCAATTTTGTTGCTCATTTGAACTGAATTTTTAATAAACATTAACCACTACTGTTAAACTTTTCCAAATGCCTCATCTGTTATCAATTGTCATAATCCTTTGAAATTGCTGTGATTACACCTAGTCAATTGATGGGCAGGGCGGGGCAAGATGGGGAGGGGGGGGGGGGGGGGGGGGGGTAGCAGATGTATTTACAGTTGAGGAGCAGGTCATAGGTCATGTGGGTCCCAGGGCAGGTTGCGGGTCAATTATTTCTAAAGTGGGTCGCTGGTGGGCCTCTCATTATGACAGCAAATTTCCACACAAAGAGATCCAAACATAAAATAAACATCAATTAAAATGTAAGCTTTGTAACTAAATATAGCACAACTTTTGCAGTTTCAAAGTCCAATGACAACTATTAAGACATTTGCACAAATTGAACATCGTGATAGTGGTTAATGTTTTCTATCAAACAAATTTCAGGTTAAACCAACAGTTTGGATAATAACTAGTTTCCAGACAATACAATTACAAATTCGCAACAAAACAACATGCAAAATCATTCACGCAAAGAACCAACCTACAATAATAAGAGACAAGTTACAAGGTTTTAAAGTTGTAACCATCAAGCTACCACATGTATACAACAAATGCAAAATAGGCTCATCTTGGCCAAATCATCAATGTACTCTAAGCAATTCAAGAGGTACACAATTGGAGCGGTATAGAGTCCTTAATTTCAAATCTGCAGAAACGGAGTATTCAATGACTAGAACTTAGATTCCTGCAATTACCATTAAGCAAACTAGAGAAAAAAAATGGAATAGTCTTAGTATTCTAGTGCAAGCGTTATTTAAAGTTTAAAGTGAAACTACAAAGGGTTTCAAAGAGAGAAGAAATTCATGAATGTCTTAGGTTTTTTGGGTGGAGGAGAAGCGAGAGAATAGTGATCCTGTATCTACGAATCCATTGTTGAGCCTGGTAAATGAGGCTCAATTATGACTTATGAGTCATCTCATTAATAAACCGTTCTTTTAAGAACCCAATTATTATAACTTAGCCCTTGATCAGATGGACGAAAACGCCCCATTAACCATTCCTAGCTATGATTAGATGCAGATATTACATTTTGATCAATGTTTACTGTATGTTTGGATCTCTTTGTGTGTAAATTTGTCATTATAATGAAAGGTATGCCAAAACCTTTCTTTTGAACTAATTGACCTGCGACTCACTAATGTTAACCTGCTTCTGACCCGCCCCATAGCGAACCCGTCTCATCCCTGAACTTGTCTACTAGTGAGTGTTGGGCGTAGGGTCGTTATGGATTATTTGGTTAGTATATGCAAGTATTTATGTTGTATTATATATTATGTGTTAGATGTCATGAACTATTAAAACAACATGAAACCCCCAAAAAAACTCGTTCAAACACAAATAAAAACTACGATGAAAGAAATCAGATTCAGTTAAGTTGTGGAGTGTGAATTCGTGTCACTGACTTCTTGAATGGTAATGGTTCTTTTTTCTGTATTTTCAACATGACACAGGCTCTTGAGCATTTGCTTTGGTGCAAAAGCAACTAAATTTCATAGTTATTACTGTCAATTGTTTATTCCTATTACATCCTTATCTATGCCTGGAAAGTCTGCTATTTGACTACTCTTAAAATTTTTGCATTTTGTTCAGCTTGCCTTTTCCAATTTTGAGTTTGGTTCGTACTGCTGCTAGGAAATGGCAGCAGTGACGCCTTCGATATGTAGGACTTAGGTTCCTTGTTTTCTTCCTATGGTTAAGGTTGCTAGATGTATTGATTGTATGGATGTAAATTCGATGGCAATGGACTCGTTAACATATGTAAATTTGATGGCAACTTTGTGTACGTGAGCTGTGAGGTCGATATCCCTGTTGAAACTGTCTATTTTTCTCATCTGATATTTACCTATCTTTGATGACAATTATTCTGCGCCTCAACACTGGATGAAACCAATGTCTATCCTTGTGAGCTGTGCCCTGCGGCTGTGTGGCGGGTGTGCTTCGTTTGAAGCTTATTACGAGACTAAGAGTCTTCAACAATGAAAGACGGAGCATTTTGTTATAGTATGTCCCTTTAATTTTGCAACATTTCTTTGCTTTTTTAATTCTTATTCACACAGTTTTTCTCATTTTATCTCACTTTTAATCACACCTATGCAATTTAGTAACCCTGAATTAACATTGTTAAGTGCTATAGAGCTCTATGCATGTTACCTCAAGTATATTGGTATCACTTGGATAGTTTAATTTGGTACTACAAAAGATTGGGAGTTTTTTGGTTTTTTTTTCCCTTAAATAGCCAAGTTGAACACTTGAACAGTCATGATTTAGTTTAATTTGGTACTACAAAATATTGAGAGTTTTCTTTTCTTAAAATAGCCAAGTTGATCACTTGAACTCGAAGTCAAACATGATTTAATTTGGTACTACAAAATATTAGGAGCTTTTTTTTTTCCTTGAAATTGCCAAGTTGAACACTTGAACTCAAAGTTAAACATCATTATCAGTGGCAAAGTCAAAATGACCATTTCTTTTAGAGACGTATCTCAAACCCAACCCATTAAAGATTAATGCATACTTATTTTATTCGTAATGTCTACTTACATTATCCTAAATATTTACTTACTGTATTATTAATGCTTAGTTTTAATATCTTAAATGTCTACTTATATTATTCTTAATGTCTACTTACAATATTTTTAAAAATATATAATAGACCGATTCAATTAGAAATGGTCTCTTAAAAGGGACCTTCTCTCACAAGAATTCGTGTGAGAATTTGTGTTTGATCATTGTATGGTTGTTTGTGAGGCTAATTCATAAAAGTCCTTCATAACTATTAGTCTATTATCATAAAAGGAAAAATTAAAAAATAAAAAGGGGTCTTGGTGGACCCTAGCACCCCTAATTGCGCCTTTGAATTGAATATACAAGTTCGGTTTACATAGCTAGAGATATGTTATTATTGCTTTTGGCTGATGCATTTTGTTTGTAAAATAAGTAAGGCCAAACGCATTAAAACAAAATTATACTCTTTTGTGACACTCAATTATTTCATTCTCTATTTTAATTTGTTTTAATGTGCATTTTCTTTAATTTTTATTTTTAGATATAACTTTACTACATACACTATTTTAACCAATTATATATAATTTTTTAGTTTTTGAGCCGAAAACAAATAGAATAAAATCGTTGGGGATAGAAAACAATCAAATAAATGAGGACACATTCACACAAGTGTAATACCCATGCCCATCACACAATTAAACAAAAGTAGTTGAATCTTCCTCCCTGTTTCCAGAATTGGACGAAGTAACTAAAGATCACCATCACCGACGATATTCAACAAGAATAATAGATAATATTTTTTAATTATAACGTAGACAAAGAAAAAAACAAGGGTTACGTGAGAATTGAATTCTGGATCTTATACTCAGAATAAAAGATACTTGCTCCTATTCATCTAATGTGTTCTATTTGACTTTTTATCATTTTTAGTTGGTCAAATGAGACCACATGTAAAAGTGAAAAAGCGTAATGTTTTTAAATTTTAATATGGGTAAAATGGGGTTAGTAAATATAGAGATATAAAAAAACTAAGTTTAATAATGGTAAACTGAAATAATTAACATACTTAAAATAGAAATAATACATTTAGAATTATTTGACAAAAAAATAAAACAATTATGATGAATAGATGGAGTAATACAAATTTATAAAATAGTATAGTTAAGCCTTAAAAGACATGGGAAAATGTGTTATTAGTTCAACTGAATTGAGATTATAGTGTCTCAAAGATGTTCCAGCTAATTGCATTGTTTTGCTATCAAACCGACTATTTGCACAAATTAAACACAAAAGAATCGTCAAAAGTGACAATTAATATCAAGCAAAAGTGGTAGTGTTGTGAATTCATTGGTACACATCACTTCCTGAAGCTTCTGTTTTCGTTATTTACGGGTAATTGCTTAACCCTAACGTGTTCGATCAAGACAAACACAATTTGCGTTACCTGCTTTTCAACCACTAACTGTCGGTTCATACCAAGGTTGAGACCTCATTTTTTGTTGCTATTTTTTTATATCAATATTCTCTTTTTGTCTTTATAAAAACTAATTATACAATGCAAAGAAAATCAAATTTGGAAAAGAAGGGCTAGCAATGACAATCAAACTCATGATCTTATATGAAAAATTAATACATGCTCTAATTAAGACAAGATCACTTTAACCTTTTTATTTATTTACTGTTTAAATATTGTTAGATTAATTTCAATGAGTGCGTTTAGAAAATGACTTTTCACTTGTTTTAAAGTTGATATTTTGGTTGATCAAACAAAAAAATATTTTCGTAAATGACTATTAAGCTGATAAAGTCAAAACCAAAAGGCTACTCATTGACTAATTGCAGTTTTTCATTGTCTTTCGACTTTTTTGTCAACTTTTACTCTAATAAATAACTGTAAAAACAAACAAATTTTTTTATAATTTTTAAAATTGTAATATTAGAGATATTACAAATTAAAAAGAGATTAAGATGAAGTATATCTTTATTAAAATGACTGTAGAGTGGCGTCAGCACCCAGGCAAGGTAGTTGAATCGTAACGATAGGTAGTTATGGTGAGCTATACTTCCAACTTCCAAGTTCCAACACTATACAGTGGAGTATCTTGAATGACAAGTTAGCCACGTGTCTTTTCCAGAATCCTCTATTTGATCTGTAACACACGGAGTTAAGGGCCGGTGCACGTTAGTGGAGATAACACGTGGGAGTGTCGCTGCCTTGTACAGCTCTCTTTAAGATCTTACAGGATTATGACCCTGACTCATTTATTTAAACAATTAATATTCATTAATAATAATTTTAGGAAAACTTAATTTGTGTAATTTTTTATATCCCACTTGGTGCTAATCTTTTAAAGGTTTGATCTTCTATTTATTTTTTAAATGACTAATGTATATAACCAACTATATAACCAATAAATACCAATACTCCTTTCCTACCAAAAATTATTATAATTGTATAATATGCCAAAATTTAGAAATATTGGGATCAATTAAATTCTGTAGATGCTATTAAAGGAAAGTTGAAATATGCATTGAGAATAAAAAAAGTGATGTGAATTTTTCCATAAAAAGAAATTATAGCAAAATAAAAAAGATGAACTTAAAAAAAAAGGGTGACAATTTCTTAGGGGCAAAGGGGTAATAATTAACAAAATCAATTTAGAGTATGGTTCATTTAATTAATTTAGCTTATTGTATATGTATTATGTCTATAGAATCGAGTTTTGTTTCAGTTGGAGCAAGTACCACTTTCTTCGGGTAGGGTTTAAGTTCGATTCTCATTTAGCCTTCTCTTTTTTGCATTTTACCGTGTAATAAAAAGAGAATCTCTACAGATATGAAAGAGAATAAATCAATCGTTCTTATAGTGATTAGAATGAAACCTATATTACACGGGTAAAAGGGAAAACCACAATCACAAGGCTAACCCACGATTCTCGTAATAAAAGAGGTCTCAATATTGGTACTTATGGCCTGTTTAGTTGTTGGTACTGAATGATGGTAATAATAACGATATGCAGTGTAAATTTTCATGAAATGTATCATGTTATTTCCATGGCAATGAAACTTTAATTATAAAAAACAAAATTATGTTCATAATTTTTCATTATCTAATATCACATTTGACATTTTAATATAATAATATATTGAAATGAATTTTGTGAAGAAAATAAGAATAATTAGAGGAGAATAAGTATAATCATTTGACTTGTCAAGAATTTTCCTATTAAAATAGAATCATTATCATTCGGACCGTTTGATATCCCGTTAGAGTTTTGGAAATTTGCCTTTTCTACCACTAACCCACAAGAGAGCTACTGAGGGAGTATTACTTGATCACTATTAATTAATTAATAAGTTTTGACTTAGTATCTTTACCTTATTGTAATATTGCTCATATATTGTTGATTTACTAAAATAATTGTTGAATTTTTCTTAGAGATATGTTTTTCAAATTCCAAATTAATACGAAGTATATAATTCTACAATATAAGAATATTAATTACCAGAATTAGGTGTTAATAAAAGAGGATTGCCACGCACTTAACGTACCATTAGTGAATGATCTAATAGATAAATATGCATAGACCATGTCCACGGATAATCTCTCCTCAACCTCATACGTAATTAGAAAAAGTACAAAAGTTTATTTTAAAAATTGTGCCATTCAATTCAAATTAGAGTAGGCCTTAGAAAAATCATAAAGTAGGACCCATTTGATGACAGACAATTCACACAACTAAAATATTTCTACAAATTTCAACAAAGCTTTTATGGAGGCAATGAACTTGTGTTTCAATATTTTTAAACAAAATTTGACCCCACCACCTTCATAACCTTGGCCAACCACCACATTTTATGCATCATTACTATCTAGCATTTCAAACTTTTATAAATGCCTTTATATTTTGGTAACTCCCAAAACCCAACCATAACTTTGAATCTCATCCTTTTATTTATCCTACAAACTATATTCCTACATTCTCCTTCAAGCAACCTCTATTCAAAACTTCTACCAAATTCTACTATAAACTTGTTAATTCCTTCTTTTTCTTAAACACTTGTGAATATTGTTGTTACATTCCTTAAATACCCATTTTGGCCCATATTCTATCAATCTTTTTTTCATCCTCAAAGTTCTTTTTTTTGAGCTTTTATTAGTACATAAGTTATTATCCCAACTAGTTCATGAGTATGGCTCCAAGTTTGAGCAAAAAAAGTTCCGATTTGTCTGATGTTCTGGCTGACAATGATGGTTGCGACATGTGTTATTCAGTTACCTTGGAGAAATCAAACTTCATGGTGAATGGTCATGTGATCTTATCCAACGTACCGTCTAACGTCACGGCTTGTAGTAAGCTGGATTTTGATGGTCTTTTTGTCGGCTTTGGTGGTCAAAAGCCCGAATCTCGGCATGTCGTTCCTATAGGCCAACTGAAGGGTATTCCATTTATGAGTATTTTCAGGTTTAAAGTATGGTGGACTACTCATTGGACTGGGCTTAATGGAAGTGACCTTGAGTATGAGACTCAAATTCTTATCCTTGATAAGTCGGATGAAGATTTGGGCCGACCCTATGTTGTGATCCTTCCGTTAATTGAAGGCCCATTTAGGGCGTCCCTTCAGCCCGGCCCAATTGATGATTATGTGGATATGTGTGTAGAGAGTGGGTCCACAAAAGTAATTGGGGATTCATTTCAGACAATCTTATACATAAGATCTGGGCCTGACCCATTTAAGTTGGTTAAGGATACCATGAAAGAAGTCCAGGCTCATTTAGGAACTTTCAAACTTTTGGAAGAAAAATGTCCTCCAAAAATAGTGGGAAAATTTGGTTGGTGTACTTGGGATGCATTTTACCTTAAAGTGGAACCCCAAGGAGTTTTGGAGGGTGTTAAGGGATTGGTTGAAAATGGTGTCCCACCGGGCTTCGTCTTGATTGATGACGGGTGGCAATCGATATGCCACGACGTTGACCCAATCACTGATCAAGAAGGGATGAATCGGACTTCGGCCGGTGAGCAAATGCCATGTAGGTTGATCAAGTATGAGGAAAACTATAAGTTCAGGGAATATAAAAGCCCAAATAGGCCTAATATGGGAATGAAGGCCTTTATAAGGGACCTTAAAGAGAAGTTTAAGACTGTTGAAGATGTATATGTTTGGCATGCTTTTATGGGCTATTGGGGTGGGGTAAGGCCCAATGTTCCAGGCCTTCCAGAAGCTGAAGTTGTAGGCCCAAAACTTACACCGGGCCTTGAAATGACCATGGAAGATTTAGCTGTGGATAAAATTGTTAATAATGGTGTTGGGCTGGTCAAGCCTGAAAAGGCCCATGAACTTTATGAAGGTCTGCATTCTCACCTAGAGGCTTGTGGAATTGATGGAGTCAAAATTGATGTTATCCATGTAAGCTTTTAATACTATACCTTTTCCCTTTATTTTTTTTTTACATAATTTGTTGTATGAGTCTGTCTTAACGGGAGACGCGCCTGATACATGGGATAAATAACTCATTTCATACATATTGTGAGAATATAGAGTCCTTATTTAAAGTCGTCCCACCAAGAGGCGGTCTTTTACAAGAGTAGCTCTTTTTTATTTGGAATATTTTCTTCTGAATTTAAAATTGTTAATTATGCTGATGGTTGAGGTAATACTCTGTCAATAGACATGAAGTTGTTAAGAGTATTTGAAAATTGGTACTTCTTGAAAAGAGTATTTTCATTCAAATTAATGGTGATGTTGTAGTTGTTGGAGATGATGGCTGAAGACTATGGAGGCAGAGTTGAGCTTGCAAAGAAATACTACAAAGCAATAACAGAATCCATACGGACACACTTCAAAGGCAATGGTGTAATTGCTAGTATGGAGCAATGCAACGATTTTATGCTTCTTGGTACCGAGACTATCTGTCTAGGTCGTGTTGGTACGTCTAACATCTACTTGTGATCTTAGACTTTGTTCTTTTCACCTTAAAAACCCGCAAAAAAATAATTTGGATGATGATCACCTAGGGTTTTTTCTTCAATAGGACGAAGTTTAAAAGGAATACTAATATATAAACTCTAACAAGTTTTGATTTAAAAAGACTTATAAATGTTGCATGTTAAAACTTTTACATTATTCATATTCATATTCACTAGGATTCTTGTTTTTATAGGGGATGACTTTTGGCCAACTGATCCATATGGAGATATAAATGGCACATATTGGCTCCAAGGCTGTCATATGGTGCATTGTGCCTATAATAGCTTATGGATGGGCAACTTCATACACCCTGACTGGGATATGTTCCAATCAACTCACCCTTGTGCTGAATTTCATGCTGCCTCTCGAGCGATTTCTGGTGGTCCAATTTACGTTAGTGATGCTGTTGGCAAGCACAATATTCCGTTGCTCAAAAGGCTCGTCTTGCCCGATGGTTCGATTCTGCGTTGTGACTATTATGCACTTCCTACTAGGGACTGTCTTTTTGTGGATCCCTTGCATGATGGAAAAACAATGCTCAAGATTTGGAACCTCAACAAGGTAACTAATAATATGCCTGACCAACAATTATTTATTCATTTTATTGATCGGGTTAGGTTTAAGAGTCCCTTACGGGCAAGGAGACAAGGAAATTAATCCTTCATATAGGTGCGGAGAATCAAACTGTTGTCACAAGTATGAAAGAAAAAGTCTTCAACCACTAAGCTAACTCATGATACTCAAAACAATTATTACGAGTACAGTTCCTTCCTTCTTAGTATTGGTTGCTTTCATATGTTATCTAAATTGCGCATTCATATATTGCAGTTTAATGGAGTACTCGGAGTATTCAACTGCCAAGGAGGAGGATGGAATCGCGAGTTTAGAAGAAACCAATGTTACTTGGAGTATTCCAAACCTATTTCATGCAAGACTAGCCCAAAAGACATAGAATGGCAAACTGATCACCAATCGGAATATTTTGCCATGTACATGTCTAAACAAAAGAAGCTAATCCTCTCACAACCATGTGATGCAATCGAAATATCGCTCGAACCATTTAATTACGAGCTCATTGTAGCCTCACCGGTGACCACATTACCTTGGGAGTATGTGAAGTTCGCTCCTATAGGACTCATAAACATGCTCAACTGTGGAGGAGCAGTGAGGTCTTATGACATCAGAGACGAAAGTGAAAAGAGGGTTTGTCTTGGCATAAAAGGTGCCGGAGAAATGAGGGTCTTTGCATCAGGAAAACCAAAAGCTTGTAGAGTTAACGGAGAAAACGTGGAGTTTGAGTACGAAGATAGCATGGTTTTGGTTCAAGTGCCATGGAACAGCGACTCAACTGGTTTTTCCACAGTTGAGTACTTGTATTGAGCTTGAAAGTAGTATTAAAAGGACGTCTTTGATTTTGTGATTGTTTCTAACAATTTGGGATTGTATTGTGTGAAACTAATTACTTGAAGAGTTTTATTAGTCGAGTAATTAGCAAGGTGATGTACCCTAATATTTATTAGTGATTAATATAATCATCCGTGTAGTTATTGTTGTTTTAGTGATGCATGCGTATTTAAGTCTTGCTCTTGTTGATCATGTACTACAAAATCAATTGAAATCGTTATAACTTAAACAATATTCTTGGAGTTTAAAGAGTCAGATATATATAAATTTATTGTGAAAACAAAAAAATATTTTCTGATTGATTCTTTATAGTCAAATTGATTATATTTTATACGGATAAAATATTTTAAGAAATTTAGTAAAAAAAATAAATTCAATTTTAAATAATTCACTAAATCATTTTAGAGAAGATTTCATAGGCATCCTTAGTTAGTTACCGCTATCTGAATTTATTTTCTCAATAAGAAAATATAAGTGATCAATTTTAAGTAGCTTAATACTCTTACTTCTTTGATTTTGTTATACTATATACCTTTCACTTCAACTTAGCTAAAAAATTGCTTGATAAGATTTGTGATCATGTTTATCTTACTCAAATAATTCAATTTTCTTCGCAAAATCCAAACTCATTCATTACCTATAGAAAATGTGATAATAGATGATAATGGAAATAATGAACAAAATCTCATGAATAATGGTGAAAGCTCCAATACCATTCGATTAACGCAACACATTGTATTAAAATTAAAACTCATTTCTATCAGTTTAATATTACCACAATTTAATACCAACAACCAAACACCCCGTCATCGTAAGAGCCTAATGCCTAAGCTCTCACATAGGAAAAATGCAGACATAGATTCTACGACTCGCCGACTCCGCTCCTATGGTCAAGTTATTTGGGTAACATGCCAATTAATGGGTCAAGCAGCAATATTTCAGATGGCACACAAAAGAGTAGAAAGGAGGGAGGGGGGAGTTGCAAAAGTAACTTCTTAAATCCTGTGGTTCACCTAAATTTTAAAAATCTCAACAATTCTACAACAAAATAACTCCATGTATAAAAAACCTACCAGATAGTAAATATGTGGGTCTATAGCAGAAGGAATGCTGAAGGGATAACATTTACAACATTATTTACAGCATCCTATGTGGATGTGACTAAAGATACTGAATACGAGTCTCGAATTTCTAACCGAGAGTACAAGGCTTCAAGGTAAAGCCTCAATTCTTATGATTGAAGTCCATAAAGTTTGGTTTCACCTGCTTATTAGCACTCGAGTTGTTGCCAGCGGGTTGATCGGGCATTTGGAATTGCGGTTGAAGGGGTTGAGACGACTGTCCCATGTTCTGGTACGCACTAAAGGACGGCATGTTTGGTAGATGAGTTGGGAACTGCGGGAAGAGTGGTGCGCCAGACGAGTTGCTGTTGCTCGGTGGAACTTGCCCAGTCGCTATCCTCAGTCGCTGAACTTCTTGCCTCAATGCTTCGTTTAGCGCTACAAACCGCCAACAAGGGCGAAAGTAGGAAAAATCAACACATCACGTTTTTATCTATTTACTTATTATTTAAAAATCTATGTCACGTTGCATATGATCCAAAAAGGGTAACAAGTTGTACCATTTCTAAGTTGCGCTTGTTGCTCCAACGACTGCAGACGCAACTTTAGTTCCTTGTTCTCGATGGTCAGTCCTGTAGTGTCTCTCTGCATACAAAAGGTAGTTATATTACTACTATAACTCGATAAAATAAAAGTAATGATGAACACATAAATCGGCCTTGTAATAGATATAGACGTGCTCCGTGTTTCTAAAAAAACTAACCATCTTACGGTCCAAGATTGTTGCTAAGAATTAACGTATGGATATTAAAGCAAAAAAAAAAAAAGGAAAGATCAACCCCAAAAGCAGCCATTGAATTGAATATCATGAGTGAAGAAGGTCCATGGAATGTTCATTATGCTGTCATGTATCGGTTTTTAGTAGCCCCCTAGAAAGGTCAACAGGGAAGAGAAAATTGATGGAAGGGGGTATCCTCAAAGGTCAATGAAGGTGACCCTTCAAATTTTCTTCAATAAAAGGAAACATGGATGTTCAAAGTCTTACTCTCGAGCGGTAACAATTTAACAGAATCCATTCCCCTTTAGAAACGGTATTGGAAAAATCAAAACAAAAACAAACAACTAGAAATGGGGAAACATGGATGTTCAAAGTCTTACTCTTGAGCGGTAACAATTTAACGGAATCCATTCCCCTTTAGAAACGGTATTGGAAAAATCAAAACAAAAACAAACAACTAGAAATGGATACGATATTCCATTTCGTTACCTATAGCTTGAAATTTGTATACCAAACACACCCTTAGTCTCTACAACAACTCTAGTAACTGCCATCTTCTAGTTCTCACTAGCTTCTTTCTCTCTTTCTCATTTCACATTTCAGATTTTCCCCTACATAAGTGAACGGTAAAAAAGATTGCAATAGTGAATAGCAATAAGTAGACGATGATGACATGAACTGAGGAAGATGAAGGCACGAGCTTTGATGAAGGGTATGTGGGTAATTGTGCCACCAATTTCCAATTCCCGCCTGATGCCTCCTCCACCAAGAAATGGAATAGTGGGACCTGAAGTCGTATCCAGTGGTTATATTCCTTGACTAAACAATGAACTTTCACAATCTTTCCCACAAATCCCCAAACCCATCCTCCAGGCCCAAGCCCCCTCAAAACAAAGAAAACAAATAGTCCCTTTGAGTTCATAAGTTAATTAATCTATAGGTTAATATATATGACATTACACATGATGTGTGCGTATAGTGTCATATATATATATATATATATATATATATATATATATATATACACACCAAATTTCCCTCACTTTGATATCTATTGAATCTATTTATACAATACAACACTCAAATCCACTTGTTTTTAGTGTAGAATGCTCAATTTGTGTTTTGGCACAGGTGAGGCATTGGATCTCGTGACTCGATTGCCTGAGTAGAATACAGTGTCTTAAGAAAAGCCCTTGCTCAAGTGTAAGCCCTCTTGGCCAAAAGAAGAATAAACCTTAAGAGAATATAAAGGAGCCCGAGCGGGTAGCGTCAGCCCATGCGGGGTGGGACCAAACACTCTAAACCATGCGGGGTGGACCAATACACTTTAAGAGCCTCAAGATTGAGTTATGAGTCACCACATCTAACATTATCATTCTATAAAGTTAGGAGAGGAATATTGAGGAATGTCTCAGAATCGACATATTCCTTTTCATCCAGGATCTCTAGGACAAATTTTGTGGCTACTAAATGATCACGCCACCAATCTGAATTTTTTGGTCTTTTCTCTCTCTTAAGGCAAACAAGGGCCTTCGTGAAATTTATTGGAGTTGGGGTCTTTTTATCAATAATAAGCAAGTCGAGTAGTTTCATGTCCTTCTCTCTGACTATGTTGTTCCCAAGCTCCGTACGTCCAAAAATAGAAAACATCCCCAATTTTTGGATGTACCTTACTGTGGGGTGTAGGATTTTTGATGTGTTCTCTTTCCTTAGGTGCAACGGAGTGCGATTGTCAAGATGCAACCAATCACGAAGCCTTCAAAAGGATCATCATCATCCCAGTCAACTTCTCTCTCAAAAGGGCTATTAGGGTCAAAACCCCAAGCCTCATTAAGTGGCGTGCAGGTGATGTGGTAGAATTGGTTAGATAGACGAAAACATGCAAATCTCTCTTGGCTCAAACTCATAATTGTTGTCCTTTTCTTCCATGTGAAGAGTAGAGAGGAACTCAAGCACAAGGCAATGGCGGGTCAAAACGTTATCCTTGAGGATAAACCCATTGAGACCATCCAAACCAAGCCTTAAAAGCAAGTAATTCTTAGGTGGTGGTCAGTCTACAAATAAAAATTTGTAGAGATCATCTCCTTGTTAGCGACTCTAGAGAATCATTCCTTCTCTTCAATTCTTCATTGCTTTATAAGGAGACGTTGAAGTTCTTGTGGGTTTCGGAGGAGGAAGCTACGCTAAGGTGATAAGTCTTGGAGGATTTCTTGGTTGCTATTGTAGGAAAGACTCTAATCAAGAAAATCAAGCACAAATATGGACTTCAAACAAGGCTTAACACAAGACCTCAAATATTCAACACAAGCAAGATTCAAGACAAATGTAATGGAATGGATTTGAGGTCATTGCAAGGTTATGGGAATTTGTCCCACATCGGTTGTATAAGCAACTAATGTGGGGTTTATAGAGTAAATGGGCTCACTCATGTACTAAGCTAGACTTCGGGTGAGTTCTCTTGTTTATTCTATAATAATGGCATTAGAGTCGATTCATCGGTAGTATGGGCATCTAATTCGGGGTTTATAGAATAAATGGAATGTTAAAGGTCAAACAAGAGAGCTCACCCGAAAGACTCACCTATTTGGTGAGAGAGCCCATTTGCCTATAAACCCCATACCAATTGCATACACAATCAATGTGGGACAAGTCCCATATCTTGCAATGAACCATAACAATCGACCCCCCAGATGGCCAACGTCCTTGTTGGGTCACGGCTGCATTGGGTCACATTATGTTGGGTCACGACCGGCTCTTCCAGTCCACCCACTCTGCAAGCCGCCCACTCTGCAGGCCGCCGGCTCCCATACTATTGTTATAGGTCAAACAAGAGAGCTCACTCAAAAGACTAGCCTATTAGGTGAGAGAGCCCATTTGCCTATAAACCCCATACCAATTGCATACACAACCAATATGGGACAAGTATCATACCTTGCAATGGACCATAACATGGGCTCTCTCACCTCACCTACTAGGCTAGTCTTTTAGGTGAGTTTTCTTGTTTAATCTATAACAACACAACCTAGCTCTATGGTCTCAACTAGTTCATCAATTTACACATGAGAACAAAAAGGTAGACCAAAAAAATGTAGTAGTATGCGTAAGTATTTATATAAATCAATTTTGAAGATAAAATATAGTTGCTAGACCAAGGCCAAGAAGATCAAATAAATATTCCTATAATATTCTAAGCCTGAATTGAAAGCCTAGATGCAACATTCTATAATGGTTTGAGGTCAAACCCTAAGTAATGAAAAAATACATGGGAAGAGCAATCCAGAGGAGCTAAAGAGGCGTCATGCACATGAAGAGTAAGGAGAAAAAAAGATGGACACTTTTGCGCGGTCAAAGATAAGCAATCTAGATCAATAATCACATCCTCACAAGTCCCAACGAACAAAGACATTAATGCCTTATCCCTTAGTGCTCAAACATCACCAGGTTGGATGGGAGATACATAGCACGTAAATTTCATCTTTGATCTCTAAAACATACCAAAATCCATCATTTACAATAAACCTTGGATGTACCCAATATTAAAAGAGCATCCCTGAAGTGTTTTAGCATCCCAGTCATACTCAGGACGGGAACACCACATGGGACGTGTACTCACATTTTTAAGACTATAACATTATTGTCATTTGTAATAATGGAAGGACATAAAATCAAACATGGGCAACAAGATGGAAGATTTCGGAAGATCAAACGAAGTCAACTGTGTGAACCCCGCAAACCAAACACACACAATCTCTTGGATTAAGGTGTAATTTCCTTAGG
This sequence comes from Amaranthus tricolor, assembly GCF_026212465.1. NCBI lineage: Eukaryota > Viridiplantae > Streptophyta > Magnoliopsida > Caryophyllales > Amaranthaceae > Amaranthus > Amaranthus tricolor. The sequence continues at coordinate 30,100,349 of NC_080050.1, read as the reverse complement.
CAACCTCACTGTGAAATAGTATTAAACCATCTAAGTATATACAGAAGGCAAAAATAAAACTGGATCACAAACTCTGGCTAATCGATAGAGTTTTGAAGATTATCTTACAAGTTACAACTAATTTCCCTGCTATGCCATTGTTTATCAAAAACTCAAAAAAATAATATATATGTGTGCGTTAGGGGTCTGAGTCTACCGAGGTGTCAATGTGATGTTAGCACACATTAGCATTAGCACCTAATTAGTCATCATTGCATTACGCAAATCAATACAAGGATACATAGCAAGAATCAAAGTCAATTACAATACAAGGATTTATAACCAGAATCAAAATTACAAGACATTGTGCAACAGAAGGTATTAGTGCGTCAAAAACAGGTTTAACATGATTTGGTGTGCTTACCTGTAGCAATGTGACTTGTGCAGAAAGGGTAGTTGCTTCTGTCTGCAGTGTCTGCACCCTCCTCTCCAACTCGCCAGTGTACTTAATTTTCCTTTCCTTTGATCTTGCCGCAGATTGTCTGTTTGCAAGAATCCTATAAATACAGAAGGGAAAATCAGTCAAGCAATCCAGTTGATCAGAAATATATCGTACGACCATAAAAATGTTGGTAGCAATCTAAGTGGTTTTACACTAAATTGGTCAACGAGGAGTATCTGAAAAAATGGGTTTAAAAAAAAGGAACTACTGAAAAGTGTACAAAAAATATTTCGAACAGCCACAACTATTTTAGCTACAGTCCTACGTGAGAAATCTCACCATAATCTGCAAAAGATTATATTACATCATCGTATTGATAACACAAAGAAATCTCACCATTATCCTTACGTTATTTCAATGATACTATCATCTCTTCTAAAACAATTAAAATCTTAAAATGCTACTCATTCAACTTTCACGACAGTAGGTCTCTACTTCAAGACTATCAAGCTGCCATTTAACATATGTGCTTCTTCAGCAACTACTTGTCTACTATAGTGCCTAAAATAGTGAACTCATCCGCCAGACTTTTAACGGCTTAAACACAAATAAAATTCACTTATTATCAAATCACTTGGCATGTGAGTACTTCCGTTTTTTACTCAACTACCACGACTCCATGATCCCCTAACCCCAAAGGTTTCCCTAAAACTTCTCCCCCGAAAGAACTCTCATAGTCTCATCTCCATCTACTCATCTAAATATTTCAGTTCCATCTCTGGAGCCTACCTCACCTCTAACAGCTCACGTATTCATCCTCACAGACATTGTCCTCACCACTACCGAAATCGCTGGAAAACAAGAGCATAAACTAAAGTATTCATTGCGCACAAGGTCGGGTGATTAGGTCCAACAATATGTGGTTGAAATTTGATTTTGATATTCAACTACCATTCCCGAAACCACTCAACCATCACTGTCTCTGACACCAATTCTCTAAAATGCTAATAACAAGCCCAACACACCAAGTCTCTAACCAAGGACCACCACCTAATGTTATTAAAATGGGGTTCCTACTTTGGATCGGTATGTGCACCAGGATTGCGTAAACCTTGTAAATTAAACCTCAAAAGTCATGACTTAAAAAATAAATGACCCAATACGGTAAATCCAACCCAATTTAATCAAAAATGAATTGAAATATGATTAAATCATGAAATTTATTGAAACCTCGCTATTAAACTTTATTCGATGTTTGTGTCCTATTTTAATTATTACTTTTATTTAATCTAAAATTTATTCATATGATTCAAATATTGAACCAACCCGAAATAGTCACGATTAACCCAAACCCTTCCTAAATCTATAGATTTTTACTAAACCCGACCCAAATCAAACCCAACCAGAAAACAATTTACCCAAAATAAGCCAAACCAAACAGACCGAGTTGACTACTTGAATTAATTGATTTTGATGATTAACCCAAAATAGTCACGGTTAGCCCAAACCCTTCCCAAATCTATAGCCTAAAGCTAAACCCAACCAAAATCAAACCCAAGCAGAAATCAATTTACCCAAAAAGAGCCTAACCAAATAGATCGAGTTGACTACTTGAATGAACTCATTTTCAAGTCTAGGATTGACAAGAAGGATCAAATTGTAGATATGTATAAGAATCCTACAAGTGGTAATTAGATTGTTATACTATACATTATGACACACTACACAGATGGACTTGTATTTGAAATATTCCTGATTTCAAAAGATTAAAATTTGATAACTAAAGTACACAAACAGTAATGCTAGAACCTTGTCCTCATTAAGTGGGTACAATAAATGTACCAAAACAAACCAAATTATGAGATCACCTTTAACTAAGTACACAATCTATAATGTAATCAAGCTACACAAACATCAAAAATGATAACTAAATTACACAAAATGATTATGATTAACTAATTTATTTAAATTTTTACAAACAATGACTTCAAATTTTACTTTAAAATACAAGTAAAAAAAAAAAAAAAACTAACATGAAAAGAGAGAAAAAGAAAATAGGGCTATCACATGGAATAAAAACACTCGGTTTTCGTTGTGTAATGGTCTTTACAAAGAGAAATAGAAAGTTGGCTTATCACAATCAAAACACTGCCTCGATAGTTATGTAACGTGTGATGTCCAATATTTCACCGTTACAAAGTTACTTGTTGATAAGAAAATATAGAAAATTTTCTTTAAACATCTACCTAAATTGTAGAAAAAGTTTTTCTAACATTTTCTTATTATAATTTTCATTAAAACCCATTACTTTAAGTATTACATATCACTAAAATATAGTTATTTAAAATTTTAGTCTTTAAACAAATAACTAACTAATAAATTAATTTTACCACTGAAGGACTAAAATGAAGGTGATAAAAAGGGAAAGCTAAGCAGTGTAATAGATACCCACTCATCCTCAGCATATGCCAAAATTTGGGTGGGATTGAATGACAGTGTGGACCAAAGAGGTATGTAAAAATGATATGCATTCAGAGGAGAACAAAATTACTTAAGCGAACAGCATAAAAGAAGTTTTTAGAACCCATGATCTCATTGTGGTAGTAATTTTGTCATATAGGCAATCACAATTGATTGTTCAAGTCTTCAGTCATTATCGAATGGATAAAAAAGTAGGATTCCCCTACAAACCATTTGTGCGAAAATTGTTATTGTGCCTATATCGTTCGAACCATCTATAGGGTAATGGGTATCAAAATTTAAACATTTGTAAATAAAGATTAAATAACCTTTACTTGACTTCTGAATTTGCTTCAATGGGCAACAAAAAAAGTTTGCATGTGACTGAATTTTAAAATAAGGCAAACAAGAAGTTGAAATTGACAAATAATGTGATTTCGTTTCGATGGAGCTATGACACAAAAAAAAGTCGGCAGGTGGCTGAATTTTGAGACAACACAAACAAGAGTTTAAGATTGACAAATAATTTATAGTTTTAAGGCTTATTGATGTAGATAAGCAACTAGTTATTGGATATATTTACAAAGAAATGCATTGGAAGTAAGAATCCATCAAAGATAATAATTCACATTAAAAATTATTAGAAGATGATTCAAAAGAGAAGAAATTTTCAACTTACTTTAATAAGAACGATGCCTAGTTGTGTGCGATAGTGTGTATATAAACATTTATGTATTTACTTTTATTGAAAAACGTGTTATTCTAATAATAAAGATTTAGATGTACTTTTACTAACATAATATGGATAGCCTTTGGAAGCAACTAGGCTAAAGAAGCAATAACATATATAGACCCACGTATCTATGTGTATACAAAATATTTATGATTTCTAAATTTGAATCAGTGTCACATAATTTGTTAATCTCCTCACCACTCGTGAATCGAAAAACTCAAATTATGACCTATTTTGGGCTATTTGGGGTAATTTTGAGCTTATCGTAAATATGGTGGATAAATGGTTTAAAACTGTAATAAATTTCGTACATTTACTATATTCCGAATAAATTGCAGATATATGGTGGACAAAATATGGATGAATTAAGGACAAGTGCTTCTCTAACTTTAAAAAATCGCAACAAAAGTGTTGAATCAAACAACACTATCTAGGAAACTAGACCACATGGAGCCATGTTCATATTAAGATAAAAAATCATCTCAAATACAAACAACTTTATATGATCATCAATGTCCGATATAATTATGATATGAAGTTGTAGACAATTACAAACAACTTTCATCTGATTAATTTGAATTACATATTTGATGAAGATGGTTTATTAAATGAATGGTTTGAGGACAAACCATAGTGCAAAACTAAGGTAATGGTAACGAAACAATGATTTGGTAACATGAGTGATGCAATTATCGTAACGCCAAATATGGTCGAATCATGACATATCCCTTGAACCAACCTATAATGCATTTTTTTACACCTTGACAACGCGGACAGTATCGGTTGGATGAATCTGAAAACCTTTACACCGTGGCTGACACCATACGACGGGGCCTTGTTTTTGTACTATGGGATGAAGATGATACATTATAAGTTACATTTTGATGATGATGTTGATGCCACAATGGTAATCAACGAGATGATGCTTGAGCCATATTACTTGTATGAAAAAAGTGTAAGAAAATCGTTTTTAGATGTATCATGGATGGATGTATCAAAGTGCTCAATATGATGAAAATGATGAAAATAACGAGCAAGAACCTCCTCGTCATTTCTTTTGGTCTAAGTTTTCACTATGAAAGACTTAATTGGCCTTCAAGCAAAAAATTTGTATCTTAAATTACGCATTCATTTGTAATAATTGTTTAAAAGTTTTGTAGCCTGTTGGATCTGGTTATAAGTTCACAAGCGTAAAACAGGAGTGTGATAAGTTCATCATGGTAGTCATGCAAGGATAAAAAATTAAAAAAAAAAAAAAAACTTAGTGTGGTGAAATAAACTGTTTTGAACAAGAAACATTGTAGTCTCCGGTGTTTGTGATTTGTTGGGGTAATATATGTGCAGAAACATAACTCAAAGACAGTTGACACAAGCAGACAGTAATTGATTTTGGGAAATCTTCATATCAATGGCACAGCTAATAAGATGCAGACTTCAGTATTAATTAAAAAAATAAAAAGGATGTAAGAAACCATAGTAATACACAGAATTAAAGGTGAGACAACCCCTAATATAACGAATATCCCAAAAAAAACTTAAAAAGGAACATGGACATAATGATGATGTACAAAGATGGTAACCTATGATGAGTATGTGAATGAACAAGAAAGGTAACCCTCAGAAAATGAAGTTTGTTTGTGGGTCCCTGTCAGGAGTGAGCTACTGGTTTCTCAGTCTGTCAGTGAGTAAGATGTTTGTTACTATATCTCAATCCATTAATAAGTGGTTTGTTACTATGTCTTTGTCCATGAATAAGTTGTTTGATCATCATTATTGAAGTTAAAGACTAATTGGGTTCCAAACAACATTTGCAGGCTAAGCAAGAACTTTGGATTGAATATCTTGATAAAGATATTCTCCTAGATTTCACGAAGTTATCCTTATGTCCATATACGATGAATATGATCTCACTTTTGGCTAGAGCTTCAATAGGAAACTTAATTTTTTTTATTTTTTAATCGGAAACTTAAACAAAGCTTTGAGGTTACTTCAACTACATTCATTCAGCTGACATTCTTCGTTTCCCTTTTAGGATTCATCTTGATTTAGTGAGCTAATAAATTTATAAATGTTGTTTAGAAATCAGATGTCGTATCTTTACTTTCTAAGTAAGTATCGTCTAGAATGTTGGTGATGTTAATGTGAATCATGTATATGTGGGTACAAAATTGGGACAGCGAGAGCTATTGAATAAATACACTTCTTTGATTCAACTTGAGAACTACTTACAAGTTTATTCCTTAACGGTGTAGCTTTCTAGTGAGCAAGTGAACTTCTTTACACACAATCCACAACCATATCATTCATCCTTCAGGGTTCTGGTAATCAACTGATTGCTCCGCAACCTAATTTGCTAGTCCATCCTTAAAATTTCTGGTGGTGGGCAAGTGAGCTTATAAATTTAAGAAAATTGGTTGATCACGTTCTCAAACCTTTTACTTTGAACCATAACCGAACCATCTAGAAAATATCACTATTGACACGGGTAAACGCAAGAACCTTAAATTTAGTAACATTCAATGCCTAATAACTAGAGCATCAATAGTTAACTCAATTTAGAACAATGCTTTCAGATTAGTTCAACCACTTGTCTAAATACCAGATCTCGAGAATGTGATAACTGACATTCATCAATTTTCTCATAAAAATTTATCTTAAATAGAATTCTATCTTCTATTGCCCCTAAAAATAAGTCTATCTTCTAAATATTGCTTAGGAGAATCAGATGTTATGGCCTTAGTTTCCATTCAATATATTCTATACCATAATAAATACGATTTTCCCACTTGGACCGTTAATCATAATTTCTATTGACAAAATTAACACAAGAATCTAATAATCGAGATTCCTCGATTTCCTTGAAATTAGAGCTTCAATAGGAATATATATTCAATAGAACTCTTCATTAATTGAATATAGCTTAGGAGAATCAAATTTTATAGCTTAACTTTCCATTCAAACAGGTATATTCCATACCATAAGATGTGTTCATGAGTATCTTTTGTATGTGTCCTAAAAATTTAAGACAATGAGTTGATCAGAAAACACGCGTTTTTTGACATGGGCTTGAGAGCTACTTCAAAATATTATTCCTTTGCGGTACACCACTCAGGTGGGAAAGTAAGCTTCTTTATCCACAACCAAATCCATTATCTATTAGTGATTTTCCGCTGCAATTGGAATTGTTAATTTTTCCTTAAACGACTTGGTGGAGAACAATAATTCGTTTGTTGAAACTCAAGTTCTAAAATCTTTAGCTAGAGCCATACATTTGAACCATTAGACAAAATCTCTATTGACAAAGTAAATATAAGAACCTCCAAATTCACCATTCCAATTCCATTTACCTAAACTAGATCTCTTAAAAGCTCAAAAATACAGTCTTGTACCAAGAATGCTCAACTCTTTACCATAAAAGAGCAATCCACACTATACTTTTACTAATATGTACACTCTCATCCTCGTCCTACATCATAGAACTCGACAAACTTCCTCGATCCACCTAATAAGCTCACCTACGAGCCCCTATAATCCTCTCTTCCAACACCCAACACTCTACCATGAAGAATAATTGTGAGCGTGTATGACTTCCTCTCGAAAACTATATACTTGTAATCAACAAAGGCTACAACCCCATATTTTCGGAATTAAGACTTCGGCATTGTCGTGTGTTGTTGGCATTTTTCTTACATCAAAGACTAAACCACCCTACTACTATTCTTAACAATTGAATCATATAAAAGCAACCCAATAATGATAACAACAAATGCAATAAACAAGTAAAAACACTAAAACCCAAACCAAAATCCAATACAAAAACATAAAAATCAAAAAAAATGCTAAAGAAATAAGGAAAAAGAAAATACCTTTTAGCGCGCTTAGGATCAATAAGAGCAAGTTCAGCAAGTTTTTCAGGAGGCATAGCTTTCTTAACACCATCAATCATCATAGAATCACCATCATTCATCATCGAACTCGACGAGCTTCCACCATCCATTGAATTAGTTCTTCTATGCCCACCAACCATTCTCTGTCCTCCAATTTTCCTCTCAACACCAGCAGAACCAGCACCAAACGAAACCCCATCAAAGAAATCAGCATCAACAGACAAACTCCTCAGATGTGGGGCCAAAGCAGGTGGGTTTAACCCCATCCTTGATGAGGTAGATGAAGAACGATTATCACCGCTAGATTCATCAGACTTAGAAGAATCAACGGGCATAGGAAGAGGGGAAGGGGAAGGAGGAATAATATCTAATGAACTAAGATTGAAGCTATCTATGTCGAACAGAAAGTCATCCTCTTCATCACCGGAGAACCTGAAAGTAGTGTCGGAGTGGGCCCTACGGTGGTGGGGTCCACCCCTTTGTGGGGTGGGGTCCACTTGATCTAGAAGGGTATGTTTCAGTGGGTTTGTGGGATAGTTTGGTGGGTTCATGACTGAATTCAAGCGGAAATTTTCAGTCAAAAGGGAGACTTTTGGGGATGGAGAGAATGTAGGAAGGAGGAGGGATGGAGAGAGAAGGGAAAATAGTGAAGGTGGTGAGTAGTACAGCAAATGTGTGTTGTACAAGTGTGTAATAAAATGGGGGTAATTATTGGATTAAGGATTATTATTATCTTACTTGATTAGCAAAACTTTTATTTAATCTTTAAATTATTTGTTTTGGTATCAATATGGAATTGATTGTATATTGTTTAATCTATTTGGATTTACTCTACGGCTAGTCTCTTCAGAGACTGTTTCTTTGAGAAATATATCTCAAATTCAACCCATTGAAGATTAATGTTTACATATTGTATTTTTAATGTTAACTTACATTATCATTAATGCTTATTTATCGTATTCTTAATGTCTACTTTCAATATCTTAAATGTCTACTTACATCATTCTTAATAGCTACTTACAATATTTAAAAAATATATAATGGACCGATTCAATTAGAGATGGTCTCTCAAAGAGATCGTCTCTTACAAAAATTTGTGTTTACTCTATCTTTTTTTTTTTTTTATCTTCTCATTTGAAATTTGAGAAGAAATCAAGATAAATATAATTATACATTAGATACTAAGAGATGAGAAGAAATTTGAGCTAAGTTTGTTTATTTGTTTTTGGGTCTTGATAGTAAGTAAATCCTTCTCTATAGCTTTTGGTAATTAAGATAGACCAAGACTAGGGCTGACCAGAGCTTGGTCTAAACTGTAAATTAAATCGGACCAAACCGTAATTTAAGTATTTGGTCTGGTCTACGGTCAAAATGGTCTGGTCCGGTTTTTTTTTTTAAAAAATGGTTTCCGGTCTGGTCTAGGTTTTAAAATTTTCAGACTAGACCGGACCAGAAAACCGTAATAAATTCCGGTCCGGTGAAAACTGTAAACCGTAGACCGAAACCCGCATTAATATATGAGAACTAAGAAGGCCCAAGTTTAATATTGTGTCTGGCAGCCCAAGTAGTATTTTATTTAAATGTTAGGCCCAAGCTTAAAAAAATTGGAAACAGGAAACCTGCTGTGTTCCTTCATTCTTTCATGCAAGAGTCAAGACCATTCTTTCATTCAGCCCCAATTCTGTGTTTTTCGCAAACAGGAAGGCGCTGTGCAGTTGTGTTCTTTCGTTCTCTATTCTTTCATTTTGTATTTCGCCTTCGACCTTCAGCGCTACCTTCAGGTATAAGTCTCCATTCTTTCATAATGTGCTTCGCCTTTGACCTTCTTGCTTCTTTCATGATTCTTTCTTACTTTCTAATTTATAGTTTCTTTCTAATTTATAGTCTCCATTCTCCAATCTCAAGTGCTGATAATGTAATTATGTTGGTTGATTTTTTGATTTTTTAGGCTTTTTTTGTTCAATTTTTGTATAAATTCAAATATTTATAAGTTGATGTTTTGATTTTTCCGATTTTTGGTTGATATTATGTTGATATACTTGATATTTTTGGGTGGAATATATGTGAAACAACAAACAGAATATTTGGTTGATACTTGATATTATGTTGAATGTTGATATTTTTGGGTAGAGATAGTCTTTGAAATGCAAGAAAGTGCTCCTTTAATTATGTAGATTGTTGATATTGTTTGGTTGATATGATAAATTGGTGATGTACTTAACTATTGAAAATTTGTAATGTTTTCGGATGTGGTGATGTATTTTGTTTACAGATTATCATATATCTTAGATTCTTAAATACATAAAAAGAAAAAAACCATATCTGGTCCGATCTGGTGTCTTGACTGGTCTGGTCTGGTCTGGTCTGAAAATTTTTCAGACCAGAATTTTTAGTCTGGTCTGATTTTTCTGTCAAATCAGACCAGACCGGACCGTGTGCAGCTCTAACCAAGACAGGAACTATGACAGCCTGAGGTCGGATCCAAGGAGGGGGAATTCTAGGGGGAGACTCTTTCGAGACTTTGAGTTAAGAGTGGGGACTTGGAACATAGGCACGTTAGAAGCCAAGTCTTTGGAGATTGCCAATGAGCTTAGTACATACAATATTCATGTGGCGTGTGTTCAGGAGACTAAGTGGAAGGGTTATGATTCGACCGCAGTAAAAGGGTATAAGTTGTGGTATGCAGGATAGGATGGCAGACGTAGTGGTGTTGGGATCCTCGTATCTAACAAGATCTTGGAACAAGTGGTCGATGTGAAAACGTGTAATGATAGGGTTATGTTGGTTAGAATAGTACTAGGAGGAGAAATCACGTCTATTATTAGTGCGTATGGGCCCTAAGTTAGTTCAAATGAACAGGAGAAACTCGATTTTTGGGACTGCTTAAATAACATTATGGGAAATATCCCAAGAGATGAGAAAGTTTTCATAGGAGGAGACTTCAATGGGCATATAGGCAAGGAAACAGATAGTTAAGAGTCAGTCCATGGCAGTTTTGGCCTAGGTGTGAGAAATGAGAGTGGAGAACAACTACTACATTTTGCTCTGGCCCATGATTTGTTTATAGCAAACTCTATCTTCAGAAAGAAAGAGGAACACTTGATCACATACAAGAGTGGAGGACATGCGACCCAAATTGACTATGCCTTAATGCGTAGAAGTGATAGAGTCTCATGCCGGGATTGTAAGGTAGTTCTGGGTAAAAAGATGCCAATGCAACACCGTTTGTTAGTCTTAGTGTTGGTCTTTCATATAAGCAAAAAAGTTGTCGACAAGAACGTAAAGTGTCGACGAAGGATTATGTGGGGTAAACTTAAAGGGGAAGTAATCGCCACATTCTCGGCCAAGATCAAATCGTTGGGCTACCCAAGATTTTCCGAAGAGGCAAATCATATGTGGAAATTTATGGCTGAAACTATTCGAGAAGCTGCTAAGGAGACCTTAGGAGTGTCGATAGGTCAAGCAAAGGTATATAGGGAGGCGTAGTGGTGGAACGAGGAGGTTCGGAAGAAGATAAATGAAAAAAACAAAAGGTTCAAAGAGCTTTTGGCTTGCACGGAAGAGGGAGATCGGGAAACCAAGAAAGAAATTTATAAAGAGGCCAAACGGGTAGCAAAGAGAGCGGTAGCTGAGGCAAAAAGTCGAGCGTACGAAGATTTTTATAAAAAAATTAGTTACAAAAGAGGGAGAGAAACATATTTACAAGCTTGCAAAGGCCAGATCCCGTAAGAAGCAAGATGTTGGGTTAGTTAGGTACATTAAAGATGAGAATGGACAAGCTTTGTTGACACAAGAAAACATCAAAACAAGGTGGTATTAGTATTTCTCTCAATTGCTGCATGAATCTAGGGGGCCAGAGGAGGTGGGAGGACAGGTTCCTAATGTTCTAAACCAACACGAATATGGGACAATCAAGAACATAACCACATATGAAGTTAGAGAAGCACTCAAAGATATGGAAAAAGGCAAAGCTGTCGGCCCTAGCAACATTCCGATGAAGGTATGGTGGTGTTTAGGAGAAGAAGGCATTCGATGGTTGACTAACCTTTTTAATGTTATTTGGAGGTCACACAAAAGGCCTGAAGAATGGAGGAGGAGTACACTTATTCGTGTATATAAAAACAAAGATGATGCACAAGCTTGTGGGAACTACAGAGGGATTAAGCTTCTCAGCCACACAATGAAATTGTGAGAAAGAGTGATAGAGAAGAGAATCAGACAAGAGGCGGTGATTAGGGAACACCAATTTGGTTTTATGCCAAGGAGATTTACCACTAAGGCTATACATGTGCTTAGAAGACTAATGGAAAAATATAGGGAGAAGAAAAAGGATTTGCATATGGTGTTTATAGATCTAGAGAAGGCTTATGATAGCATACCGCGATATATTATCTGGGAAAGCCTGGAGAAAAAGGGAATCTCACAGAGCTATATTGATGTTATACTAGATTGAAAGGTAAATTCTACAAATTTGCCATTAGGCCAGCATTGTTGTATGGGTCAGAGTGTTGACCCATAAAGAAGATCCACAAACAAAAGATGGAAGTAACAGAAATACAAATGCTGAGGTGGATGTGCGGTAAAATGATGATGGATAAGATCAAAAATCAGGAGTTCAGAAAGAAGCTAGGGGTTGCTCCACTATCTGCTAAGATGCGCGAAAATAAACTAAGATGGTTTGGGCATGTGCAAAGAAAGCCAATAGAGGCTCCAGTCAGAAGGATAGAAAACATTATAGTGGAGGGTAAGAGGAATCGAGGAAGACCTAAGAAAACGTGGGTTGAGCAAATTATGGACGACTTGAGTGAACTACACCTAGATTAGTATAAGTCTCTTTTGTTGTCTCTCTTGCACTGATGCCTAGTTGTTTACTTACTTGCCCCTATTCTTTTTGTACCCATCGGGTCTATTATTTTATCCCAACCTTTTTTTGGCTTATGTAGTTCTTCTGCATGTAGTTTTTGATCTCTAAGCAACAGTGCTAATCAATTCCTTTCTATGCAGGGCTCTCACCTTCTGGGGGTAAAATTGACTGCTTTCCTCTAGTATTTTCTCTCAAGGAAGTACAAGTATGGATTTTCCGTCACCTTCCCTCACCCAGACCCTGTTTTTGAGCGGAATATTGGGTTGATGATTATATTAAATAAATACTTTATTGATATTGAAGAGTTAGTGTAATGCATTTCAAAAAAAGAAAGTATGTGTAATTATGTCATTAGATTTTATTAGGTGTGTATAAAGTTAATAAATTGAAAATTAAAATATGAATTAATTTCTATAGATTAAATTGTAAATGAAATAATTTTCTTGAATTTTATTGTTTACAAAAGTAGAATGATTCTCAATAAGAATAACATTTTAAAGTTTTCAAATGGAATATATGAGAAGAAGATAACAAGAGAGTAATACTTTTTGGATTATGTGAGTAAGTTGAGGGAAAGAGAGGACTAAATGAGAATTGAATTTGGGATTTTATATAGAAAAAATAGTACTTATTCCAACTAAAATAGGATATGATTTTTTATAGACTTGAATTTTAGATTTGAGTGTGTTTGATAATTTTTTAGATTTTTGGCCTTTTAATTGGCCAAAAAGTCAAATAAAATATTTAGCAAATAACTTTTTAACCAAGTGAAAAAATAGTTTTAAAGTCAAATCCGAAAATATACTGGAGTAACATGTTCATTAGCTTTTATCCACTTTTCACGAACCATCAACAAAGAACCAACAAGTGATTTTTAAGCAGCCAACACTTCACCCATGAACCATGTTCCAAACAAACCTTTTGTGTTACTTTGTTTTTATATTAATTTAGAGTTAATTTTTTAAATGAATGATAATGTTATTGTTTTGAGGTGAAAAAACTAATTTAAGTTTGTTTTCGATTGCAAAAATTTATACGATGAAAATACTTTGGTAGCTATTAGTAACAGAGAACAAACTTTTTGACTTTTTTGACCTCCAGTCTGTTGTTAATGGTGACTCAAACTAGCAAGCACCATTGAAGAAGATGAGTATGGGTCAAAAAGGAGGTCCGCGGGGCACGGAGAAGCTGCTGCCTCAGTCCGCGGGGCGTAGAGTGCGTTTTGTCTCCATTTTGCGGCTCGCGTAGTTGTACACGGCTCGCGAAATGGCGGTTTCTTTTCACGGGAGGTGTCTTTTGGGACGGTTACTTTGTGTTTATTATGTAATAACTTCCTTTTATTGGGCATTAGTATATAAACTCCCATTTTAGGATTAATATATGATGATTCACAAAAATTTGAGAGAGATCACAAGAGAGTCATTAATTTGTGAGTGTGATTGAGATTCATCTTGTAATTGTTTGCGATCATAGTGAAATTATTTGATCGTGGTGCCGGTGGATGTAGCTATCACATTGATAGTGAACCACGTTAAATCTCTCGTATCAATTTCTTATTTTGCATTGAATTTTCTTATTGTTTCATTATTGTTCAACGAACTTGCTTCCGCTGTCGCACAACACAGTCTTTATTCGCTGTTATTAACAGCGAACAACCCCAAACCATAGCTTTGGAATAAAACTGCTTATCTTGGAAATTAATTTGCAAAGTTTGCTATTGTATGAATTTTTTATATTTTTTACTTGTTTCAAATTTTCTGACAGAGCAAAGGCGATTTTAGACTAAAGTTAGTCAGGGCTATAGCCCAAATCATAAGAAATAAAATAGTATATTAAACTGATATTTAATATTTAAATTCACAAATAATACAAAAATAATTGGGGAAGGGGCTCTGGTGGTGGTAGACTGGTAGGGAATGCCTAGAGTTGCGCCACCGTCGGGGAGGAGAATGGGAGGGAGGTATTTTTTTTCCTTTCAAAACTTAAAAGCCTTTTTAATTTTTTATTCCTTTTTTAGTAAAGTAGTATGTGTTTAAATTGATCGAGTTTATTTAAAACTAATAAAAATTATAATTTTTATCATTAAATAAGTAATAAATGAGACAATTTTGAATAATATTTTTCTTCTTTTTAAGAGTAAGCATTCGACAATAGATTTAAGATCAATATGATCTCAAACATAAATAAGAATGGTGATTCTCTTGTTGTAAAACAACCCTAAGAAATATCTACATGGGTAAAGTAATAAGCTTTATATTTTGATGACCTAAATGCAACATAAAAGACTTCAACTTCAAGCAATGTGAGCAATGGCACTGATCTTAAGAACAAACAATGGAATATAACTCTTTGTATGTTTTACCAATGATTGTTAGCTAATGATTGGTTTGACCAATTGAAATATTAACTGATAAGTTAATTATATTAAATTAGGTGTTTTAGCCAACTATTAAAGAGATATTTGGATAAAATTTATTTGCTAGTTGTTAGCTAGTTAGAGAAAAGGTAAGATAAAATCAAAAGTCAATCAAAAAAGCCACTAATGGGTCAAATGGCCTTGTCATAATAGCTAGCTTTGCAACTAACTTAAAAGTCTTTAAAAAAAATACTTTTTTGCCAGTTAACCAACCAAAAAGCCAAAGATAAAAAATCAACATATTTGTCAAAAATCCCAAATCTTGTGTCCTTAATGATCCATAACTGCAATAGTATCAAGCCCATTGGACTTCGTCACAACTTCAAATCGGTTATCGAAATCTGGTTAAGCTAAAACGAGCTTTACTTAAATATTCTTGAATTTTGATCATATGCTCTCCATACAATACCTTCTCACACGAGAGCCCCATTTGGTTAGCTAGTGTGAATGACATTACATACGATTCTCATACATGAGGTTTAATATTCTATTTGGAATGAGCCCATAATTAGTGAGATATGAACCCATGAACTAGGCATTTGATACCATATCATAGCACCAATTTAACTATAAGTTTAAGCTAATTATAGAGTATTATTTATGAGGCTACAACAATCATGAAAATTATTATTCTTGGATTTTATTATTATTATTATTATTATTATTATTATTATTATTATTATTATTATTATTATATTTTTGAAATATAGCTTTTAATTTTTATTATTGAAATTCTGCATTTATGGCTTGATATTAATTTGTCATCCATAATTAGCTTTCCTAATTAATTCTCAGTACAATCATGTTTCACAAACCGATCGGGCTATACCGACTAGGTTTTTTTCTTCTTTCTCTTTTCTTCTTTTTGGCATGGTTTTGGAACCTTTTCATATACGGGAGAAAAAAAAAAACCCTATATGATCGATCACCTTGCACACTCTCAAAAACCCCTGCGTAACGCATATAATAGAGAGACAAAGACAACATAAATGTAATATTAAGGGCCAACTAGTATATATAAAATCAAAATCTTGGTCAACATCCTAATTTTTAGGTCCTATATATTTGAATTCGAATCTAAATCCAGTAAAATATATAGGGTCTAACTAAAGGTGTTTATTTGGAATTTTGGATAATAGAATTGATTTCAAGTCAGGTGTTTTAGATCAACTTAAAACTGAATCTTGTGTCCAAATTAATTTTTTCATGACTATAAAGTCGGGTCAGAGTTAGATTATTCGATTCCAAAGCCCGGTAAATATATATATTGAATCTATATTAAACAACTCTTAATCTGATTGGATCCTACTTAAATCGACACATGTCCTTCCCTACTGCCAAGCCGGATATAAGACGAATTGTGCTTTTCTTAAGGACAAGTCGTGCCCATGCCGCAACCCACACATCGGCCCGATCCATGCCCCCCTTTACTTTCACTTATAACTTGACAAAATTAGGTCACCCCACCAATAAACATTAGTGGGAAACCACTCTTTTAACACTTATATCTTAAAATTGGCCCGGATTAAAATAGCTTTGTTTAATGGAGAGTTTTGTGTCCGCCACACTCCACTAGAAAAAGCAAAACCAATTCTTCACATTATCCCAAAACACTATATAATTTTCCCTTAACCTAATTATTACATGCATGGACCATTACTAGAGAAGTAACAAACATTTATTTAGACCATTCTGTATATTTTTTGATTCTGAATGAAAAATAAAAAAGAATCCTAAAAATTAAAAGTGTAATAAATAATATAATATTTATTTTGTTTTTTATTGTTGATATTTGAACTACGTTATAAAAAAAATACTATAACTTAAATTACTTAACCAAAAATATAAATAATACTAAATTTAAATTCAATTCAAGTTAATATCAACCTTATACATGAAAATAATTTTTTTTTGAACCTTAAAAAATTTGGGATAATGAGCGGTAGCCGATTTTTACCTTGCTAATCGATAGCCATAATTACAAGTATAGGCGAGGGAAATTAAGAACTAGATGAGAATTCTATTAAAGAATCAACTCAACCAAAAATTTAAGCTTATGATTGAGATCCCAAGATATGTTATATACTCTAATACGACTTCTCACACGAGAGCCCTTTCAGCTAGGAATATGATGATACACAGGTCTTCTTCGTACATAACGCTAAATATTCCACTTTAAATGAGGGGTGATTGAGATTCAAACAGGTGACTTCTTGTCACGCTGACTTTTGATACCATGTTAAGAAACTAATTTAACCAAAAATTTAATCTTATAATTAAGACCCCAAAAATATATATGTTATATACTCAAACATATTCAACTCAACAAACATTATTTTAAAGACTCTTTTCCCACCAAATAATCCAAAGTGTTTCAATCTCCATCTATAAATAGCTAGCCTTATGACTTTCACACACTTATCACAACTAAACTAAACCCTCTTTCCTACGCATTCTTATATAAAAAGACTTACACACTTTCATCAAAAAATGGATTCCTCCAAACAATCTACATTCGATGAAGAGAGCCAAAACCACCAAGAACAAGCCGAAGACGTATTTGACTACTCGTCAAGAGCACAATGGCTAAGAGCAGCCGTCTTAGGCGCCAACGACGGTCTTGTTTCGACCGCGTCACTCATGATGGGAGTTGGCGCGGTCAAACAAGACGTCAAAGTTATGATTTTGACCGGCTTTGCTGGCTTAGTAGCCGGAGCTTGTAGCATGGCTATAGGAGAATTCGTCTCCGTATTTTCTCAGCTTGACATAGAACTTGCACAAAGAAAAAGAGAAAATAAAACAAGACAAAATAACGAAAAAAAAGAAAATGAGGAAGAAAAAGAAAAATTGCCTAACCCTTTACAAGCTGCATTGGCTTCTGCCCTAACGTTTTCGGTTGGGGCAATGGTGCCGCTTTTGGCGGCATCGTTTATAAAAGAGTTTAAGGTTAGAGTTGGGGTGGTTGTGGCGGCTGTGACGGTGGCGTTGGCGGTGTTTGGGTGGTTAGGAGCCTTGTTAGGAGGAGCACCAGTTTTTAGGGCTTCTATTAGGGTTTTGGTGGGTGGTTGGCTTGCTATGGCTATTACCTTTGGTTTGACTAAGTGGATGGGGTCCACTGAGTTTTAGGTTTGATTAAGAATATTAATGAGGTCTTTTATTATTAAATAATGATTTGAATATCTAGTAATATTGTGCTAGTTGACAATGTAACGATACTAGCTAAAAGATAAAATGTCCACTTATGTAAGTGTGTTATAATTTGTATAAGTAATGATCAAGATGTAATTCACTATTATAAATGGAATAATTAGTGTTATTTTAACAGAAGTTTTAGTTTTATGGTGAGACTATATTTATTGGGTAGTGTGTTAAAGTGATCATTTAAAATTTTAAAGTGATTAATTAAAACTGAGCTAATTATATGAATCAGTCTCATAGTAAAATGATTTCATATAAGACAAGTTATACCTTATTTTAAATATTGAGGTTGTTTGGTTGAAAGATGATTTCCTTTGGGATTACATTTTTTTTTATAAAAACATGAAATTTAGGAAACGGATCGAATTCATTTGAAGTGCATTAAGAGGGTGTTTGGTATGAGAATATAAAATGTAATGGAAAGGAAAATGATAAAGAGGAGTAAGAGTAAGGGTATGGGTTGTAGTTATATGTTGTTTGGTATGAAAATCTAAGAGAAACACTTAATTGATCATAGAAAGGGAATTTGTTATTTGACATAAATGGATGGTAACATTACCCTCAAGAAAGGGATTGGGTTAACATAATATCATACCAAACAAATATGTGGAGTAATGGTAATTAAATCCCTTACTTAGTATTAAAAAGTTCATACCAAACACCCCTAAGAGTGTAATAATCATGTTCTCCATTGGTAATAAAAAATTCTCGTGTTGATTGTTAGCTAGTTTTTTATGGTAAACCAAACAATATATTATAACTTCTTTAAAAAATATCAATAGCGATTCTTCACATGTATTAAGGAACCAATTCAATTAAAAACTTTAGATAATTATTGTAACTCCAAGATATATATTATTTACTAACGTAGTATCATGTCTTTTTAAGATAAAGTATGGATGCAATATAAGAGATGAATGAGAATATATAGAACCCATAAGATCATTACAATTCGTCATATTGGCTCTGATATCATATTATTAAATTAACATTTTGTCACTTTTTGATGATTATATATACTCTATTGTAATAAAATTATATTGTATTGAAAAGAATATAATTAATTACAAGCTAGCACTATATATAGGAGATGAAAGATTACATGAATATTACAAGATTGCTACGATAATACACCATACGCAATCAGTATTACATTAACTTACTATATAAGAAATTATAAAATATAAAAAATCAACTTTCTTTTTTAGCTCCGTATAGATTAATTGAGGACTTGAGGTAAGGGTAAAATTAGAAAAGGGGCCAGCGTGAATCAAATTAGCTAGAGACTATAATCAACCAACAATGTTGGGGCGTATTTGGATTCAGGTTGGCATGGACTATGGTCCAGGTAATAAATTTTTTCGAATTTCATCCCTGCAACGATATTCAAGTAGTCGTTGGAGAGAATAAATTCTCATGAGTCACGAGAATTTAATATGAAAAAATAAGAAATTTTTTGGTTATGTATTTCCTTTTAGGTATTTTCTTTTATCGGTTAAGTTTGTAATCTTTTTTTTTTTTATGAAAACGTTTTCTAATTGGTAAAGAAGATGAATAAATTAGTTTCATTAGTTCATTAATATAATAAAGGATTGTAAGAATATTAAAAGTTAATTAATTATTTAACAAAATCATAAATAAATATAATCCGATCCATATGCTAAAGTTAATCTTAGAGTTTTGGTTCTAATGATACAACATGTAATAAAACATCTTGTGATTACTTTTATTAATTATCATGTAAGATATCACATACAACCAACATCATAAAATACTGACATTAATTATTTAAAGGAAAAAATGGTAGAAAATGCACGCAATTTACGTTTGGTTAATAGTTTTGAACTTTTGATAATGCACTTTCAGTTTTATGCGCATTAACTTGAGTTGTTACTGGGATTTCTACTAAGAATTTTACTGATTTTTCTTCTAACAGAAAACCCAAAGTCTTGTAATAAATGTAGAGATCATGCCTTATTTTTGTTAAAAGCTAAGTGGCTTACATTTATGAGTACTTGAAGGTGACTAGACTTAATGTGTCCTTGTAAATAGTTGTTGGCTGTTAATTTTTTTTGTCTGCTTTTTAATTTAGATTATTTGAAGGTGTTGAATATTTTTATTGCCTTTAAGGAAGTTGGATAAATAAGTTTATAAGAATGTTGAATAATTTTTTGTGTTGACTACTCTTATATTTAACATTATTTCATTTATTAGAAGACTTTAAAGTTGAAGACCTAGGAGAATGTGAGAAGAAGAAATAAAGAATGACTTGTATAACCTACATCTCTCTGAAAACCTGATTGGAGACGTCGTATCCATGTTTTAGACTATCGATACTCTTTTGCTTTTCAGTTAGAGTTCTTGTTTTTGCTTTTGCCTTTTTACATAAATCATTAACTACTGAGATTTTTTCTAAGGATACATCTATGGATATTTATCGAGCTGAGGGAATTTTTGGTCACACTCTTTTTTCTAGATATGAATTTTCATCTTCATTCCTTTCCCAAACTCTGATCATATATAATTTTCAATGAGCAGGATATACCTTAAAGTTTCATTTTTTCCATAAATCTTCATACTTCTTTCAAATAAAACTTCTTATAGCCATTAAACACCAGTTTCATTTAAGTTAAATACATTTTTGAAAGACACATATATAATATGTCAGATTATTTAAGAATAATTAAAATGTAATTTTTTTCAGCAAATGCACAATATATTGAATTATTAATGACAAAATTTTCTTTCATCATCATATGTGATTGTAAAAACTAAAAGTAAAAGATATGTACAAATAAATTAAATGTAGGATCATACCATTCACGTATCGAGCCTAACAAAATTGCAATGACGGTCATATAAAGGGGAGATCATATACTCTTTTATGCAAAATCAAAGGAGATAAGTTTCAGGAAATTAATATACAAACTTTCTTGGGTGGAAAGTTGATTAGTTAGGAATTTAAAAGTTTTTACTTACCATATTTATTTTATTATTTTTCAAAAAAATATTTGCAAATCGGACATTATCGAGAAGTAATGCAATCTGACTTTGATTCTCGATGCCCCTTCTCTCATTCTATCTCGTACTCAAAATTAATATATACTTTTTTCATTTCATTGAAAATATATATAATAATATATATTTAGCATTGAATAAGTGTATTGGATACCGTGAAAAAGTAAATATGATATTTTTATTTTTCATTGAAATGGAAGTAGTATTAACATAAAACAATATTATAAACTCGTTAATTTTAAGGATTATATACGATCAGTCGTCTTAATATATCTGGTAAAATCACTATAATATGATTCACTAGCTAATTTCGATTCGCTAAAATTTATCAAAAAAAACACTAAAATCAAAGAAAGTAGTTTTAGAACACCTCTTTGAGTGGAAAGTTGATTGACTACAAATTAAATAATGGAATTAAATATGTGAAATTAAAATTATTTGATGATTACAATAGTAGATAGGGATCTTGTGGTAGTCTTGTGGAGTGCACACTCCCATGAATTATTAAATCCCAAACTTTAATTTTGTTCACATATAATTTTTAGTGAGTCCCAAAGTAATAACTTTAACACATCCTTCGATAATTAATTAATTAAATATTAAAAAACTTCAAAATAAGTCCAATTATCATTAAACAGTATTATTCCACTAAGTATTAGAAAATTTGTTGAAGAATTCAAGTTGTTCTATATATACTAGAAGATGGATTCATTGCTATCATTATAAGAAAATAAATTAAAATAACGCAGGCTTATCAACTAAGAGATCAACAATGATCATAAGCACTAATCAAATAATTAAGGTCAAATTATGATAGGGTCTTAAATCATGGTAGACTGTGATTTGATCAGTCTGATCATTTTGAATATTATTACATTACATTTTTTTAATTCTTTCTAGCTAATTTTATCTTTTTTTATTTTTTATTAATATCTGATATTTCTATCAAAATACATTTTTCTTCTTACGTTTACTTGATGGTACCCTTGTTACCAAGCGTCTTCCAACTGCTATACACCGTCGCCTTTTTTCATTTTTAAATTTTCAAAATCACCTCTTAAAGATTGAAGTTTAGTACTTCTCACCTTGCTATCTCCTTGAAACTCTTGTTGTAAAATCTCCCATGCCTCCTTCACTGTATCGACCCTTAATATTCTTGGAAAAATTGAATTCGCAAGTGTATTTTGTATTAAATATAACGTCTTGGCATCCTGCATTCTTTCTGTCTCGAGCTTTTTCTTTAGCGAATTACTCAAACTGCTTTCATCTTTATACTCTTGGTATCCTTCATCTACGTATTTTTATAAAACATGTGATCTTAATAATGTCTTTATTTTTATCTTCCAAAATTTATAATTTTCTCCCCAAAAATTGGTATTGGAAAATTTGCAATGTTATTGGCCATCGGGTATTTTTTTAACAAGGTTTATAAAATTATGGAGTTTTTATTTATTTTTAGTTGAGCATGCATACAACACTTGATACCAAATGTAGGAAATGCTGATTTTATATTTAAGGAAATTATAGAATGGAGAGTAGTATTGTAATTGAAGGAGTAGTACTTTATCCATTGATTTTTTTTTAATTGTCATTCTTATATCAACTATACATCACCTATTTATAGTAAGTGAATGTCTAATTATTTTGGATATTATTACCTGGAATACACGGACACGTCTCTAATCCGTGTCCGACACGCCAAATGAAGTGTCTAATATTTTAATATTTTTTCGGACACGCGGACACGGCAAGGACACGGGAGGGACACGGCAACGGACACGGCAAACAGTCAAGGACACGTTTTTTTTTTAAATAAAAATAAAAATAAAAAGTTGAAATGTTGTTCTTGATTTTTTTTATATCCTCTTTGAATATTTGTTAATTATTATTTGTTAATGTTAAATTGTTAATGTGTTATTTGTTAATCTTAAATTCTTAATCTTAGTGTTTGTAATTTGAATTTTGAAATGTTGAAATGTTGTTCTTGATTTTTTTTATATCCTCTCTAAATATTTATTAGTTGTTATTTGTTAATGTTAAATTGTTAATGTGTTTGTAATTTGAATTTTGAAAAGTTGAAATGTTGTTCTTGATTTTTTTGTATATCCTCTTTGAATATTTGTTAATTGTTATTTGTTAATATTAAATTGTTAATGTGTTATTTGTTAATCTTGATTTTAAATCTTAAATTTACCTATTTATTTGGTTTTCTTTGATTTGGTTTGTATGACTATTTTTAAATACTCATGTTGTTTATTTGGTACTTATTTGCATTTTATGTGAGTTTTATGTTTTTAAAGTGTTTATTTACATATATCAAATGAAAGATTGTAAAATTATCTTTAATTTGATATATTTATTATATTACCATTTTCGTGTCCCCGTGTCCACCATTTTTAAGTTGGCGTTTTCCCGTACCCGTGTCGTGTCCGTGTTCGTGTCCGTGTCCGTGTCCGTTTTAGTGCAACCTAGATTATTACACTACATTTCTCTAGAATCTTCCTAACTAGTTTTATCTTTTTTATTCTTTATTAATATCTGATATTTCTATTAAAGTCTTAGATTTTTCTAGATTAAAATAATTTGATCACATTACTTTAATAACTAATAATAATTAGTAAAAATAAAATTATTTTTAATAAAAATAAATTTCGTACATTCAATAAAAATAAGTAGACAAAATATAGGTCATATTAGTGAAAATAAGTTCGGTTCAATCTAATTAGATGCATGGTCTAATTGCTTTGGAGTACGATCAACTGAATTATATTATTAGTATGTTAGCTATTAAGAGCTGATAGATATAGAAGTTTACTCTATTGTTTATGCCTTTTTTTTTTATTATTATTAGTATATTTTTTAATACGCTTCCACAAATTTTTTTTTTGAATATCAGATATTGACAATCCTATAATTCATAATTCATTTATTTTTTGAAAATAAAAATTTTATAAATTTTAATTCCACTTTAAAATTCTTGTCATAGTGAAATAAATCATAAAAATATATGTTGCGTATGATTTTAGAATGCCCATAAATGGTGGACAATAGGCACATTTGTAGAAATCAATTATGTTGTAGAAAAGGAAAAAAAAAACTTGATGCGTAGACGTAAAAGTTGAGAATCAAAATAAATAATTATAAAAGCTTAAAATAAATAATTATAAAAAAAATGGAGCTTAGTGGAGGTTATGTGGATAACACTCCATATTAGTAAAAAAAAAATGCCTTCTATATTTGACCGTCTTTCAAATAAATTTGTTGGATAAATGTGTTTTTAAGTTGATTTTTTGTTTGAGTTTTAACTTTAATTTTATTAATTGGTTAAAAAATTTAAAAATATATTTAATAAATAATTAAAAATTAACTTTTAAGTTAAAATGAAAAAAGCGATAAAGAATACAGTGGATGGAAAATTTTATTTATATTTAGTTGGTATTAGGGTCTTTTATACATTGATTTAAGCGTATTAACACCATTGAATTCAATCTTCAATTAGTCATGTACATTGAACACAAAGACCATATAAATTTAAAAGTGATATATTGATTATTTTTATATGGGATTGGTTAGAGAAATAAAGAAAAAAGTCTTAACCACTAAGTGAATCAATGAGAATCCCTATAGTTATTCATTATTAATAATCTCCAACATTGATTACTTCAATCTTTTTCTAGACAATACATCCACTAAAAAATAGCAATCAATTATTATAAAAATCTCGTATCCAAAAAAAATGACTGATTCAAGTAGTTTTATTAAGTGAGTTCAAAAGGTCAAAGTCAAAAGTGATGATTAAGGAGCTTGCAGTTAGCAAGATTCTCGGCTCGAGTATGACCTGCAAAAGAAATAAAATTCAGTACAAATATCAAGCTAGACGAATGGCATGGGAAGACAAGGCAAGACAAGACAAGTATTAAGGCTAACAACATAAACATAGAAGAAAAAAAAACAATCATAAAGACACAAACAATAATCATTTCTCTAATAACTACAATGATCGAGACAACGAATTCAACGTCTCCATCTACTTCTATAAGTTTATCCTTAGTCAAATATTCGATAGTAGCAACTAGCTTAGGTCATAACATGAAATTTACCATATCGTGATGAGTTGGATTCTTCTTTCGCCACATCATTTCACTGTCCTGGTGTATAATCAACTATTAATTCATGTATAATGCTTATTGATTTGAAATAGTTAGAACCATAATATTCTCCCCTTTGTTATCGATAAGTTCTTAACTTCATTAACTTTTACTTTTATAAACTTTAAAGAAATCTAATACCTCTTATTACTACCCATTGTACAAATACACTTTTTTAGAGGAACTTGTAGCCTTACCTTTGGCTTTTTTTCACAATAAAATTAGTTCCTTTTAGTTGAAAATGAGAACTCTTATATTAAGGTCATTAGACCTAATACTAGTACCAAAAGCGCTTATAGTTCAATGGATAGAGCATCTGCATGTGGAGCATAAGGTTTAGGGTTCGGCCCTTACTGGGCATAGGTATTAATTGAGGGGTTTCTTGACTGCGCGCATCTATCTTTACTCCCTCCTTGGGGGAACGGATATGATTTGTCCGCATCTTACAGGAAAAACAAAAAACTCTACCCGGACCTTACCTTATGCGGGATACTGGGAGTGTGCTTTACCTTTACTTTTTAGACCTAATACTAGTATTGCCACAACTTTATCTTTTGAAATGTAGATATATGAAGGACTAAACATACCAATATAAATGAGGAAAGCCCCATAATAGAAGGGACACTAGGCAAGATCATGGATTAGTATCTAGTAAGATAGATGTTGATATAGCATAAGACTAGTCTTATACAAATAATGTTAAAGAAAGGTAAAGATGTGTGGGCAATACACAAACATTATTTGTTGGATTGTGAAATAAATAATGGGAGCTGGTGGCATATGTGTGGAGAGCACACTCTTTTGTATTAAACTATTCCCACTATATTTGGAGATTTCTTAATGTATGCTTTCCGCCTCAGCAATCCATTTGTCCCATTCCATTCATCATATTACTCCTTTTGTCACACCAATTTCTCCCGAAAGCAATTAGTGAGAAAATTAAGAAAAGTGAATAAAATTTTATTTTATAAAAATATTGAAGAAATAAATAAATGAAATGCAACTGTAAGTTAAATATATAGGTGAGAATTAAAGAAATGTGATGGAATTTGGGATGAATTTGAATGTTTGCACCACTTCAAAAGGCTTATTCTAGTTTGGGCTTGAATTACTTATTATCAACTACTTAATATTTTACTCTTGACTTAACAATCCCTTTCACATACCAAGGATCAAATCACCCGTATGTTAATCTCCTCCAATGACATAGTACGTCTCCTTGTGCCGCCAGTCCGCCACTTAACTAGGAAAGATGCTTCTTTGACCACCATGTCAGACCTAACATAGATCACATCCCTCACGACATAAGATTAAAAGATCCTAACACAAGAAAACTCTCTATACAAATCATCAAGACGAGATTCTTCCATCGTAAGGTCACACTAAAAAGTCGCAAATATATACATGTGCTCTTGTTGCTTCATGTACACATATTTTTCCTAATCGAACCTTTATCTCTTGATAATAGTTTTTCGATCAGCAAGTCGTAAATGATCAGCATGTATCATATAGTTCACTTTGGACCAAATCCGCATGAATTAGTTATCATAGACTTTCAAAAAGAACTCGTGCTAATCTAAATTAGTATAAGTAAAAATATAGTCACTGAAAAGAGAAATTTACCTTTACTCTAAATAAAGCTCATTTATCATAGAGCACGAAATTAACTTTAGTTCTAATACAACATATAACATATTATATTAGAATCTCAATCATCGTCTATTAAATTATTACTTTTTTAACCCTAAATAATTGAAATGACAATATTAATCGACCAAAAATAAATTCAAATGTTGTTTTCACTCACACTTATCCTTCTTTTTCTTTTGAGCAATAAGATAACAAGGTTTTTTTTTTTTTTTTATCCTAGTGGTTAAACCTAAACCCCACTAATGTCTCTTCTTCTTCCTATAAATCTCCAGCTTTTGAAGGCGTGTGTTCACCATACTCTTCTATCTTATCATTCTCATTTTCCTTCTTCTTTTCTCTTACAACTTATATCATTCTTTTGAGATTAAGGCTCTAACATTACTATTATTATTATTACAATAAAATGGAAAACACAGACAATTTCGACTACTCGAAACGATCCCAATGGTTAAGGGCAGCAGTATTAGGAGCCAATGATGGTTTAGTTTCAACAGCATCACTAATGATGGGTGTAGGTGCAGTTAAGCAAGATATTAAAGCCATGATCCTAACCGGGTTTGCGGGCCTAGTGGGCGGGGCATGTAGTATGGCTATTGGTGAATTTGTGTCTGTTTATTCACAGCTTGATATTGAGATGGCCCAGCTAAAAAGAGATCAAAAAAAGAATAATAACGGAGAAATTGCTGCCATGGAAGAAGGTTGTAAGGAAGAGGAGGAAAAGGAAGATTTGCCTAATCCATTACAAGCAGCATTTGCATCAGCATTTGCATTTTCTGTAGGGGCCTTGGTCCCACTTTTGGCGGCAGCGTTTGTGAAGGATTATAGGGTGAGGCTTGGGGTTGTGGCGGTGGCAGTGACGGTGGCGTTGGTGGTTTTTGGGTGTTTAGGGGCGGTTTTGGGGCGAGCATCGGGTTTTAAGGCTTCGCTTAGGGTTTTGTTGGGTGGTTGGCTTGCTATGGCTATTACTTTTGGGTTAACTAAGTTGGTGGGCTCCGATAGGTTATAATAATATAGAGTTATATATTTGAACTATTTATATATATTTTTGAAAATATATCTAAAATTCATTATATATAATAATGAATTTGAAAATTTGATTTTATGATTATTCTCAATTTTTATGAATTTGCTATTGAATTATTATCTTTAATGGTAGTAAATTTGCAAAGATGGAAAGAGTATTTTGTTTATGTATATGTTTTATGTCTTAATTAAATTAAGGAAACTACTTAAAATTTTATATCTTAAGAAGTTATGGTTTTAAAATATGAAATATGGGAATAAATTGGAATGTATTTGCAAGATAAGGGATTGTTCATATTATGTATTGGGTTGGAAAGATTGTAAGGAATAATGTAACGGATACTTCTCTTAAAGTCGGGTGTTGGCATGAAATATGGAGGGGGTAATGTAAGGACTAAGGGGTGCCTCTTATGAATCCCTAGCCAACATTGATAAGATAATGTTATGATTGTATATTTTATTGTTGAGAATCTAATAATAGAATTATTGTTTAAGCTCGTATTTTCTATTCTCTCCATTCTTTAATGTTTTTTCCATTTGGTATAACACCCCTGAATTTCCAACCCTTTAGACGAAACCAAAATCGTGAAGGACGAAAGGAAATTCGGGTGTTACATAAAAAGAGAAAGTTAAGAGAATTTAAATAAACGTTAAAGATTAATTAAAAAGATGAGCGAGTGGAAATTTCGACAGCATCTCTGTTAAAAACTGAGGATGTGACAAGGATATATAAATGGATAACATAACTAAACTAATCTAAGGCCTTTAATGTCTTTCAAAAATATGTCACGACGGAACGAATCATCGTCGGCTCCTCAAATCATCAACTCTAACGAGGATCGTGGTTCCAGTGTTAACGCATCGGTTTGACGGACACTAAGGAATATTCTCATTACTATACATCCAAAAACTACGCAGCGGAACTATGGATCATACAAGCCATACGAAGAAATTATACAATCCCAAAAAGAAAAACTTTACAAGTAATGTAAAAGCTACAAGCATTAGGTAACTTGTACAAAATTGCTACGATCGTACTCCACTCTTTCCCCCAATGCAAAGCAAAAGAAGCTCCTTTACCTGTCATGTCAAGCTATGATCCTCCTGCTCCTCAACATAATGATCATAGTCAAATGTGTCATAGCAGGAACATCATAGGAAGTCATGAACAAACAACAACAAACACATACACGTCAGTAATCGATGAAGTTATAAAATTAGAGTCATTAAACAAAACTATAGACAGCGATATAGTATGGCAATAATGAGTCCACTCATCTGTCTAAACACCTCTATTCACTCATGATTTCTCTTTCAAACTACTAATCCCTCGAAGTATATTCAAAAGTAGTGGATCTTTTCTCTATTCATGGCATAGTGACACGGCCAAAGGTGTTATCGGTCATCCAACGCCCGTGGCAAAGTATGAGCTCATTCCCCCTCTAGCTGACCCTCTCGGGTCCTATCTTCGGGAAAAACTAATACACTAGGGTGCTAAACCATATTTGGGTTTGTAAGGCCCGCATGGTAACACCTCGGTCAAGGGTCGGTATCGGCCATCCGACATCCAATGACAGAAGTATGCTCATACCCCCCTTACGGTGATCCCGTCGGATCTCACCTAGGGGACTACTAAATCAACTGGAGATAATCCAGTTGATTCACGCCAACTAATCATAATCAAGGCTCAATAAGTAGGAAATCACTTCGTTACCACACACAACCATGATGCGTTCTCTACTATTCAGAAATCTGTTCTCATAGTCTCCTAATGCTTTCATTCTACTTGCCTATATTACTATTATGACTATTCGCTAGCATAGTTTACCTTCTGGTGCTCTATAATTCTAATGTGATGCATATATCATGAAATATTGATAATACTTTGAAACGATGAATTTGATAATTAATTACTGCGTGTACGTACCTGCAAGCGTCACTGCACGACCAAAAGTTACAAAAATCACCCAACTAAGTTCTACTTTTCTCTTATGAACTGGGAACCTATACAAGTTAGGAATAGAACTAATAAGTTCCCTTAACTACTTTGTCATACTAGCTAAAAGTCAAAGTAACCACTATAATCCATTCACGACAAGTAACTACAGCAACCATCGACGATGAGTTGACATTATGCTCTTGGCTTATTAACGTTATGCATTATGACTTCCATAACAACCTAATAAGGGTACTTGTAATTCACAACAATCAAACCACAACAATTAGCAACCATTATTCCCATTTTGACAACCAAAATCACTTCCATAATCAGCTACAATCATCACCATTACTAATTATCACAATAACAATCAATCGACTAAGTTTCAAAACAACTTTTAAGGTTATTTAATCAATCATCACACCACCTAAAATATAGCATAAAACACACATCATTAGTGATTTTATTTCTAAATCCAAACCCTAGTCATTTCATGTTCAAAGATAACATATTTAATTAGTACCCATACTAAGATTCAAAGAAACTAATACAAAACCAACACATCACCCATAATTTCAAATCACACTTCAAACTCTAAGTCATAAACATGTTCAATTTATTAATCAAATTCTTACCCACAAAAAGATTCAATGAAATAAACACAACCAACATCAAACTCAATACACTTAATAAAACTCCAATTAAAAGCTAGAGAATAAATTAGAGAAAAGAGGAGATGGCTCATAAAGGGGAACTAGAAATGGGTGAGGGTATCGGTGGTTGTTGTGGTGGTGTGGAGCACAAAGGTGGTGGAGGAAGCTGCGTGGGGCACAAAGCAACAGTTGCTGCTGCCAGGTGGTGGAGCAAGGCCGGTTGCTGCCGCCTGCTACCTGTGGAGGACGAGGAGGAGTCCGTTGCTGCTTGTGGAGAAGGAGAAGAGGCGCAGCTGTGCTGGTGGCTGTTCGTGGGGTGGCTGCCGGCTGCTCTTGCTCACAGTGAGGGAGGAGGGAGTGAGAGAAAGAGAGAAGAGAAAGGAGGAGAGGAGAATGGCGGCTGATTTGGGCATGTAAACTTTTAAAGCCTCTTACTCATTATTATTATTATTATTATTATTATTATTATTATTATTATTTATTTGTTTATTTCTTATCTA
This sequence comes from Amaranthus tricolor, assembly GCF_026212465.1. Classification (NCBI taxonomy): domain Eukaryota; kingdom Viridiplantae; phylum Streptophyta; class Magnoliopsida; order Caryophyllales; family Amaranthaceae; genus Amaranthus; species Amaranthus tricolor. The sequence goes on along the minus strand of NC_080050.1, from coordinate 30,069,439 downwards.
GATTAATTTTCTTGCGAGACCCAACTAAGATACTCATCTTCGTGTGCTCCCACATTTTAATAAAATAATCATTTTGATTTGAACCTATTTATTTTAGAAATCGTAACTATATTTTTAATATAAGTATGTTAATGTTTAAATTCGTATATGAAAAAAATTTATTAAACTAATTCAAAAATAATTAAATATAATTGTAAAATCTTTAAAAACTATTAAAATATTAAATAATTACGTCATTAAAATATCGGGGTGTTACATTTGGAATATTTCACCTTAAGGAGAGAGAAATTTGATTAATGTTCTTGAGACATATTTAGAAGATAAAATATATCCATGTGAGATCTAATTAGATTTGTCTTAATGCATACTTTTTTATTATGTACTTTTTATAATTTTTTATAATGCGTATTTAGAGATATTGAGGTTTAAAATTTGCTTTAAAGACTATACGAAAAGTAAACGAGAAGAACAAAAAAGAATAGAAGGAGTATTTCATGATCTTGTGCATGTATATTTGTCTTCACTAGCCTTTATTGATTAATAAAATTTAAATAAATTCTTCAAACAATTTTATTATTTGGAATATGGATCAATTTATGTCCATTATTATAATAGGGCCAAAAAATTTATAGTAAAAGTTAAATGACTCATTATATCATATGCACTTTTTATTTATGTAAAGTTACACATGACGTTTGCTACTAAGGAACAATCAGGATAAACATTTTTGTTAACTTTATCATTAATAAGATTACAATTACAAACATCCCTCATTTCCAAACCCATCTTCGGTGAAAGCCTCTTAATTGCATCTAATGAAAATATAATGTGGAATATGAATTTTTTTTAAAGTAAAATTCACCACAATTATAATGCAAATTCTAATGAGCAATTAAGTATTTAGATAAATTGTTGGGAAATTTCATATGGTAGCATCCAATTTTCATGAAACGCTAGTGGTAACACTTTTGTAAGATTTTTCCACATGGTAGCATCCAATTTATGGACTATCTAACTGTCGTAGCATTTTTCGTGAAATTCTTGTTAATTTATGTTTAATTCATCATTTTGTAAGATTTTTCCACATGGTAGCATCCAATTTTTGCTCTCAAATGTTTAATTCACCATTTTAACTTTTAATTTACTGATAAATTTATCAACACCCTTAAATGTTGTAACAATTTTATTTTCATTCAAATTATTGGCATTATAAAGTTCAAAAGGTGTATTACAAACATTAATAATAATTCAAAAGGCGCATTTTATAAGCTCAAAAGGTGCATTCCAAGAATACATATCTACTTAATTGTTACAACATTTAACAAAACATGCATTTCATAAGTTCAAAAGGTGCATTTCAAGCACGAATACATATCTACTTAATTATTACAACATTTAAAGGCGTTGGTAAATTATCTGTAAATTAAAAGTTAAAATGGTGAATTAAACATTTGAAAGAAAAAACTGGATGCTACCATGTGGAAAAATCTTACATAATGATGATTAAACGGAAATTAACAAGAATTTAACGGAAAATGCTACGATAGTTAGGTAGTGCATAAACAGGATGCTACCATGTGTAAAAATCTTATAAAAGTGTTACCATTGACATTTCATGAAAATTAGACGCTACCATGTGAAATTTTTCCTATATTTTTTCCTTAACTACTGCTAAAAAAACCTATCACATTGGATTTTTATACGCTAGGATAAACGAATATAAAAAATCGCCAAGAATGTTTATGTGTAAAATTACTAACAATGTTATATAAGGGCTGATTAATTATCATAAAATCGATCAATGAAGGCTCAGTAATGATCAAAGTAGGACAAATGAAATTTTGAAGTATGTGGTTCAAATTTTTAAACATGCATACAAATTAATATTAAAAAAATGATAATAATTATCCAAGTTTTTGTATGTCGTCGCAAAATAACTTTAGTATTAGTTAACTCAAAATAATATATACTATTTGAGTAACATTCTCATAACAATACACACTTTTATTTAATTTTCTTCTCAAAATTTTTTCAAACTTTAGAAAATAAACATAGTGTGGATAAGGTTACTATATCAGTATGAATTTTTTTAAATTAAATAAATAGTTGGATTTATTTTGAATTATTAACACTAATAATTTTACATAGTAACAATTATAACAATATGAGTTAAGTTTTAAATTTAATTATTTTGTTAGTGTATCGTATATTAATTATTATTTATTCAACCATATTATTTTGCTAATATATTAACCATTTTGCCCCCAACTTAAAATTTTTGGCTTCTTGGGAAGTATTTTATAGGAATTTGTTAACTAGCTAAGAAAAGAAGAAGATAAGGTGAGAATCAAATTTACGACTTTGACTAGGTAAATGATACAATTACTCTTCAATTGAAAAAAACTCGATTTTGTACAACTTTTTAACCAAGATAATTGATATAATGCACAATAAGGGCTAATAGTATGCTTTCTTTATCCCTAATAGATTATCACAGTTTCTTTTTCAGTTTATTCGATCCTTTACTTAATACAATTTCCTTTTATGAATATTTCCTAGCATTTTTTTTTATTCTTATAGTCATCATACATTTTAATTTTTCTTTTATATCATCCATACAATAGTTACAGTCCTCGTCATAGTCAACAACTCAATATCCTGCACAAGTCAAGGTCTGGAGGGAAAAGGATAGCAGACATATCATACTCGTACCCCCTCCACGGATAAATGTGCGCACTTAATTTATCCCCTAAAAGGATAAGTTTTGCAGGATCAGAGTGATTGATATCCAACATGCTTCGGAAATAAATTTGTCACTTTTAACACACACACAACACACATTATAATTATTGCAGAGCCAAGATAACAAAAGCAAATGAGAGGCATAAAGTAAATAAAGAAACTGAATAAGACTTTGTAAGCTAGGCCAAAATTATCAAAAGTCTAAAATGCAAATACTACACCTCCAGCTAATTCTATCAGTGGTTTGGTTCTGGAAAAGATGCAACTTTTACAAGTTAATTTTTATTTGCTCCTCACAATTAATTTTAAATTTTTGTACTGTATAGAATTGTTACAATTTCTTGAACATATGCGAAACTTAGTGGGGGATTGTATATAGTGAGTGCATGTATCTTGAGTGATGACCTACGTAATACAATAGTAGTAGATAGCTAGTATTGGATGCAATTGTCCTTCGTGTGTAAACCACACTTCTGTTGATTAAATATACAAAAACTTTTGTATTGTTTACTAAACCAACGTGCTTTCATACTCATACATCAATGCAATACTAGATTATGCCTTTATTTAATTGTCTCTTTAATGCAAATAATAAAACAAAAATTTTTGTAACAAACTGTCTTTTTGAGAGACCATCTCTTATTGAACTGATTCATTATATATTTTTTAAAATATTATAAGTAGGCATATTTAGACATTTAAGATATTAAAAATAGACATTAAGAATACGAAAATAAACATTAAGAATAATGTAAATAAACATTAAAAATACGATAAGTATACAGTCTTTCAAAAGACTACCTCACAATAAAATTCCTACTTTAATTTGTTAGTTACTTTTAACTTATTATGCACTATGCAGCATTTATCATGCCAGTTTGAGGGACAATTTGTTGAGTGCCCATTGTGGTGCGTGAAATGTATTAGGAGTGTTTGACTTGAAAGAAAATGTTTTACAGCAATTGACAATAAATTTAAAAAGAAAATTTGGGTGGAGATCTTTTTTCTTTTTCTTAACATTTTGTCCATTTTTTTATCCCCAACATTTTCATTCTTATGAATTAATTTACAATTGAATCATTTGTTAAAAATTAATTATTATTGACTATTATAACTAATAATTACATCAACACATCACATCTTAAAGTAAGTTTTCCTCCCTTCTTTCTCCTTCTCTCAAAGATAAATTAATAATTAAATCTCATTTATATATATATATATATATATATATATATATATATATATATATATATATATATATATATATATATATATATATATATATATATATATATATGGGTTCGAAAACTAAAATATTTAGCGCCAGAAAGGCGCGCTTTCGTGTAAGAGGGTGTATTATTAGATTATATTACATATCATGGATTCTCATTTATTAGCTTAACCTTTTACTTGAGCTAACTAGAAAAAGAATATTGCAAATGATTTTTAAAAAATATATATAATTAAAAATTTCCTTATTATTAGTCATTAAGCAATAGCACAAATTTTTGCAATGGTAAATCTCACTATAAGACATAATCTATATGACATGTCAAATATTCCAAGTAATACAAATTATAAAACTATATACTCTATTTTTTCAGTGGTATCACCAAGTCATTGGCATTGCTAATAACAAAATTTACAAGTTGATTATCCAATTAATTAAATTCTACTTGCTTCGTTCCATTATACCAGTTACATATCACTTTTTACGCAATCCAATGTGTAAATTACATGATTCTGATCACATATATCTCAAACTATTATTAACTAAAAATTATAAAAATTTGATATAATAAAAGTATGCGATTAGACGATTCAAACAAGATCTCATTTGACTATATTTCTTTTTATACATTAACCGCAATATATAAAATAAGCTTAAAGATAAATAGTACCGTTATGTCATATGTAGCGAATATTTCAAAATGTTGGAAGTATGAAATAATTATACCCCATTTCTATAAATAGCTTCACTATAAAAACTTGTGTCCGCCACACTTTAATTCCTTCCTACTTATACATATTAAATCCTCAAAAATTATAACCTAAACCATCCTTATTTTCATCACTCCTCATAACCAAATTAATGGCAGAAATAACCAAACAAAACCCTCCAAAAATCATCATAAACAATCAAAAGCTAATAGATGATGACCACTCAACAGAATCTCATTGGCTTAGCCCAATAATATTTGCTGCCAATGATGGGTTAGTTTCTACTGCATCACTCATGCTAGGAATGGGTGCAGTAAGTCAAGACATTAATGCCATGATCCTAACCGGGTTTCTAGGCCTTGTATTCGGGTCATTTACCATGGGTCTGTGTCAGTTTATGACCCATGACTCGGCCCATGATATTGAATCTGCTGGTCAAATGAGAAAGACTAGAAAAGATCCTTTAATGGCGGCTGCTGGTATGGCTGCAGCATTTTCATTTGGAGCTTTGGTGCCTTTGCTTATGGGGTTGTTCATGGAGGAATCTGAAGTGTCAATTGGGCTGGTTGAAGGCCCAATAAGTGTGGTTTTGGCTGTGTTTGGGTGGGTTGGCCCGTTTTTGGATGGAGCTCCGGGTTTTAGAGCTGTTTTGAGGGTTTTGTTATGGGGTTGGGTTGCTATGGTTGTCACATTTGGTTTAGTCATTAATAATGATTGGTGACAAATGATTTTGCTTCTTAATTGAAAACATGGTAATCATCAATATTAAAATGTAATTAGAAGTATAAGTATATTTAGAATAAGGGTTTTAATTTGGATCTATGCACAAGGGTAAAAACATATTATGTAAAATATCATTACACATTGTTTGAAATCCAATAGTGAGGGTCTAATTCTTATGTTGATCATAGTGTTAGAAAATGTCACTGCATAATAATTGTTGCATTGAAACGAATTAAATAAAATTTTAATTGATTATATTTTAATTTGTAGATAAAAAAATATATAAAATTTAATACTGATCGATGAAAATTGTAAAAAAAAATAATTATTGCAAAATGTATGGGATAAGGAGTATTTTTAAAAAATGCTAGAGGGTCCACTAGAACAACGCAACGTCCATTAACACCGGAAAAATGAATCGGAATCCTTCCATTGAATAAAACACATTAGGTTTCATTGTTAGAAAAGTTTTGACAATTCTTCCCAATCTCATCTACCAATTGTTTTTTCACAAATGTCAATACTATTTTAATTGTTAATATATTTAATTAGTCATAATTTAAAATTACAAAAGGTGAAATTTACATCGAGACAAATAAAAAAACATTTCACTAACTATATTTTAACTTAAAGATAAATAATAAAGTGAAAACTGTCAACGAACCAATTCAACCAAAAGCTTAAGCTGATGGTTGAGGCCTCCTTACATGAGAGCCCTTTAGGCTAGAAGTGTTGACACAATACAAACCTTTCTCATAACTAGTGCTAAATATTCCACTTTGAATGAGGGGTGGTTGAGATTTGCACCGATGACCTCTTGTCACGCTGACTTCTAATGCCATTTCAAGGAAGCAACTCAACAAAAAACTTAAGCTAATTATTGAAGCCCTAAAATATGTTATATACTCTAACACAAACTCAGTGATTGATAAATAATGCCGAAAAAACAAATATGAAGATAATAGTGAGACAGAGGGAGTATATTATAGGCTCATCTGTCGTAAAATGGTTATGATGGTAAATGAGGGGTGGTTGCGATTTGAACATGTGACCTCTTGTCACGCTGCCTTTTGATACCATGTCAAATAACCAACTCGAAAAAAAAAGTTTAAGTTGATTCCCAAGGTATATTATATACTATAACACAAACTCAGATCGATAAACAATGCCAAAAAAACAAATATAAAGATAATAGAGACGGATGGAGTATATTATAAGCTAACTATTGTAAAATGGTTATGATGATTAGTAGCACCAAATCCAAAACCAAAACCAAAACCAAACAAGAACTAATCCTAATCTTTTCACCTATACCAAAACCATTCCACATGATTTAATTCAACAACCACACTAACATACTAACCAAAACACCAATTTTTGTATACCAAACCTTTGACTCAATCCTTCTATATAAATAACAACTCAAACTCACTCTTAACTTAATAAGTCTCCACATTCTTAGACTTACACACAAACTAATATAACATATACTAAAATTTCAACTATCAACTTAAACTTTTAGTTGAGTTGATTTCTTGACATAAATATGGTTCGCCTTCTATTGAAAGCAAACTCTATCATTTCAGAGCCGCAAACTGGGTTTGCGGCTCTAATCGTTGTATTTTGCGCCTGCACGCTTTTCATGTGTGCCTCTCATACCAGGAAATGGAGACGATGGTATACAACACAAACCAGAGGAACAGATCCTGTTATACAACAGCTTCATAATGAAGGCAATATATTTTCTCCAAATGAAGTAGGAGAAAATCAACATGTTTCAGGACCTGTTTGGCAGAAGAATATACTTATGGGAGGCAAATGCCAACTACCTGATTTTTCTGGGGTTATTATTTATGACTCTGCTGGGAATGTTGTTCCACAAAACAAGCCTTCTTTACTTGCTCTTCCATGGAAGTAGGTTTAGTGATTATTTTCTCTGTTTCTTAGAATTTGCACCGTATAATTTAAAAATTCAGGAATATGGTTTGTAATTTGCATACTAATTAATCAATTTGAATGATCATATTACATTGAATTCTACATGACATTTCAAAACTGTTATACTATAGTCAAAATTGATGTTAGACCCAATATATGTGACAAGAATTCTTCAAATTCCCCCAATTTAAAAAGTTTCGACATAAAAGTCTTGGTATTAAATTTCACCTGATCCATCTATTTTCCTCATTCTACTCTATAATCTCAAAAAAGGTTTCGACAAACTCGTAAGCTAACATTTCTGACTATGGGAAGGACAACTTCAATATAACATTATATGTAGCTTAAAATACTATTCTTTGAAGTTTGAAAAACTACCACTGTACTGTATAGTAGGGATGGTCATGGGGCGGGTCTGAAGCGGGTCTGGCAAGACCCGGACCCGGACCCTATTTTTTGGGATCCAGACCCGGATCCGGACCCTAAGGGTCTAAAATTTTCAGACCCGGACCCGGACCCTACGGGTCTGACAGGGTCTAGGGTCCTTAATGGGTCTTATACAAAGCCTCTTTGATTTGTCAAAATTGAACCTTTTTCGAGTTTTTTTGTATTTTTGTAAGCAACTTATTATCTTATTACTAATACTTGTTCGAGTCCATGAAATTCAAATCTATACACAGCACATAGTCCTATTTGAAAGGCTTATAACATTCATACATATAATGAAATCAAAACAGATATTACAAAAAGAACTGAATATATATAACATTCATACATTCATACATATAAGAACTGAATATATACATATTCCCAGATATTCCCAGATATATCAAGAAATTAACATTAATACCCAAATATAAATCAAAACAAAATATATACATATACAATCCAAATAAGAACTGATATCATAGCTCTTTTGCAGCAGAAAACGAAAACCCTAATAATGAAAGAGAAGTCAGTTTCAAAAGATTCAAATATTCAGATATTACAAGTCAGTTTGTTGAGATCCCACAAAATATATTACAAGTCAGATGATTCTAGAACAAGAAATGGAGAAAATGAATACCCAATACAAAGAAAAAATTTTAAATACCCATTACCAAGCAATTATTGAGAATGACTATGACAAATTGACAATTGAAAAATTTTAAATTTAAACTTTAAAAGTTACGGGTCCGGGTCCGGGTCTTCACCTTAGGACCCGAACCCGGACCCGTCAAAAAAAATTGGATTCAGACCTGGACCCGGATCCGACGGGTCTCAAAATTTAAGACCCAGACCCTTATAAAAGGGGCGGGTCCGGGGCGGGTTCTACAGGATCCTGGACCCATGACCATCCCTACTGTATAGTAATAGTTTAATTAGTATTTAGTAGTGTATACTACAATTAACTGTTTTCATAATATTACAACTAGTATTAAAATTCAAAAATAACATTTCAAATAATTAGGAAATTTGATGTGGTGAGTGGTGACTCTAAATTTTTAGCTTTTCCTCAATTGTTTTTTTAAATTCGCATGATGATCTTGAACTTTTAATTTTTTTATGTAGTAGACATAATGTTAAGTTTTAGGTTAAATTAAGTACTTATTTCGACTGGATTTCGAAATATATGGTCAATTAGAGTGATCACAAATTTATTTTTTGAAAAAACTATAATTTTTTGAGATAATTATGTTGGGTAAAAATAGGGCAAAATTAACAAAAAAACTTTCTTTTTGTCTATCACATTAAAAAGTTGGAAGGTAAAGATCATCACGCGAATTGAATTTGTCTACCGCGTAAAAAAGTTGAATTTCCCAAAATTCGGTACAAAATCTTTGGTTCGAGCCTCGAGGAAGTAAAGCAAAAATAATGGGAACTAGTTCAACTTTACGAGTCGTTTAAAAATCTTATGGGTTCTATAACTCAGAAGTCATATACACAAGAGGGATGGAGGAATAGTTAGGATTTGTTAAAACTTAAAAACTTAGTCAAGACTCGAGAGCATTACATGCCCTACTAGAAGCTGCAATATTAGACAATGAGGAAGCATAGCTGTAAAATTTAGCAGCAACAAAAAACTTTCCAATTGGCAAAACCTAATTTGACGCTTTTATCTGCACACAAGAGAAAATATTGAAGGGACACTATAACAAATGTATTCTGATTCTGGTTAAGACCAAGCTTAATCAGAAACTGTAAAAGTATTAAGGGCATGAAAAAGAGAAATCTTGACAGCTGACAACAGAGTAAAAATGCGGTAACAGTCGCTATTGCAGAAACAAAATGTTGATGATGCGTTTGTCATAACTAAATATCAATCAAAACCAAAAGATAATCCTTGATAAAGCTCAAAACGCGGTTTTTTTACAACTTTGCAATGCGGGAAATTTCGGTTTGTCGTTTTCAAAAAACTTTATAATGCGGCTGACGCGATGTGATGCGACCTTGTTTTTATACTATGGCCGACAATTAAAGAAACTGGTTGCAGAAGCTGAAAAAGAGTGTCATTAGCAGGCATCCTTTCAGGGTAATACTGACTTATGGTTTGTCGTAGGGAAGCCATGGCGAGAGTTCACACTCTCATTACATCAGGCTTTGTCAATCATCTGATGAGTAAGACGTAGCGTCGTCTCCAGCAAACAATGTGTTCGGAGACATCACACAGACACTGACACTAACAAGGCGTTTGGTTAGTGAAGCAAATAACCCTCTATACCACTGTTATCAACAACCAAACAAAGATTGCACAAATTTTTGTATAAGACGGTCTCACCGTGAGACATATCTCTTACTTGGGTTACATAGCCCAATAATAGAAACTTTTAACTTATTAAGATCATCTTACCGTGAGACGGTCTAATACAAGACGGACTAGATTGCACAAATGTGTGGCATTTTTAATTGCTTTACTATAATCCTCTATGCCACTGATGCATATCAGTATTTATATAATCTTCCATAAACCAATACCAAAACCATATAATTCAGCAACCCAATAACACTATCAAATATAATTGCAGAATTATATAAAAATAAAACGCAAATTTGATCATTTCACCAACTCGAAAAAAACAAATGAACTCGAACAACAAAGTACTAGCAGCCCGTTTAATAGGTGATAATAAACAGTGGTAATAAGGATGAAAAACTAGTGTAATTTTGGTTATAAAATCTCTTGGCTATCTTGATGGTCATACTTGTGCAACTTCAATCATCTCATTTTCTTGATAAAATTCATTCCAATATATCACCATTAGAAGAGATGGTATTAGGTGGTAATGAAAATTTATAAACAAAAAAACATTTTTGTGATCAAAGTTTTACACTATAAATTATTTCCATTAGTACCATTTAACACCACAAACCAAACAAGCTGTAAAAGTATAATCAATAACAATTTAGGGGTGTTTGGTATTCGTTTTGAGGTTCAAGTAAAGAATTTATCAAACTCATTTCATTACTTAATGTTTATTATGATTTAGATTTAATCTAATCTCCATCATAAGGATAATTTACACCTCCAAATTGTTACCTCTATTCTCTTACTAGAAACCAATTCCCTTTCTTAGGTTTCCTCTCCTTTTCTCATTCCCTTGAACCTCTTTATACCAAACAATTAATAATAACAACGCCGAACATTACCCTTATCTCTTTAAGCATTATCTTTCCATTACATTTCTATTTGTCATTGCCTGGTGATCTTCATTTTGCTACACATACACATGTCTGGTCTTTGACACTCGAACATTTGATATGACACTTAGACCCTTTATTTTAGGGTAAAATTGAATATTTAGACGTATTCGACACTTGAACACGTACCAATATCCAGTCCGGTCCAAGTAACATAGGTCATAACAAAACAGAGAAATTTCAAATGAAATCCAAAAATATCTATAAATGATGGAATTGATTGATAAATTTATCCAAACACTAGATAATAGAGAATAGAGATCAATACATATTGAAACACAAGAACACTAATACAAAATTTGATTTCAAAATTGAAGCTTTGAATCAATCCCATATAACAATTGAACTATTCAAGTTTCAACAGTATGTATCCAGTATCTAACAAATACTATTAGCATAATAAACACCGAAAAACATAAAAGCTTAATTTTCCCCGAAATTAAATTTAAAGCTCATCCTCCATTCTCAAATACTCACCAATATCAGCCTGATGAATAACAACAATACTTTGAGGATCAGATTTGCGAACATCTTTGGTAGATTTAGAAGCAATTCCAAAACCCAAAGGAATATCAGACATTGAATAAACAACAATCCCATCACCAGCATTAATATCTTCAGTAATTCTCCCTAAATGAGCTTTCAAAACTGGATTTCCATACAAAAACGACATTTCAGAAGTGGGTTTAAGCCATACCTTATGCTTAGCATTGGGTGCAAGGATAGAAAGAGCATGAACAGTTAAATGGAAGTTTCCATGGTGGGTGAATTTCCCAATTTGAACTCCTAATGAAACAAGGTTGTCTTTAGAAACATTGGTTGCTCGTTTTACGAGCGATTCAGACGCGTAATAAACTCGATTCTTCTGCAATCGGAAACAGTATCGACCAGGATCAGGGTTTGTACCTTCGTAAGAGGGATTTTCGACTATATTCTTCAGATTGTTGCCGACGAATTTGTAGAGCTTTTCGAAAACGACGGTTGTTTCTTGCTCATCTAGGGTTCTCATTTTCTAACTAATTTTGATGGTAGGAGTAAGGTATTGGTAATGGCGATTAGGGTTTTAGGGGGGGTGATTGTGAGGGGCTGAGCCGCTGAGGGTAAAGCTCTGTTTATATCACTTTTTTTTCCTTGAATATTTGCAGTGAAATTTTTTTTTTTTTTTGATAAAAATATTTGCAATGAAGTTAGCTTAATGGGTTTCGGTTAGTGTTAGCTTTAGGTTAAGTAGTTTTTGAGTCTCTCTTTCAGAAAATCTGGTCGCTTTCGATTTCAATTGGTTTGGATCGATTTAGCAATTAAGGATTTTAATAAAAGTTTCTTTATTACTAATTTAAGAAAAAACTTAAAAAATATATTTTTTATAGTGTATTTTTACAAAAAAAAGTACGTACTCTTTTTTATTTCGGGGTAAGATAAAATAAAAAGAGGCTATGTGAGAATCAAATCCATAAACATGCCAGAAAAAGTAATACTTAATTTTCAATTGCAATAAGACTGCATTTCCAATATTTTGTGTTTTAGGTTTTAATATAGAAATATAAACTCAAAAAAAATACAAAAATAGATTAAAATATATGATAGGTCCCGTAAATATGTTAATGTGAAATTGAAAAATTGAAAAAGGATCAAAGTGATCGGGATTCATAGGAATGGGTTTGGCTAAATTTTTTTTGGGTTCGAGGTCTAATTATTTTCAAAGTACGAGTTATCATTTATGAGTTATAACAGCGATTGTTAGTTGGATCAACCGTTTCAATAAAATATTGATAGAATTAGTTTGAGTAATTGTAGTTGTTCAATTATAGTTGTAAGATATTTAAATATTTAATTAGTTGTGTAGATAATAACTTTACAATAAAATTTGATGGTATGATGGTTGGTGAATTACTTTTCCCCTTTTTTAGTAGCTTTAAAACCAATTTTTGCAATATTATCTTTTATTATTCTGTATACAATTAAAAAATATAATCATGTAAAATTTTTTATACTTTCATAATATTTTTGGTAACGTATAAGACAAAGACAATGACAAAGCGCAAAAGTGTTTGGAAACAACTAAAATAGGATTGACAATTTCTCAAAACGAGACATTTTATCTTTAAAAAATAAAAATTATTCCAGTTTCTGGATCAAAGTACCCGAAACCGTTTTGCTTAAAACAGGATCCAGTAAGCTTAGTCGGGTCTAAGATCCCTAGTAGATACAAATTCTCTCTTCCAGACTTGACCATTATTTTCAATCTTGCATTCATCCCAAAACCAGCGATCTGAGAAACATCGCTACAGGTATGAACCCTATTTTTCATCGCTCAAATTTATTCCTATCATCTTCATATTCCATCTGTTCACTTAAATTAATTTGGTTTTTTCCTTCTTATTTCTGGTAATCAAAGATCTATTTTCCTTTTTTTCGAATTTATAAAAGTACATGATATTCATTTAAATTTTCGGCTAAATTCGCTTTTTAGGAGCTTCAATTACCATTGAATTCGAACCTTGTTAATTTTTTTTTATATCATCATTCATCAACCATCGATTATCGTTAATAATATGCAGTTAGATTGGTTGAATTTACAGATCCTTATTTTTTGGAATCTGATATGATTTTCTGCTGTAATATTTGATATGTTTATTTTGAGATGATTTGGGATTCATTTTGAGAAGTTTTAAAGATTGTGTTGTTTTGTCTTAGAAATTGATTTTCTAATCTAGTTTGATATTGTCTGCTGTTATATTGTGTTTTAAACACTGGTTTACATAATTACATTAATACATTCATATTCTTGTGCAGGCAAGGATTATCTATCAAATACTTGCTTATCGACTTGTAACTATGTAAGTATATATTTCTGATTTGTTGACAGACTAATACAAGCATTTTATTTGCATTTTCTCTTTATTATGTACGTGGACCTTCGTATTTTTCAGGCCCTGTAAAACATTTGCTGGGCTGCAGTTGTAATGCTTCCATGATCTTTTTTCCTGAAAAGTTGAATTCATTTGCACCGAGGCAGTCATGTATTGCATAACAAAAGGTTTATAGGTCATAAAGATTTGTTGGATGGAAATTAAGGAGCTCTCGACTTTTAACATGATGGTTCTGTTCATAAAATATCATGCCTAATCTAAGGTTTATGTATTTAAACTAATCCTTCAATGTGTGAATATGTCATCATATATCCAAAAGAAATATAGGAAATACACACTTCTTGACTTCAATTATTCGTTGATCCCTGCAAAACTTAGAAGCTTGGTGTGGCTAGGTTTACCTGCCAAACTCAGTTGATCCCTCTTATTGGATAGACAAAATAACTAGCGTGCAATTTTATACATGGATCAGTGCCATGCCAAGTTAACCCAGGTCTGAGCCTTGAAGTGTTGTGTGAAGCAACATCACTCTGTGTGTTGCATATTTTAAAGTGGGAGCCCTAAGTCTCAAGGTAGAGATTAGTTATGAAATAACTAGTTCCAGGCATGAATCCACTGCGTCTTGCCCTTGTTGTGACTTACTGACTATGCTTGGAATACATCACCCACCTTCTCAATTACTGGTTAAGGGGATGGAGATCCAACACATTTTCCCTTAACTTTCTCCTTTGTTTGTGGGATAGTTGTCTTGAGTTTATGAAATAACTAGTTTATGAATTGCTTGAATATGAAGGCAATATTTCTTGTCAATACGGCAGTGTATGTGAATTTAATGATCTGATCCTATCTTACATAATTTTCGCTGATCTTTGATTTTTTTTAAAGGGCTGACGAAGAACCTGTTGATCCCAAGAAGGAGCTTGAAGACAGCGTTTGCAAGCCCAAGTGTGTTAAACCCTTGCTTGAATACCAGGTTAATCATTCTGAATGCTGAAGCTTTTCTTTATGATTTATTTTTTCTTCAGAGATGTTGTACCTAATTTCTTGTTTAGATAGAAACCTTTTGTTATTGGTTCTATATTGAATCCATTACCCCCCTTCCCCCCCCCCCCCCCATTCCGAACATGTATCCTCTTTTAGTTTCATATGTTCTATATTGATGTACCCCCATTTTGCTTTTTTACCAAATCGATGGTTTTACTTTTATCTCTTATCCTTTCTTGTACCTACCTTCCCCCCCTCTCTCTCTCTCTCTCTCCCTCTCTCTCTCTCTCTCTCCCTCTCTCTCTATCTATCTATCTCAATACACTTAAAGAGTGTACAATTTGGAATGGAGGATGTAAAGAGTAACTTGTTTGTTCAATAGCATAGTCTATCCGTTTCATGCTGCTTGTTTTACGACTTGCTTACTTTGAACATCTTCTGGTTGTCCTTGGTGGGATGTTGTGAAAATATGAAGACTGTCAAGTGTCAATTGTTTAGAATTTTCTGGAACTGTTTGGAGGCTCGAAAAAGTGTTTACTATAGTTATGGGAGTTGTCTTTATGTTAACTTATCTTAGTACATTAAGAGTCCTTTGGGCATATTAATGAACCGATTCTTTTTTTTCCCTAACTGGGTAATACTTATCTACATAGTTACATGCTAGTTTTTTTTCTCTTTCCTATATTTGCTTGGACACTTCATAACCTCCTTTTGCTCTCTAGATTTATGCATCGCCACAGCTTGGTCTCTTCCTTATGTTATCCATAAAGCTACTGTGAATACATATGTTGTCATTGATGCATTAATAGAGCTGGTGTTAAGATAGAAACACTGGATCTTTTATTTGAACTTATTTGGAGGAAAAAACATTAATTGAAGATAGTATACCTTTTTAGTACCATATATGTGCGGATGTGATTGTACTGCAGCTTGCTTGTACTAATTGCTTGCACTGCAGCTTGGAGTTGAAAAAGGCTACAATGGCCAAGAAAGATGAGAAGGGAGAACATCAAGAATGGAAATTGTTGGGTTTTTCATCTTTGAACCAAACACAAACTAATTACAAAAATCCTTTTTACTTTTCCAACCATACAATATGGGGATTGTGGGTTTTGAATCTCTCTCATTCCCTTCACTTTTTCGATTCCTTCTCCTTCTTGATCCTTATATTTTTGATGTTTAATTGTGAGTACTGAGTAGATTTTGGCTTTTTGATGTTAGAAGCATGTGTGGTTCCAAGTAAAATTCAACGGGGTCATTTCACCCCACCTAGGTTACATAAGATACCTGTAAAGTATACTATTTCGGGGTAAAAGAATATAATCATTTTAGAGGAATGCTTTGAACCTCTAGAATCCATCATGTGAAATAAATAGATTTTTTAAAGAGCTTTAATGTTATATTATCTTCAAGTCTCACAACCTCCTTTAGGATCAAGGCTTTGGCATTGCTATAAGTTCCACAACTTTTAAATAAGACTTTGAAGTTGACTTTGACTTTCTTAAATCCATTAAATTCCCAGTCTAGATTCGCCACTGCCAAATGGTTGCCACCAGTTAATTTATTCAACTTTTTTCTATCATTTGTCGAGTGAATGGCTAATGAAGATGTTATCATATACTGTTTAGTTATTAATCTGGGCCTTAACATCTCAGTGTTGCTTTCCAAAAAGCTGAATGACCTAAATCTGTTTTAATCTTCCTTATTAGAGTTGCTTTTTTGTTGGATAACTAAAGCATGGGCAAAGTATGTGAGCGTATAGGCATAGCCAACTGTTGAAAATTTTCAGTATGCAGTATTAATTAAGAGTTGAAACTTCAGCCTTTTTCAAATACTTCTAGCCTACGTCCTATTTATCCATTTTCAGCCGTTTGCATCATGTCGGGAAAATTTTAAGAGAGCAAGAACACCGTTATAGGAATATATTGAGCCTCATAGTCTTCTTTTTGGTTATGTTTTCATGTTGCTGAATTGACTTCTCTGACCAATACAATCTAGTAAGTTTAAAATGGATTCAGTCAACACTATTTTTATCGTGCACCCTTTTTTAATATTTCATCCACAATTCCACACACCTCACTTTACGCTCTACTTAATTACCCTCTCTAAGTCACACTTCTTAAAATTAAGGTTGTTGCATATCATTTTAGTGTGCACTAAGTCCATTCAAGACCAACTCAATACAATCACGCCATTGTTATTTTTACCGTTATCTACTTATCTCACTTTGCCTCCTGATTCCTTTTTTTGTAATGCAGGCATGTGTCAAGAGAATCAAGGATGATGAAAGTGGGCACAAACACTGCACAGGACAATATTTCGACTACTGGTCCTGTATTGATAAATGCGTAAGTTTTTTTTATTCACTCGTTATTTCAGATACAATGTTGGTTTGGTAGCTCGCACCCGTGTATGACACTGGTGAAATTGCAGGTTGCACCAAGATTATTTCCCAAGTTGAAATAACAATGGCGTCCAGATGGTGGATTTCTTGCTGTTGAGGTTGAAGCTTTAGATCACTCATGGTTTTGTGCTGCTCATTGAATGCTTTTTTGAACTGTAATCGTTCTCTTCCCGGAAGCTAATTTTGGAAACTGTTTTTGGAATAAACAACGATGTTTCTGTTTTGACAGTTGAGTTAGGTAACCCAACTCCAGGAGTACATTTTTCTGGTGATGAAAAAATGCCCTATATTAATATCGTTAAACATGATTGAATTCCATTCGGTTTCTCATGGAATAATTACAAGTATATGCAAAAAAAAATGCGTCTCAATCCCGCTATTATTCTAATCTACCACTTGATTTGCTTGCACTCATGCTCTATCAAGAAACATGGGGACGACTGTTATTTAAGTGTTTTAAACGTCTTTACTTGCTACATGGAATTTCGGAATTCGATTGCATACAATATAATTTCTGTAATAACAAAAAGTGCAACTATTTGCCCCTAAAATTTGCAAACATGGCTGAGGTGAGTTATACTTGGTAACGTAGATGGAAATGGAGATGGTAGTATAGTTTAGGATGTGTTTGGCAAGTAATTTTTAATCTGCTCTTTGGTCAGTTTAAGCTTGTTAATGCTTAAATAATTAAAAATGTATCTGATAAATGATTTTATATCCATTGGAAAACCGATTTTAAAGCTAAAGTAAAATATTTGGTATGTGGCTTTTTATTGGTTTTGATTTTCGGTTCATTTTCTCTCTAAGATAATTAATTACTGGAAGTGAATTAATCTAGGTAAATAATAAGCAATTATCATTGCCAATATATTATTTTTTTTTTACGCATCGTTGGAAATTGGATTGCTATAGAGCCATGTTCAATTAAAACGGCTCAAATTAGGTTAGAATCAACCTGTAAACGTCTCTGGGTCTAAGTTTGTGGTTCTTACATATTAGGTTAGAATCAACCTGTAGTCGCCTCTATCTCTTGAAACTTCATTCTGGATATTGTTGCAATATTAAATTAATTGGGATAATAATAAGGAAAAAACAAGTTATATCATTTCAACATCAGTAATTGAATGCCCATAATATTTGAACATTGATGTTATTCTATACAATGTTGAATTATACTCAGTGAGAACTTCGAAATCTTGAAACCTCACATTTTCCCCACAAAATCATAGCGCAAAAAAAAACGCAGGATTGTAAAGGTTTATGAGTTTATCACAACCAAAATATACGTCGATTGACCGCAAACTCTGAAACACGAAATAACCGAAATTTTGTGATATGCTCAAATCTTGCTCCAAGAAGGCGCATGCTATCCCATTGAAAGGTTGCTGCTTCTCTGTAGAGCTCCAAGAATCCTTCCTGTGCAAATAATTGTCGATCATTCCGAGACGTTAGATCCTATACCAAAGTTACGATTTCTATAATATTAGCGGGTTAAAATCAGAAATACCCGATTTAAACTAATCTCTAAGTTCCTTATCTCAGCACTAAGCAGTGCCACTGTAGGAACAAAAGAACCATACCTGTTGTGCAGGATAACATATGAATACGAGGAAGAACGATTTAGAGCCACATTCTGTACATCAGATTCCGATGATATAGTTCTTTATAAACTTTGCACTTGCAACTGCGCGTAGATTAAATTGAGTGAGTAAATGATATTCCCCAATGGCCCAAACATCATACATTCAATGGCATTAAATGTATTCTTATCTTGAATCTCGAGGGTAGAGGTATTGAAGGCACACAAATTTGGCCATCACGAAACATTTAGCCCTAGTTACAACATTTTGGAGCAGAAATCCGAGGTGCATAAAATACGAAGTAATTAATTACTAGAAAAACTCACTGCCAAAATGCAAAAACCATTGCAACAACAGAAACGGCAATGCGGTAACGGGGATGATGCGGTCATCGTACCGCCAGATATCAACCAAAAGGCTAAAAATTATGAAATATCCCTTGAATTGGCCTCAAGTGCCGTTTGTTACACTTTTACAATGAGGGTAATACAAATTCGGTATAATTGAAAACATTTACGACACAACTGACACGATATAATGCCAATAGATCAAAAGGGAAAAAGAGGGAGAACAATAAACCTGTATTTCCCTATCAATTGCATTTTTCAAACTAATTCAAATATTCATCATATGAAATCTTAATCAAAAATGGATAACTATAAACATAAGGTCGGATCGGAGACACTTACAAAGAATCACGAAACTGTCAATCCAACGAATGCCCAATTAAAGGAACACCACCACAGAACTTTAGGAGTCCTCTTCAAATAGGATTTTGTAAAACCTTTTCCTTTCCTCGGGATCGAATAGACGTCCAACCTTATGTTCTTGATCTTCCTCTTCAGATATATCCCCGTTCTTGTCCTTCCTTTTCTCCAATTTAGGTACAATTACACCCTTCTTCTTCCTCTTCTCTAGGTTCAATAAACGTCTTCGCTGATTATACTCGTGCAGTCCCTCTTGCATTAGTTCCCCAAATTTATCCTTGACCACAACAAGTGGGTCCTTGTCAATCAGCTTGGAGCCATTATATCCCTCTCGGAGAAGAACCGTGTATATTCTATACTTGTTTGTTACATAAAATATACCCGGGTGTTTTAACAGCAAAACATTTAACTTTTCGGGCAACGCAAATTCTCGCCTGAGGTGGGTAAGCTTTACGATCGAGATTTTCTTCCAAAGAGTCAGAGCCAGCAATTCATGCACCAAGGCAACCGTCCTTTTCTCGTGATCCTTTGATCCTTCAACTAAGTTGTTTAGATTTGTGTAAGGTGAAATGTATGGTGTTGAATTGAACTCATTAAACCTTTCCCAAGATTTAACCCATGTTGATGGCAACAAACATGAAAAACGAGGCTCTGTATTCTGCTTTCTTGATGACAATTCAATGCAAGAACATGCTAACTCAGGTTTCCATGATATAAGCTCAACCTCCAGTGAACTTCTCCTTCCACTGTAATTGATCAACCGAAACATTTCTGAATATTTGGGAACAATTCTAATTAAATAATCATCTGGGAAGCCGAAATTCCGCTTCAACTCATCAAGCTTTACCACATTAAGCCTCTGGTTTGAGCTCATCATCAAGATCTTTGCTAACCGCTCAGCAAATACAGGCTCCTGCTCTTCCTTGATGGACTCTTCCTCCTCTACTAGGGACATCATTCGTTTTGTAAGTTGGCAGTAAAGTTCATCGTTTTCGCGAAAGACCTCAAAGCAACATGGATATTTGTTCAGCCAATTAAGAGCTTTGCCTTGAAGATCAAGGGTCTTGAACTTTTTCTGGAGGAAGTTTACGGGTACTACCTGGTTGGGGTATCTAAGGATTATATTCTTAATTTGATTGTTCACAATCCAACGCCGATTGTGGGATAGAGCAGATTCAAGTTCTGGGATTTTCTTCATTGACCAGAGAGAGAATCCCCTAATGAAGATGTAAACCGATAATATAGAACTTCTGTTTACAAATTTCTGGTTTTGACAGAAACTGACAACTTCCATGCTTCAACAAAAAAGAAATTCCTGTTTTAACATAAAAACGAAGAATGGAAAACCACTTAAAAGTACAAATATACGGAAGTGAGATGAAAGGCAATGAGATCAAAGAAAAGAGAACTAGCAACCAGCAATCCGTAAACACGGGTTTTGTGGCAAAATAAAGTATTTAACATGATATGATACCTTCAACCTGAGATGCTTGCAGAAACCAACATCAGCAATAACACATCAAAGTCATCTAGCGGTTCCACCATGAAGTACTGCCACACATTATGATTCCATATTGACAACCATTAATAGCAACAACTGCCAAGTTCTTCAGAAATGAAAGAGTTTAATAACCAGACTTACTTTTCCGGTCCCTACCAATGAATTGACTGGCCTGTACAGATAAATTAGTCAAGCGATCAGTTAACATCATCCAATCTCTATAAAAAAATAACCAAATATGAAGATGAAGGACGATCATAAAAAATTTTGTATCGTATATCATTGCTTGGGACAGGCAGGTATACCAAGACTAGCATATCAAATCATGGATTAGTGGCTGAAATTGCAAGTGAACCATTCAGGCAAAAGGCACAAACTTTAGAAGATGCACTGAAAACCCCTTCACATAATACTTTCGAACAGTATCTTAATTCCTAAGGGAAAGTACTAAAAAAAGGATCTAAACTTTCACAATCATAAAACATATAACGCTCCTCCAAGGTTTCTGTTAAATCATTCACAAGGGAAACGGTTGATCAATGAATAAAGCAAGTTGATCTCAAAACTTCCTGATAAACCTTTAGCCAACAAATTACCTGTTGATCTTCCTTTTCGTTTTTACTTTCGACCAACTAGGGTTAATGGCTGAAAAGGAAGTACAGCATATACACGCTTGCAGAAGAAATGCATCAACTTGTTTCCTTAACAACTAGTAATAAGACCAAGGAAGCTCAAACAGCACCGTATTGCTATTGCTAAAATCCATACTGAATCATATATTCCCAACCATCCATTTCCGTTGATAATGAAGCCCATCCGTTTCCAGTAAAAATCAAAACATTTAAAAATAAATGAAGAAGAAGAGCTTGCATTAGAAATCGAATAGAAAAGCCAACAATAAAACTAGCAAACTACCTCAACAAATAATAAACGTTTAAAAATGTTAAATACAATACTACTGTTATGTCTACAGTGGAGGATGAATACAAAACATAATCCTATAAACTAAAACTGAACCCATAAACACATACTTGGGACTTGGGATTTGGTGAGAAAAGATTAACTTGCTCTTTAGCTTATCAAAAAGTAGTATATATTTCAATTGATATATGGGGGTAGTACTCCATTGCTAGTAGTCTAGTACACTCCCTTGCTGCAATGAGTTTCACTAATAAAGGGAAAGAAAAGAATGAACAAAACTGGAACTGGAAAAAGGGGACTATTGATGTTTGCTGAGGAACAATCATAAATTCTGTAAAAACACTTAGCATTAATTGATTATTTGAGGTAATTATATCGTCCCAGATTATATCATTTGATTAAAGAATCGTCAGCTTTGGGGAAAAAGCCCCAGATGATATTTATTGATTAATCATACAAACAAAACAAAAGGCACCAAGATACAATTCAACATAAAATGCTCAAATTAAATTAAACGAATTGAAATAAACTAAAAATAACAACAAACAAACATTGAAATGAATTACACAGAAATAAAATTTCTTGAGAAAAAAATGTTGAAATTTATCATAAACTAAATTGACGATAAGAGTATAGAAAAGGAAAAAGGAAGCATACCCAGATAAATTGTACCTGAGAAAAAATATGGCTCTACATGTTTGAAGAATTAGGTTGTAAGAGAGATAAATGGGATTGAAGGGTAGAGGGAGAAAGTGGCAGACTTCAATTAAAGAACTTAGATTTTTCCAATTAATTACGTTGAGGAGAGGTAGCTCCGGCGGCGGTTATGGGATGTCAATGTAGCTCCAGCTGCGGTGGAGGCAGCTAGACAGGCGGCGATTAAGGAAGAGGGTTTTGGCTTTTTTTTTCCCGAAAACTTTTCTTAATGTTTTTTCTGAGAAACAATTATAATTATTTATATACTACACTATTTATATTCATCTCGAATTCGTCTCACTATAAGACGGATATATATAATTAGCTAATTTTTTAAATTAATCAATTTAAAATTGAAAGTAATCACTTTATTAACATACTTAACCGATTATTCAGGTCATTTAACGTGAAATGTCCTTTAAAAAATTAGATGAGTCAAATATAATATCATTATAAAATATATTAAAAAAATGAAAGAAAATTACCTAATATACGAAGTTTAAACTTAAAATTTTCTTTTATTTGTTAATTTTTATTCCAAAAATTTTCTAAATTTTATTTTAGTATTTTTAAATTTTAATTGTAATTAGACATATGACATTTTTTTTTTTGGAATAATTTGCTATAGCATATGAAGAAAATTAGAATTTTTTATAAGAAAAAGTCATATTAATATTAGATCAGTAAAAAATTTAAAAGATTAAAATTTTAAAATAATTATCTAAAAGTGAACCATTTAAAATTTTCATACTCATAAAAATAATAATAGTATAAAAATATGTAAATCAAATAATTGCAAAAGAAAATAAATAAATAAACTTTCCACCACGTGATCCTATACTTAAGTACCACCTCCCTCACTTGTAATCTGACAGTTCAGAAAAACCAAACCCAAACTAAAAAAGAAATAAAAAAAGAAAAAACAACAAATTCATCTGCTCTTAATTGATTTCAATTTCACAGGATTGGGATAGTCGATTTCATTCCTTTAATTATATATTCGTTAATAAGTAGAATCATTTAATTTCAATCAGAATCATTCAAATTTTTCTCTATTTAGATTCAACAATCACCGATTCAAATCCCTAAATTTTATTTGGATCTGATAATTTAATCGAATTCAAAATAATATTAAAGGGTTGGATGGTAAAAATGATGGATCAAGAAGAAGAGGAATTGCAGATGGCATTGAAGATGAGTATGCAATCCAGTAATTCTCCACCTGAACCTAAAAGAAGCAAACCCGAAGACCCTAATATTGATGGAGCTCCATCTTCATCGATGGAGGAGTCACCGGAGTTGAAGAGTCGTCGTGTTCAACGTGAACTTATGGCTGCTGCTGCCGAGAAACGTATGATGAAGAATCCGCCCCCTAAGACCGAATTACCGAGCGTCGGTGCGAGTACGAGTGTGAGTGTGAATGTGAGTGTGGAGAAGAGTGGAGAGAATTTGGGGGAGGAATTGTCAGTGGAAGAAGCTAATCAGTTGTTTTCCATGGTTTTTGGTGGAAGTGTTAGTAAGGAGATTCTTGCACAGTGGAGTAATCAGGGTATCAGGTATAATTCACTTGGAGGTTGATTTTTAATTTTGTATCTGAACAATAAATTCAGAGATGCAGGAATATCGAATATGAGTGTTTAGTTGTTGGTATTCAACGGTGCTAATGAGTAATGAGTATAAGTTGTGGTTTTACTTTTCATTTATGTGTCAAAGATGTGTTTTTTCTAGCTTAATTACATTATATTTTTATTACTGTTGCATCATTTAATACCAACAACCAATGAAGGCTGTTAGTGTTGGCTGCTTGCTGTTTTTTTAGCTGTTTACTGTTCATGTGTTGAGATTTTGATGGTACAAATTTATGTTTTGAAAGCTGTCATTTATGCAAGAAAGTTGTAAACTTGTAATTTCTGTTATTATTGTTTTCTTGTTGAAAAACTCATTAAGGAGCAGTTCTATCGTGGACTAGTCTAGTCTCTTACTGTGGCATTTTGAATTTTTTTTAGGATTTAGAATTCATTTGTATTGTTGGGATTAAGGCTTTGTTATTTTTGTTGTAATGGTATGAAGGAGTTTTTGTATTGTACACATTGATGTTGCAGAAGTTAGCTTGTAGGAAGACAATAGCAACGGTCGGCATGTTATTAGATTGTAAATATTAGAAGAGCCTAGTTTAATAAGGGAATTGATATGTTTTCTTGTTGATTCTGCTCAAGCTTGCGTATGAGCTATTCCTTTTGGACATGATCAGCAAAGGGACAGTAGGTTTAGCCATGTTGTTTATCTGCCATACCATATTCTGTTGTTTCTTTTATAAGTAATGAGCTCAATTTGTTGAAATCTTGTTGTAGGTTTAGCCCTGATCCAGAAACTTCTATGGGTTTGGTGCAGCATGAAGGTGGTCCATGTGGTGTATTAGCAACCATACAAGTATGATTTGATTTCTTTCCCATTGCTATTATAGGTTCTAAGAGCCATAGCACTTTATTTCTGGCTGTCTTCTATCTTATGGATTCTATGTGGTCTGCTGTAAATAGGGTTTTGTTTGCATGATTATGTGAAACATAAATATTAGCATCTATCTAGATTCTGTATGTATGCTGAAATTTGTGGAACAACATTTGATCCAAATTATTTAGTTGATATAAGGATCACAATGATGTCAAGTCCCGATCTAAATTGGAACATTACTAGCTTCTATTTTTTAATATAACCCTTTTAAATATGCAATCCTTAATTTTCTTTTTAATTCATCTTGAATTATGTTTTGGTGGTTGCCATAGGATGATGTTGGCATTTTAGACACCTGAATATTGGGCATGCTTGGACTAAATCATGGACCTCTAGTTTTTCTCTTTCACAGGAAAAAGATTGCAATAGCATGGTTAGCTGTAGGAATCAGGCAGATGACAAATCATTTTAATTAAATTCTTTATTGAAAATTTTTCTATTGTATCTGTTTGATATTTAAAGGAGAGGAAAAGATGTATGACTGTTGAAGAATATATGAAGAAATCCTGAAGTCCAAATCCAACTTGATTTCCTTTTCTCAATTTTTAGGAAACATTAATCTGTACGAAACATAGATCTGAAAGCTATCTCTAAAAAGATGAAAAATAATGGTTCTCATTTATGTGGTGCATGCAATCGCATTGAATAAATCATTAAACATAAATTTGAATGATATCGGTTACTAATTTCATGGTTTAATATTAGATGTTAGCGGTTGACTACTAGGCAAGATAACCTTTTAATTTCTTTTGCAAATTATGATTTCATCTTAAAAAGTTTGTGAGGAACTTTTTGTATACTTCTTTTGCTCTTTATTAATTTGCACCATATTTACCATAGAGTTGAGAGCTTTGGGGAGAAACGATGTAGTTGAAAAGAGGGAAGATGTGATTGTTTTATCAATCGGCAAGCTTTTTCAAACAATTGTTCTAGGCATCACCTGAATAGGCAATGTCTAAAATAGTCTTTCAAAGGATGTGGCTTGACTAATTAGCACCATATCTCAACCTTAAGAAAAGTAAACATTTATTGTATGCAGTGCTATGTTAAGAAAAGAGGCCAACAATCATTTTTTTTGCTATCGCAATCAGTATAGCCTCTGGTATTGGATTGCGATCAAGCTTAATTGCTATACCTAAGTTATGTCTTAGTTTTAAAAAGCGTGAGGCACCTCGAGGCGCAAAAGGTCCTTAGAGCCTAGGTGCAAAGTGCAGGGCAAAGGCGTGAGCTTTTTGTAGGCAAGGTGCACTTTTCGCTAAAGGTTAGAAATCAAATTTAAAACATATATTATTTCAAATAACATGATATTCTAATTTTAGTATCAACAAGCTTGAAACATTCATAATCCTCACGGTAAACACCACTTTAGCACAAAACTATTATAATGTGAATATGAAGAATCCCAAAGTTATTTTCCTCTTCGCATGGCTTTTATTTTTCTTAAAGAAGCAACGGTTATTTGAACTTCATATTAAGTGAATTTGGGTTTTGAGTTTTGTTTCTTTTTCGAATAAACAAATAAGCATAAGTTAATTACCCAGCACAACAAGGAGGCGCATAAGGCTTGAAGTGCATCAAGGCACCCAAGGCGCATGCCACTTGTAGTGGGCTTTTGCCTCACCTAGCCGAGGCATTTTTATCCGAGCTTGTGCTCGAGGCGAACAAGGCACAAATCGAGGCGCGCTTTTTAAAACTAAGAGTTTCGTGTGTGCTTCTATATTGCCCTTGATTGTTTCCTCAACTAGTGTCTTCTCCGGTAATGTGCGTGCAAAAATTTCATTGGACGTATATGATTATCAGGTTTTACATTAAAAGTGTCCTCCTTAGGTTCTATTCCCCTTTGAAAAATTAGCTATTTGTTGCTAAAGAGTTGCTGAGGTGGAATATGAGAAGAAAACATTTATGGATTTCTTGTGGGGCATGTTAGATTGTGGATGTCACATATCAAATTTTTGTGCTTGACTTCAAGTGGAGCAGTGGTTTTACTAAATTCCGTATTGATTTTGTATTGCTTTGATCATAATAAGTTTACTAAACCATCTCATTTGGTGGTTGGAGATTGACGTTGTTTTTGTTTCTTATTCTTAAATTTTTAATGTGTACTTTTAAATTCAGTTCAGTCATTTGTTTCTCAAGGCATGCCCTCATTAGTCCTACTGAGTATGTAAGTCAACTATTAAAAATGATTCACTAAACTCCAGATGTATGAAAGGTTGTTACGTGATGAATATATTTATAATTCAATTGACTTGGCCTAAGAACATTGAGAGATTTGAAATTCGGCTTGCCTCTTATTGTAGTGATGTAGCTACTAGTTGTCATTGTTGATTATAGGTACAGTGACTTTCCATAATCTTTCTCAATAACTTAAAGAGGCACTGTACAGGATTAGATAAAATATGATAAGCAATTATTCTAGGATTCTACCTTGTGGTTGAAAAAGAAAGGTTCTACACTTTTATGGGAGTAAAGGAAATTGAGTGGTTAAACTTTGTGCTAGGCCAACATTATCGAATTTTGGAAAATTGCTTACAAAAGATCGATCTTTATGTTTTGTTTACTGTAGTTGGTATATTCTTAACTTGGCCCTCAAGGGTTGTTTAGATTATAGTCTTATGTGGCTTGGGATTAGTTGAACCCTGTTACAAGACATAAGACATAATAGTTTTGGAATGAAGTTCTATTGGGCCATTGGCAATGAGGTAGTGCACCTGAAAGAAATGTCTCAACAGATTTTTCAAGGTGTAGCCTTTTCTGGTCTAGGTTTCATGTTCCTTTTTGTGTCTTTTCGAGGCTATTCTATAACTAAAAGCAATTATTTGCATCTGAGCATTACTTGGTGTTTCTTGATTTGATGTCCTTTCTTGTCCATAGTCCTTCATTTGTTTATGGGGAAAGTACCCCTTCTTTGTCTCTCCAAATTATTTCTTTGTTGTAAAAAAGACTAAACAGGTGTGCTATTGTCCTGCAAGTTCTTTTACTGACATATATATGTACTGTGTACTTCCGTTTTTGTGAAACTACTTCCTTTAGTGCTATTTGATGGCCAACCAGCTTTGCTCAATTTTTTTTAGATAGTATATGAAATGATGTTATCATGCACACATTGTTGGGATAGGAACATTAGGGACTTATTATGAATTCAATTTTAGTGGATCTTTCTTAATTATTCTCTTTCGCTTCTACAAATGTCTCTTTACAGAATAGTTATGAATCTTATGTCATATTTTATCAAGGGATGTTCTTTGAATGGTGTCTGAAGGGTGATATTTGTTTATTTCATTGCTGGTTGTTTTTCCTTGTGCTGGACTTGTGATATTTGCTATTGCCTATTACATCAAGGATTTAGTAGTTGTGTTGCATTCTTGCATCTTGTATGATGTGCTCAAAATGAAATGCATCTGTGACTTTCTTGGCTTCATGGTCTATTTCTATGGGCATTTGCAGGGATTCGTCCTTAAATATCTTCTGTTTGTTCCAGAAGAGTCAAGCATCAATGCATCAAAGGCACCACAGAGATCTTGGAAATGCGAATCTGTTACTCCTGAAAATTTTGCTTCCCTTTCTGAAGATACTAAAAAAAGGTGACAGAAGCTCTTAAACATATACAATCTCATGATAAGGGTAATACTGTTATGTCATACATGTTCTAAACTTAGAGAGAACGTGGATGAGAAGTTGATCAACATCAGGAAATTATAGGCCATTTTTGTTCTAGAGCTACATTGAAGAGTAATAACATACCATTATAGAGTAACTAACGTCATTGTCCTTGTTCTCATTATATCTTGTTATGCTTATACTTCTATTTGAATTCTGTTTAGTGGGGAGATATTTTGAAAATATAGACTGAAATTTGTTTTTGGCTATTTTGAAGTTGTCTCTTGTTTTTGATTTGCAGTTGTTATTATTTACAATCCATAGAAAAGATGCATACTCAAACCTTCCTTAATTTTACAGGGCACTTGTCAAAAGTATGGCTGAGATATTATTTCGTTGTGGAAGGAATCGAAGAGCGGTGGTTGCAACACTTGACGTGTTCGGTCAAAATGTTGAAGGCGCCAGTGTTGAACCACAAAATGAGGTATATCCTTAAATCTTGTTTTACTTATATGTCACAGCAACAGCCCGTGAAGCTTGGACTAAACAGTTACCCCCTTTGTACCAGAGTCCATATGACACAAGTCGAGTATGGCTCAGACTATAAGTCTGACTCGCCAAGGTGTAAATGGATACGGCACTAGAAAGTAGAAGCCCTTGATATGAAAATTGGGAAGTGCACGGCAAATGAAGCTGTGGTGCTTTCTCGTCAAATTAATGTGAGGCTGATGGTATATTTTAAATCATTGGTCTTGTGTTGTAAGTGGGTAAAAAGAAAGGAGAGAGAAAGGGGATCAAAAGTGAGAAATAATAATAAACAATGAAGGTTAAACTAACTGTTGGATTCATGAAGGGCGGTGAAATTGGAAGTCAAATGTGTGCATTTTCTATTCTTTATGGCTGTCTCTGACTTATTTTAGTTACAAAACACATTCCTCTTTTTTTTCTCCACACTCCTAGGCATGGATTAAAAATTACGGTCGCTTGTGCATTTACGGAAATGGTTACGGTGTCATGAAAACATTTATAACGGCGTTCGATGCGATTTGAATTTTGAAAAAAAAAAAATCACACAAGTGGTGTTTTGAACTTATAATTGCACTTCAACTACTATCATTATGCAACAATATGTTCATAAATATTATAATTGCACTAAATGACTTAATTTTAGTGGTTAATTAATTAACTTACTTCATTAGTTTTTTTTGAAGTTAATTAACTTTTTAGTTAATCATTTTGTTTAACAACTAAAATTATAAGTAACTATAATTTAAGTGATTTGTAACAATTAAAGTTAATGTTTATTGATGGAATTTTAACGGGGAGACAAATAACTTTATATTGGTGAAATGACCGACTTTACACGTTACGTAACGGTCAGCGCTGCGTTTTTACTGTGAAACTCGTGCGCCGCTATATAACGGGATTTAAATTTGCCGGAACTCTCAAACATGTTGCATAATGGGTGTTATGTAACGCAATGGTGGAGTTTTTATTCCATGCTTCTAGGTGTTTTTTACTTTCAATAATGTTCTTATAACTTCGAAAAATAAATATTTTCCCCTAAAAATTAACATTTATGTTATTTCTGAGTGCGGTTCTGGATTTTGGATCTTTCTCAAACGAGTCTGCTTATTGAGGTTATGCTGAGAGGAAAAAAAAAGCTTCATCTTTTATCTGTTTATTAAGGCACTATGCTGAAACCTTATTCTATTTTGTAGATAATTCGAAAAGCTCTAGAAGGATTTTCCATCAAGTCTGCTTCAGATTTGCAGAAAGCTCTAAGAGTAACTTCATATACTTCATCTGCCAGTGCAATGCAGAGGCTTGAGACGATGCTTCCTGTGTTTGAAAGCTGTATGGGAGCAATGCTGTTCCTTATCTCAGCATTGCTTTCTCGAGGACTGGTATGTATGTGCTTTGTAGTTTATTTAATTCATTACTTGTAGATTATTGCATGATATAAATTAGAATGCTACCCCCTTCGCTGATTAATGATTTCTTATACTAGATCTGTGGTTTCATGACAATACTCTGTTGCATTTTAGAGTTTTTGCGTATTTTGCCTTCCATAATTTTTCATTCACTTATTTAGGATTCCATTCAAGCTGATAGGGATGATCCAAGCCTACCACTAGTAACTGCACCCTTTGGTCATGCATCACAGGTAACTCATGGTCTTCTTATGATAAGCTGCATAATACTTGACTATATGTGCTTTTTGAGTTAATTGCTAATTTTATAAATAACATATTGCAGGAAATTGTAAACCTATTACTGTGTGGACAGGCTGTTGCAAATGTGTTTGATGAGAAAATAGACTTGGGTGGTGGCATGTTTTTGAAGGGTGTATGCACTGATGTGGAAGTTGGATTCCTCACCCTGCTGGAGTCCCTCAACTTTTGTAAAGTAGGACAACATCTAAAGAACCCAAAATGGCCGATTTGGGTTGTTGGAAGTGAGTCACATTATACTGTCCTATTTGCTTTTCATCCTTCCGTTCAGGATGAGAATGAAGTGGAGGAGAGGGAAGCAAAAATTAGGAGAGCGTTTGATGCACAAGACCAGAGTGGGGGTGGTGGCTTCATTAGCGTTGAGGGTTTTCATCACGTTGTCAAAGAAGTCGGCATTAACCTTCCTGCTGATAAGCTTGATCGTCTTTGCAGTGCAGGCTTTATAGTATGGAGTGAGTTCTGGCAGGTTCTTTTGGATTTAGACAAGAATTTGGGGGGTTTCAAGGATTCTTCAGGGTTAATAGGCAGAAAGGTGTTTGATCTCTACCATTTTAATGGTATCGCAAAATCAGTCTCAAATGGAAATCAATGTGAGACTCCCTTGCAAAGACCAAGGCTTACGAAGCTAAGAGTCTCAGTACCACCTAGGTGGACGCCCGAGGAGTATATGGCAGAGGCAGCACCTCCTAGTTCAAGCGGCAATGAAACTGGCGGGAAAGATGCTACTAAAGCTGTTATATCCGAACCGCCTCAACATGCTCCACTTGTAGACTGCATCAGAACGCGGTGGGCTCGTGCTAATTGCAATTGGTCTGGAGATCCTCCAAGTATCGTCTGAGTCATATATAATCGGCCGGGTCCATTTATCAGCTCTTATTAATATTCTCGTAAGTATTTCGGCAGTGCTAAATCTCGATTGATGAAGTGAAGATACTTGGAGGTAGGACCGTCATTCTCGGAGCACAGCTTTGGTTGAGCAAACTTTTGCTGGTAGTATTGGCTTGCGATACATATACGAATCAAATTTTCGTGCCCTGTTGTAACTGTTATATTTCATATTTAATTTTAGTTGTAGATTATTTCGGGAAGAATTAGTTCTCTCTTGAATTTGTTAATAGATTGCGTAGATCCTTGGATACTTTGGTCATCGTAAAGCGGAATTTGTTCGTAGCTAAAGAGGATTTATTACATTTCAAAAGTCAATAACTTTGTAATTTGTTGTCATTTGTTGAGTATAAAGCATTGCCTTGTTCAACTAAAAGAATCTGAAATTATACTCTTGAGGATGAAGTTTTTGATGAGCTTCAATTATGTCATTTATATAATACATTGTTATTGTATACGACTAGCATGTTAGCTTATATGGGTGTTTGATTAATAGCTTGTTAGTTTGGTTTTTGGCTTGGTATAGTTGGTCAAAAAGATGTTCTGTAAATGGCTAAATGAAAAGCTTAGTTTGGTTACCTTTTTTCATTAGTTTTTTTTGCATGCTTGCCCACTTTTTCTTAATAAATAACCAACAGTAAAAGACTAAGTTTTAAAACCAACAAACACCAAGTCAAACAAACCAACTAAAATTACCAATAATCATTTGTCAAATAACTCTATATTTACTAATCTCCTTATGTGCTTCTCCAAAAATAACATTGGAATCCGCGACATGATATATAATTTGGATTTTCATAAAACATACATGTTTAGAATTTATTGGATACTTGATCATAAATAGCGATAATGAAAATGTTCTTTTAGCGTTGCTTTTCTCAAAATTTATTATCATTTTTATTGTAACGAAGCTCGTGCTTTTTTCTTTATAATTTTTCATTATTACCCAATACTTCTATCCTAGGTGGTAATAGATGAAAATAAAATTTTTAAAGAAATAAATTAATTATTATTGGACATACATGATCAAATTTTTCCAAGTAACTTGTTATATTAATCTTAAATTTTTATTGTTAATTTTATAGTTTACAAATACATTAGTAAAAGAAGCTTATGTATAGTTATGTAAATGAGATCAAAAATGGAGACTACGCCTAAAAATAAAAAAATAGTAAATCAAACAGACAAATCAAAATAAAAAAAATAGACGTCATAACTATAATATAAATATGTCACTGAGCAAAGTTTTCTTTTTTTGTTACAAAAAAGCCACCCAATTGGCAACTAGAGGAATCCCTTCCCTTAACCTCCTAGACTTGAATTCTTCCACAAGGCACAAGGCCTAGCCTGTGTAACCAGACAAGGTTAACCTACAAGATATTCAGCCATTGGACC
This sequence comes from Amaranthus tricolor, assembly GCF_026212465.1. Classification (NCBI taxonomy): domain Eukaryota; kingdom Viridiplantae; phylum Streptophyta; class Magnoliopsida; order Caryophyllales; family Amaranthaceae; genus Amaranthus; species Amaranthus tricolor. The sequence continues at coordinate 30,036,129 of NC_080050.1, read as the reverse complement.
TTAAACAAAACTAAAATTGTGTCATCATCCTCAAAAAGGATTAGGGTTTATTGATGTGTATAATTATAAAATGAAACGTATTAATTCTCTTGTGAACAAATTTGGTGCACACTTTTTGCTCCGGAAAGTGGGCACCAATTAGAAAAGTTTATGTGCATCAAATACAAATTTGATGGAGGATTTGAACCTTATTGCCTCATGAAAGAAAAAGGAAAAGATGTCAAACTAAAATTATGAAGTTAAAAGCCCCCATCATTAAGCACCATTGATGGTGTTTAAAACAAACATATTTTTCCTAGAAAGAATTTGCCTTCGGAGAGGATCTCAGCTTACAAAAGCAACCTCTTCATATCACCAAAATTTGCTCGTAAAGCCGTGAGAAATTCTCCTGAGTAAGTTAATCAAAATGTAACAATTAGTAAAACATGAGAAATCCATACCAGAGTTAAAAGTTTACTTCACTTCCAAAAAAGGAATATACATGTATACGTGTGTGATTTTGCTACGACATTCTTTCTACATTATCAATGTTTGATTAAGCAAAAAAAAAAAAAAAAAAAAAAAAAAAAAAAAAAAAACCCTAGGTGGGAGAATATTGAGAATGAGATAAAAAAAAGAGAATTGGTTTGCGGATGAGATGAGTAGGAAGCGGCAAAAACCGCCAAATTTAGAAGTGTAGCAAAATGAGTGGAACACTCGGAAAAGAAAAATGTAGCATTTTAAAAGACATAGGGAATGAGTTATATTTATATTCACAAGGGTGTAATAAAATGAGATTTTGGAAAAAAATTTCATAATACGAGGGATAAAATTGGGACTTGTGAGTCCACTCACCTCCAACTTTGCCATCAAAAACACGATGATCAGCCGATAATGTCAGGCTCATTTTTGTAACAATCCCAAGTTCTTCAATCCCTGGTGATTAGATTGAATATGATAAAACTGATGTTAGAAAAACTTATATTGGGGGCCGCCACAAAAAAAAGGCAAGTTCACAAATTATGATAACCCACCACTAGTGCCAACCAGTGGTTCAACAACCTTGTTCCCTCTTCCAACAGCAAGGATTCCAGACTACAAAACGAGAATAAACAAGGATGGTGAGCTAATACTAGTTAATAAGACTGAAATAACTGTTTATTAAACTAAAATCAACTCAAAGAAAGCAAGAGGCTTTATTGATATTTGACACAAAAAGAAATAACTGATCACCTGAGGAGGGTTGATGATTGCGCAGAAGTGGTCTACAGGAAACATTCCTAGATTTGAGATGCTGGAAACACATGATTAAAAAACGTTAAAAGACATGTATCGACTCCAAAGTCCATTCCAAGACACAACTTGCACTAAACACTAACCTAAATGTTCCACCTTGAAACTCTTCAGGCTTAAGCTTCCCAGCCCTAGCCTTTTCTGCTAGCGTTTTAACCTGTCATGAGTGCTTGATGAAGGTTAATTATATAAACAAATATATACGGGCTGTATATACATTGAACGTCCAAACCACTGTCACTCTCTAAATTGTTTATATGTATGCCTTCGTCCCCAAACTTACGTTCTTTTTACGTAAGTGAAGTTGTTGATGATGTTTGCCATCATAAGTCAATTGAAAACAATCGCTTTCTTATCACAAGGGTACTTGGTGGCATTGGGTTGTGGGTAGTGGAATCTTGAAAACTGACGGATTGTGTAAAGCCCATTAGCAAAAATTAAAATTTAAAAAGAGCATAGATCACATAAATCATAATTCATAATGCATGCAAAACGTGCCTAAAGGTAGATCTTTAAGTCTTTGTGCAAGAGTCTTCATTGATTCTATTCAAGTCTCATCTTAAATTCCCCCCTCCCCCCTAAAAAAAAGATAAGATAAAAAAGTGTATCTTTGTGTTAATCTCAAAACCTAAGAAAATGAGAAAACTACCTTAGTGTTCCAAATTTTCTATAAAATACAATTCATTGCAAAAAGGAACACTATAAAAGTGGTATTTTTTAATACTATTTTGGCATTTGGGTTAGTGAACCCATCTTTTTTATATGCCGAATCATATTTCACGCAGATTGGATTCCCCATGTCTATACAAAGACTTTTACCTTCATTTTTAATTAACAAAAATAATATTCCATCATTGATGCATTACCTCTGAAGATATTGCAGATATGGTCTTCTGGTCAGCGTTCTTAATTATAGGAGTCATCAAACCCTGTAGTCAATACCAAAAGCAAAGTATATTCAGGAAAGCCCAAAATATATAGCCTTTTTAAGAAAAGCTTAGAGCCAAAAACAAGATACCTTCTCTGTAGCCACTGCAATTGATATATCAACTGAGTTATTGAGGCTAATTTCTCCTTTTTCAGCATCCCAATAACCTATAGCAAATCTCTATCAGTACAGAACATAGCATCGAAATTACGGTAACGATCACAATGTCACGGACGTGGCACATCATGCCTCATGGTGTTACAACTCCTTTCGTGACATCGCAATGTGAATTGTTAACTTTGAAAAAATCCATTTTATCATAGTAGTTAAGCTTTCTATAGCATATATTTAAATAAAGCTTATGATTGACCTTTTAGAACCTAATACACTTTTAAAAAAAAGACAATAATGTCTATTATGTTAGAACAACTTAGTTGTGGCTCGATGATTTGATATCACAAGTCACGTAACCGGGTTTTGCGGTTATGTAACAGAATGGCCTCATTTTTATTCCATACTACATAATCAAAAACGACCATCAGAAGAGAGGCAGGGTAACATGGGTAAAAGTAATTTCATTAACAATTACCATTTGCTTCAGGCACATTACGCAGAGCAACAGCAACAGCTTTGATAACAATGTCGTTAACAGAAACTTTGATATTATGCTTTTCTGGATACGCAAAAGTGAGGAACATTAAGCTTAAAAATGAAAGGTGATGACAGAATGGAAGTAAGCACATGAGTAGGTAAAATACCTAAAAGCTCCTTTCTGAACGAAAGAAGAGGATCAAGTATAACATCTGATAAAACAAAAAAAACATACACATCAGACAAGTTTACAGTAAACATAGAAGAGGCTGCAATGGAGGAAAACATTAGACACGTCGGAGAAAACAAACCTGTCGACAGGTAAAGATGTGGTGTATTTTGTTTTGATTCCAACAAACGTCTTGCAATAACCTGTAAATATGTGCAATTTTTAGAGAACCATAACGGGCAGCTCTCAAATGCCATTCATCAACATAAAAAATTAATCCGGTGCTATATATAAGATGTTATTTTCCCTTGTCTTAGTATATAAATTTTGTTATACTATTTGCAAAGGTTCAGAAATTGTACACATTGACAACTACACTAACATTGTAAACAAGAATTGGTGTCTATTCCTTCTGTCCCCCGTTTTTGAACTACACCAACACAACAGCCAAGTAGGGTCAAACAAAAGAGTTTGAGCCAATGATGTCATTTTTTACTTGCAGGTCACCTATCACATGAATGACTACTAAAGCATAATAAATCACAAGGCGATCCGCAATTTCAAAGTTGTTCTAAGTTACTAATAACAACACATAATTAGGATGTCATAATCAAATGGTACACCATCATAGATCCACAGTACTACTCAAAAACTAAGTTTCACAATCTTGAACTACAAACCCCCAATGGGAAAAGGTGAGCTAAGGCTGTTTAAAAATATGGTCGCAATTTCACACTACTTTTCGAACACGTATGGAAATATGAATAGAACATTATACATGAATATTGCAAAACGTGGTCTACCTTCCGGATTTGGCTATTTGATAAATCTTCATAAGAAGTTGATTCGGGTGTACCTGAAGGTACACTTTGTAAGTTAATTTGAGAAGATGAAGAATGCTCCTTTGTTGCAACAGGCTTTGATTGCTCCTTTGTTGCAGCAGGTTTAGATGATTCCTTTCCTAATTTTATTGCAGCCAAAACATCTCCTTTCAACAAGGTACCACGAGGCCCTGATGGGCTTAGCAAAGATATATCAAGACCAAACTCCGTTATAAGCAGCTTTGCAGATGGACTGATCCTAGTGATGACACTTTTCTGCTCACTAACTTCTTTCTTCGGCAAGGTAGTTGGCTTGTCTTCTTCCACTACAGGACTACTTCTGTAGGTTGCCTGTACAGCTTCAATATCCTTGGCGGCCTCCACCTAGAAGTACAAAAGTCAGAAGTTATGGAAACACTTAAATTGAAATAGCAGGATCAAAGACAGTTATTAGGAGTTACAGGATAGGTTAAAGAGTGCAGCTGCAATCTAGCATAATCAGATTAAAAGACCTTCTAATCTAGACTCTAAAAAGGACAACTACAAGCGATAAGATTCATAAATGTATAAAAAATGCAATTGGTTGGCCACAGGCTAGGGATGAGCATTGGTCAGAAAGCTACCCATACCATGTTGAACCTGACCCTAATATATGTTAAGTAGAAAAACATTGAAGCCTTTATCGAAACTTAAACTTACAAACCAAGGGTCCATCATTTTTAGATCATAGGTGTTTAGGTTTGGTTCTAAGTCCAAGGAAATTTTGACAAATGACCACACCAATCCCAACTCTCACATTACATCATGGGCGTGACCTTATATATTCAGATATGTCTACTATTAGACAAATTGAGAGTGCCGACTATCCAAGAATAGTATGTAATGTTATGTGGCAATGTGAGACAAGTAAAATATGCACAATGTAGAATAAGGGAATGATATGGGTGATATTTCGCCACCACTTTAGAAAAAGGGATCCAACAACAATGTCAAGGTCTTAATTCCAAATAGTTTTTAGACTCTTCAAATATCCTCCTTAACTATTTTTTTTTCCAATATTGAATATTGCACAGAGACGATCACATTAAGGGTTAGTGTAGAGAAAAATGTTTTAGTATAAAAGAAAAGTTGCTTCTCAACAAAAAACATATTGAATTTTTTTCACAAATTATTTAATTGTGTGAGTCACAAAAAAGATTGAGTTTTTTAGGTTTCAAACAAACTTTTATTGCAAGAAAGCTGAGAATTACTGTTCCACAAGTACCATTGGGACGTTCATGCAATCCCCTTTCAAATAATGTTATCAAGCGCGATTCAAGTAAGCAATCCTTGATAGTATGAGCCATGACATTTATAGTTCATAGAAAAAAGAAAAAGGAAAGGGAGGAGACACACGGGGAAGTTGAAGCTTTATAAAATGGCTCATCAAATCATTTGGGCTTCTTATTTATGTGAAGTTGTAGCCTTGCATACGATGTTTGCAAGTACTCCCACAGAATAACTCTACCAAAGGCGATCCTATTACAAGAATAGCGTCTTGTACTTTACTGCCCAATACCCAATTTGATCCCAAGGTAAGGAAAAGCTGGTTACACCAAAAGACGCGCTCGATACACCTAGAACCACACTAGTAACCTAAGTCAGTTCTTGAGGTTTTTTAAACCCACCGGTGAGATACCCACGAAATACATGTAGGATCATCATTAGAACCATCATACTCACCGACCACTAATGAACTAATCGTATTAACCAACCAAAGTTAGCTTCAGTCATTATATATTGAACAGAAGCAAATACGTAGCTACTTATACTAAAAAAAAAGTAAGAATACTTACGCCTAAACCATAAAATATGATAACATGAGGAAGAGCATATTTACTAGTTATATCATCCGCAATCACCTGAATCTTGAGATGTTCTTCGAACCAATCATAGAATTTATTGAGATAGGTAACCTTCAAATGTCGATCGAAAACAACCTAACTTTATAATGTGGGTAAAGTTGCGTACAATTCAGCTCCCTAAACACCACCTAGGCAGGAGCTAATGGCAGTTTTTTTTTTTTTTTTGGGCAGTCTAAGCTTTAAGCTAGAAAGCATTTATTGCAATCACTTAACCTGAAATTCATCTTTACACTTGGCTTATGGCTATGTATAACATTAACATATGAAAGTCTTTTCTTTGCAGAGCTTTAAACTTTTAGTTACAATAACGAATGAGGGTACATAGAATGGAAAAGGTGTGTCAACCTAAATACTATAGGGGTATTGGGATCAGATATGCATATCGGTGCAATAGATCATCATACAATGCATGGATGTCACTTGTGGTGGAGAAGTGGCTGGGTTTGGCTGTTTGTGGGGCTGACTGGGGGTTTAAGATAGCCGAAGTGATACTGGGTAGAGTTTGTGACGGTGTGGTGACTGTGTAAGGGTGTTTGAGGGGGATGATGTGCGATTATGATGTAAGAATCGCACAGGAATGTAAAAGTATAGCAGTAGAATGAAAAGTCAGATGCGCCTCAGCAACTTTCTTTAATCTGGTATGTCCCCTGTACTTTATTATTATTTCTTTGGTATCAAAAGTCATTTTGATTATTAAAAAGGTCATTTTTCTCAACAAAAAAAAAAGTCAATAAAGTATGGAAGATTAGTTTTTTAAAATTTTAACATTAAACTTGAATGATATAACATACACCATCACTAATAGCTTAATAAAAAATAATTGCATATAAGAATGTACCATCACTGCAATTGCTTGTCCTACTGGTATATCTTTTGAACCTTCAGGTACAAGTATTTTGGCCAGATAACTGCAAAGGGTACCAGTTTAGACTTAAGACCTCAAGAACATAATTTTAAAAAAATACTAGAGATAAGAACTAAAATAATTTGCATGAAGAAGCCTCAATTCACAACGAAACAACTTAACATCGAATACTTAATGAAAACATTTGATGTTACACTTTTTTTGGGTTTCAAGTTCCTTAAGTTAAGATGATAGCAACTTGATTCGATGATAGATATTCCATTTTCTTTTGGTTTGAGCTTAAGTTTGAGATAATAAAAAAAGTATGATGTTAATACATGAATTCATAATCAAAAAAATTTCACGAATTACTTTCCTAGTTTCCAAATTTAGGCTATGAATAGTACTCCCTCTGTTCATTCTGTTTACCCCCCTTCTCGTTTTCATCCATCCTTTTTGTTTGTACGCTTACGCAAAGTTTTCTTCTTTCTTTACATACACTTTTTTCCATCTTACCCTTGCTTTTCTATATGTTGATCTCACATATTTCTATACAATTTCCAGTTTTACAGTTAAAACCCCACTTTTCAATTACATCTTTTCTCTTGCTTGTAATAAAATGGACAAACAGAAAACAATGGAGGTAGTAGCAAACGTAGGGGGTATTAGGCAAACAACACATAGCTCGTAGGTGATTCGCTAGGCTTGTTTATCAGGCGATAGTAATGGTAATGGCTGTTTTTATTGGTTATTAAAGTGATTGTATAGGTTAAACACTTATGATGATGTTTGGTAAAACAAGTTGCTTGTTGTTGATTTTCTATTAAACAAAAACTATGCCAACATGCCAAACACCTATGAAAAAGGTGTTCACTCCAACTTATTCACTTTGGCACAAAAGTCATTTAGGCCTTGACTACAAATGGTTTTGGTTGTAATCTAAAGAACAAACCAAAAGCCAAAACTCAACCAACAAATTTGTTAAATAGTAAGTTTTATGCACAAATATTTCAAACCGAGATTAGCTGAAACACCAGAAGCTCCTTCACAACTAAAGATTATTAGTCTTACAAATTTAGAAAGCAATGTGTTAAACAGCTCATTGGCATAAATTTTAAATCATGAATGCATATCTTTATCAAGAGAAGTAGACATGTAGTTGCATAAAGGACAAAGAAACATATACAAGAGAAAAGATTGCTTTGATGTAGTATATAATATAACTTCCAAATAAAACAATACAAGTTAAAAAAGTGTCAATTACCCTTCCTCAAGACACTCAAACTCCAGAGTGGCTTTGTCGGTCTCAATTTCACATAGAATGTCACCAACAGCTATCTGCAAGAAGGTAGACTTAGAAAAACAAACGTAAAAGCCTTTGAAAAGTACTTATGTTCAAGATACAATTGTCATTTTACTTGATGCAAATCCCCCTTGGCCTTAAGAAATAAAGAATAACAAATAATAAAATTTGCAATTGCAGCTTGCCTTATCTCCTTCTTTTTTTCTCCATTTAGCAATGTTTCCTTGATTCTGCATCAGCAAATAGCTTGATACTTATTCCTCAGGGAGAAAAGAAAAATAAGGAACATTTGCCTAAACGATTGAAGTATATACATACCATAGTCGGGGACAGAGCTGGCATATCAAGAACAGTATGCTCAGGAGTCTCTGTGATAGACGTAGATACAGAGACTACATTAGAAGCAATAATAATTTGCAGTTTTACGAGATGCCTTGCTTCTAAAACTAGCAGTACAGTATGTCCAGATTATGGTAAAATAAATCTCACATCAATTTTCCACTTCAAAGTTTATATAACCCATATCTCGCTGAAACTAATTTGGTTAGTTATAAGACAATCAACTGTGAATTCCAAACAATCATATAATGAACATTGACAAGCCCATTAAGAAAATATGTTTGATTAAGGTTAACATGTGCATTTTAAGTAAACATTGAGCAATAAGAAAATTTTAAAGCACCAGTCATTTAATGGTAAAATGGTAAATATGGAGAGTATTATGTGAACACTAGAAGTTTTTGAATATATTATTAATAAAAAAAGGGCTCTAAAAGCTCCAAATAGACAAATACTAGCATAGAGGTGACTTAAAAGCACCAAAAGCTATCATCAACTACAAGTCTACCAAGAATATACCTTATTGGCCCTTATCTTTAATATTAATCTACAACTAAGAACACAAATTGAATGATCGTCTACATATATTCTTCTCCTCCATACATTTCATTTTTTGTTGTATACTCTAGCTAATTTTAATTCTTCACATCATTCGTCACTTCTTTTATTTGCATCTTTTGGACTACCACTTCCATTTCTAAATTCCTTAAAGTAACTTTCCTGACCTGCATTTTTCGGTTTTCTTTTGCTAAGGACCAAACAACATAAACGACTTCCTCTCATTATCTTTGATATCTACAACTTCAAGACCCTTTCTTATGCCTTCATTTCAAATTATGTCTTTTATGGTATGCCCATCATCAATTTTGCATGTGCATCTCAGGTAAGCTCATCTTTCCATAATTGTCTATTCTGAAAGTCCAACATTCCTATCCATATGGTAGTGGTAGTACAATGTAGAATTTTCCCGTTAACCTAAGTGGCACACCTTGTTTCAATTGTACCTCTCCATTTGAGTCACCCACACAATATCTTATGCTTAACAGGTACTTTTTTCATTCTTGTGAAATATTGAATAATAATGGTTCTTTGTATTCTAATATTATTCTTCGAGAATTTGCAATTGATATCTTCAACAATGGTTACATCAATATATTTATTTGGCTACAATGTAATCAAATTACAATATAGTCCAAACTATTTAAGTTATATTTTATAGCTTCACTTAATTGCTCATTAACTAACTAGGTAACTCTACAACTCAAAAGAACAGCAAATATAAGAAACAGAAATGAAATCAAGTTGAGATGAGGTACCTGCTGATGATGATATGTGCCGAAAGCCAAACTGCATATGCATGGTAAAGTAGACGAGAAGTAATGAATCACAATCCAAATCAACGAGATACAGATAGAAAAAAATATAACAAAATCATTCTTGCAAATCTAACCTTGATCTTAGACAAGTCCCCATGAAAACCAGTAACCATAGACACCGACGAAAACCTGAATACCATGGGCCATGAAAAAAAAAAGCACTAACACTCAATTGATTAAACAAAATAAACAAAATTGTATCCAGAAAAATTAAAATTTGCAGAAGAGGGTCTCTTTCAATTCGAAAAAATTGGACACACACAAGATCCACTACATATTTTCCGGTTTGTTAAGGGAAACTAAGTCAAAACTCACACGACTTCAATCAAAAATCACTTATCAAACATGAAAGACACATTAGACTCTAATATGGACAACAAATTTGGGGTTTCAGATACTGCGACTCATAGTAGCTTGAAACAACAAAAATAAGGTTGCACATTTTTAAGAAAATCTGACTAAAACATCAGGGATAGGCTTAGGACAGCCCTATAAGAATTGTGCCTTGAAAATAAGGAGTTCAGACTGTCAACTGTAACAAAATAGAATGACAAAGTTAGTAATAAAGCCACTATATGAACAACACGTTGAACTTAAAAACTATAGAACTTCTACACCGAGCAAGGCAGTTGTTAACCTATGCTACTAAACACACAGGTTCGTTAATTGGTCTATTCAGCACCGAAGCCGGCATTCTTATGATAAATCAGTCGCCTTCAATTTATTAAACTAGATGACGAACAAGTAAAACCATTGCAACACAATCATGAATCAGATACACTTGTAAAAGCTAACGCCCCTTTTATTTTAATGCAAAAGAAGACAAAGATAGAAAAAATAAAAATTCTTGACATTAGATTTTCAAGTTCTCAGCCAGTTTTTGGAGGAACTACTGAAATTAGTTTACAATTGAAAGCAAAAGGGAAACGGGGAAAGAGAAATAAGAAACAGACCTTAGTAGGTTACCATTGTCATCTGCAAACAAAACTTTAGGAACATAGTATCTGCATGACCACACAAAGAGGTATTATCAGGGTCCGGGAAGTAGCTGATGAGAAACTCAACATCTAAATTTTCTTAAAGGTCTTACACAAGTCTTAAACATTAGAAACAAGTGGTGTAACTTATAAAAAGAAGAATAACAGCAAAAGTTACTATCTAAGTTTTCCTTCAAATACAGTACTTAAAAGTTAAAACCTTTTCATACATTTTCAGTTCTTATTGTATTTTCTATCTTCATACAAACTGAAAATTATGAGCCAGAGGTATTTGTAAACAAAGCCATAACACATAGTAAAACATCAACTAATGAATTCATCTTTCATAAATATCACACTTCTTTGCCTTCACTTTCCTTAACGACTTGTAAAATACTGAAGGTAAAAAAACAGGAGGAAACAGAATATAAGAACAGAGAAGAAATGATAAGAGAATTCGAGAATAAAGGGAGAACAGAAGTTAGACGAAATTAAATCAATTCAATAGCAAATAATAGGGGAATTGGTAGAAACTAGAAACAAACGAGTAAAATTGGGTAATAAATCATTCAACAACAATTCACGGCATCTCCTGATTTTCATTTCCACTCTATTCTAAATTTCATTTTTAAAACAAACCCAAGACAACATCCTGATCGTCAGGATGCATAAAGAAAAAGATATCTCCTAAAGACTTCACGAATGATTATTTTCCTCCTTACAATGAATAACACCATGAAGCCATCAAAGTAAAGCCATCGAAGAACCTGATTATCTACTCAAGATGTTATACTACTTTACTTACAGTCAAGACAAAAGCCAGGTCTTGTTATTTCAATTCTTTCATTCCAATTTCACTGCTTCAGTGCAAATTGTACTTTTCGTCTCACTTGACTATAAAAAATTCCTTACTTGGAAAGAAATCACACAATAACTTCCTTTATAAACTAGCTCACTCAATTTGTTCCAGCAGACAATATTGAAAGAGTAAGAGCTCTAATGAATGGTGGATCATGATTAAAAATCAGATATCTTGTATGAATCTAGCATATGCACTTAGAGCATAATTCCTCACTTCAAGCACTGCGGAGGAAGTTTTCTTAGTGCTAATCATGCTTCTCCTACAAGTATTTTAATTCAATGGATGCATCGATATAAAAAAACTAACAACATACAGACTTGCACATTGAGATTGAGATTTCCTAGTGGTTTACATAACATTCTCTGCGACCAAGCTCCAGAATTTATTCGGTGTATAGTCTCTTGTTCCCCTAATCTGCTGGGATATGGTAAATGATTCAGCACAACATTCACGTGTTGAAGCCAATTCAAATTATTATTAAAGAGCTGTTTTTTGATCCAAGATAGACAGGAAGAAAGAAAGTGGCCCAAAATCATTGACTGAAATATGATGAGACCCCAATGGTTAAGTTAACAGGAACTCCAAGATCTTTAGAGGCCAATGTCTCACTTTGATCAATTAAGTAGGATGATTAAGCTTAACATAGCTATAAAATGATCAGATTATCTGTTGAATATTTTTAGGTAGGTAACATATAGTCATGTCCTTGCATAGGACAATACGCATACGAAGAGGGCTTTGGCTTAAGAAAGCTGGAGTTCTTATCAATAGCAATCAGCTTAAAAAAGTAAATATCAGCTTAATCACTTAAACAAACTCAATCCATAAATAGCCAAGTAAAGAAAACAAGTTCTTAGACAGCTATGAGGGAAAAAAGAGCTCAATACCATCATGTTGATAGAAAATGGGGCAGGCTCTTAGTATCAAAAGTCTAATGAGTTTCTTTTGTGCAACCCAACTAATGTGAAACTCTTAAAAAAAAGAAAGACTGAAGAAACTAAAAGAATATGAATGAACATTCAAGTCAACTCATTTGTTCACACGAAAGGAAAAATAGAAACAAAAATTAAGAACTAAAAAACTTGAGCAATGTGTTGTAAGTCTAAGATAAACATTAAAATTAAATAACTACAAACTTGGGATAAATATAAGTAATCATAAAAGGAAAACTTCTTTGTTTCAACGGTAGGAAAAAAAAAAGGGGACAGACCGACAGAGAGCATGAATTAAAAAGGGAAAATGGGATGTGAGGATAGACTTCCAAATGATAATAAGAAACACTTATGGAAGGGAATCATCACAAATTGATAGAATCAACATAACTAGCCTCCAAAAGTAGTACTCCCTTCATCTCAAACTAAAATTTCCTCCATTCTTTTAAATGTACTTCTCCCATAAAGCTCACTAAAAAGAGAGAATTCGCAAAAAACATAGAAGACAAAGGAAGCATTATGTACCCTCAAAATATGATCCCCAATTCTCAAAATCATAAAATAAAATTTCAAAAATAAGAACTCAATAAAAAAGAATTGCAGAAGACATACATAGATAAGATAGGAAGAATGAATTGCAATGAAAAAAATCTCCAAAATTAGAGGCAAAATTGCAAGAGCTCAAGAAAAAGAGAAAGTACCTAGAGAATGTCGTGCACGGTACAGAAGATGAGAGAAGGCGAGCCCTAATTAAAGGAATGTGGTTAATCAAAGGTTGACGAAGCCTTGAGAGTGCCATTGATCTAAACAATCTACAACTAAAGTGAAATAACACGATCGCTCTATAGCTCAATTTAATTCCTTTGATGAAGCCAATGAGATCTGCCCATTTTCTATCATATATAGTTCCTTTCTTTAATCATTCATTCTCCTGCACATAAGAAAAAATAAGCAAAAAAAATCAGGGGAATCAAACCTGGTTCTTTTTGGGCCTAAGAATTTTTACTGATTGACTTTGTACTCCTTTTAATGTAAACTTAAAGCCTATAGAACTAGTAGTGTTTACTAGTGACTTTGTACTTTTAATACACGTGGATGTGTTCTGAATGAGCATAAAATCTTATGCAGCAACAAAATTGGGATCAAGGACTTACCTACAATTGAGTTCAGTACGAATAAGTTATTAAGTTCAGTTTTTGGAATTCAGCTCAACACTAAAAGTTCAGTCTAGTATGTTAAAAGATTTAATACAACACTTTAACCCATTTTGCAGATTACTTAAATTAAGCACCAATAAATTCAGACAAGTTAAAATTTAACAAGTTCAGTTGGGTTCTATAGAAGAGAACATATCCCAACTCCCACGCATTGATTGATCATTCCTAGAAGCAATACAAACACTGCTCAACTACTACAAATCTACTCCTAAAAAACAAAAAAAAAAACAAAAAAAAAAACAATAATAATATTATTGCTGCTACCATAGAAAAGAGCTAGAGAAAGTTTTAATATAAAAAAAAACGGGTAACAATATCTCACTGGGAAAAAAAGGAGGGGAAAAAACTTCAGTCCATTTCATCCACGACCAAACAGTACCAGGCAAACAAAAAACGGAATGACTATTTCAATAGATTTTCAAAAGAGGACGACAAATTGATACGTTGACCATAAAATCTAAAGCAACATTTCTCAAAGAATTAAAGTAGCCTAAAACATAAGCGAATCTAAACGAAAAAAGCTCAAAAGAAACATGAAATTAACACCAAATTGACTTGAGCTATAGCCAATTCGAATGCATTGAATGGTGTTTGACCAAAAATGAAATTAAAAATGGAATTAAATTAGTAAAAATCCAAAATTTGACACAAATTGATAAAGAAAATGCACAATTAAAATAGTCAAGCCCTAAGTCATTAGAAATCACATGAATTAAGGAAGCATACCTTCTGTAGCTGATGTTGATGAGAAAGATTTGATAATACGAGGTGTGTATATTGAAGGTGAAGATCAATGCAATCTAAAAAGAACACAGGGAATCAGAGAAAATTCCCAATCCAAAGACAAGAAAAATAGAAGAGGAAAAAGAAAAGAGGAAAGAGAGAAGGTGGATTGATTAAGCCCATATGAAGTTAATTATTAATCCTAAATAGCTTCGTTAATTAATGAGGTTACCTACCCCTTTTTCTTTTTTCTTATTATTATGGGCAAGCATGAATTTGAGTTAAAAATCGAACTTATGATCTTCTGAAATGTTGTATTTTATTAGCTTTTTAAGTGAGGTAAAATTTTATTTTTTTTGGGTGTAAATTCTCTACTTTTAAAAATGATTAAAGTAGTGAGATGAATTTGTTAAAAGTTAGTTTGTCTCATTTGTAAATAACACTAAGATTAAAAAGATGAGTATAAAAAATTAAGGTTGTCAGGTCTTTAAATAAGAGAGATAATTTATTGAGTAAAAATGATAGCTATATTGATAAATAAAAGTGAATCAAATCTAATAAGACCGACCAAGATGAGAAGGAAAGCAGTGTCTTAAATAATCTCTCCTTTCGTTTATCCATTGTCAATAATCTCATATTTAAATTATTTTTTAATAATTCAACATTTGTCATTTGATCTAATAACCTAGGCAATTTTTTAAAAAAGAAAATATAATATTTTAACCTAAAATCTTTAAAACACCGTTAGCAACCTACAACCATCCCTACCACCAACAACACTCCCCCTTTTGGAGGTGGTGGAAGGGAGGGAAGGGGGTCACCTGCCGAAGGTAGTGGGGGTAGGGCGGGGAGAGGCTTGTTCAAAACGAGGGATTAATTAATAAAATAATATAATAGAAATAACAATTAAAGACTAGTTAAATGAACATCAATCAGATTTAGAGATATTTTTAAAGTTGAAACTAAAGCATGTATGTATCATCAGATAGTATGAGAGCTTGTACATCATAAACTTGTTGAAATGGTACAATAGTTGTACCAAAATACTTGTACTTTATTAATTATTATTCTCGTAGCTCGCTAAAATAACGTTATTTGACTTAAAATAATTATCATATATTTGAATTGAATTGTGCTATTTCAAATGGACAAAGAGCCTATATTGTTAATGAAGTTTATTATTTTATTTGAATTACAATTGAAACTCTTCATTACAGTGTAATAGGAACTTACTTAAATATGATCATAGTTCATAGACTAGATTTGACACTCTAACAACATACGCAAAACAAGCCTACCGGTCACCATAATTGGATTACACGTGTGACTGGTACAAGAGAATTTGAAAATAACATGACATGTCACATGACCTACAAGCACGACCCACGAGATTTGCTATATAACCAAATGTAGAAAAAACATAAAAAAAGAAATTATACTTCTATTATTTTAGCCCCCGAATATGATCCTTTTGTCCATGTGTTCATGTCATGTTAGAGGCTGTTTTTTATATCGCAATATGGCGCAATACGACCGACCACGTTGATAAAACTATAACCATTCTCTTCTTCACTCCTTTTTCTCAAAATTTGATTCAAATGTTTATCTTTTATAAATATAGGTTTGATTTTCCCAATATTACATACTTACGTACACACATTTAAACCAAGACTTTGTTCTTTGACCATTTTCGACATAAGTTTGATTTTTACCTCTTGCAAGCTAGATTAGTTCTCCATCACTTGATTCTCTAGTCTCATTCGAAAATAATGGGAATAGTAAGAATAATTATTTATGTCGATTGGAGCAAGTTTTGCCTTTCCCACTCAAGATTATTATTACTCCCATTTAGCCTTCGTCGTTCCTCGCCTAATAGTAGACAAATATCTTTTTTAATCCACGTGATGATCTTACATTCCAACCTTTTTACGTGGTAGACAAAAGAAAAGTTATTTTATTAACTTTACAATCTTTTTACCCAACGTAATAACATTTTTTTTAAAAAAATATCGCGATCACCTTAATTAATCACATATTTAAAATGCAGTTGAAATAAGTACTTAATTCAACAAAAAAACTCAATATTTTGTCTACACACATAAAAAAGTTAAAAGCTAAAGATGGGTGTTCGAATTTAAAAATACATTTATAAAAAAAAGCCAAACAGAATGAGCACATGAAATTAAAAAAAAAAAAAAATAAAATTCTAGAATAGCAACGTGAGAAATGGTGAAAGGAGCATCAGTACGACTAGTTTGATATCATTTGCACCATCTATCTTCGTACTGTTGAATCATCCTCACAATTTCATCTGTTGAATCAATGGCGACTCCCACATTAGCGCCTGGATTATCCAGGAAGTTGAAGAAGGTTCTAGATTCTCGCATTGATTCTCCGGAACTTCTATCTTCTCTTTCTACACTATCAACCTTCTATACTGACAACTCTCCTCAAGCTCGCCGTAACCTCAGATCTACCATTGAAAAGCGTTCTCTTTCCATCAATCATGATTTTCTTACTGCTTCTCATTCTGCTCAACAGGTTTTCTTCTTATGGTAGTCTATTTTATATCTTAATCAATCTGTGTAAATAGTGATATTTGATTTAACAATTTTTACTGTTTCAGGCATTGGATCAAGTTGAAGAGGAGGTTAATGCACTTGCTGAATGTTGCGATAGGTAAATTCTTTTTCATTTTTATTTTGAGTTTATTTGATTTATGAAGATTGTGAACTCAATTCTTTGTTTGCTGGTGGATCAACATCATTTTATAGGGGTAAAATTTGGTCCCCAAATTCTTTGTATGTTCAGGGAAACATGGCGAAGATGTTTGTTTGTGGCAATTATTTGACTTGGCATAGCAATCCCTAGTTTCTCTTATTTGATCGAGATGCTGGGCTCTGGGGGTTTGATGCTCATCGTTGTTGTGGGTTTATTGTGGTTGTTACATTTGGGTAAAATGTATAGGTTCAAGTTTATGGACTATAGTTTGCTTTTGAGATGAGATCTTGCATATCTATATATATACTTTTGAATCAAAATAAAAAATTATATTGCTCTTGGAGTAAGAGCTCTGATGTGTGGTCTGTTACTTAGTTCTGTGTTGTTCTTACATTACTTCTGCTCATTTTCAGAGACGTTCTAATGAAGTTGAGAAGGCAAATAAAGTTAGAAAAAATCACGTGAAGGGAATTAATTTGTTCGACGACATAATGTTCATAATCAGTGTTATCTCATATAAATCTAACAGGCAGTAATTTTGGAGGTTAAAATGTACATGGTTAAATAGTACTACTCTAATTGTAAGTAGAAAAGACTACTAGAGGTTATGCTTCTAAAGATTTTCTACTGGAGCCTGATAACCTAAAATTCCTTTTATTATGATGGTTATATGCCTAATTAGGTTCGTCTAGAACAACCAATGCTTTTGTTTTGCCTCAATGTCCTTTAATGTGTCTTGCACTTTGTTGTACGTGTCTTCATAAGCTTATCAATTTTTTTCCTTTGTTGGTCAATAGAACTAATCTCTTAAGCATTGTTTTGTGTATGCAGAATTGCTAAGGCTTTAAACAGTTGTAGTGCTACCACTGGGGACATTATAAGTACAACAGAAAGACTAAAACAAGATCTTGATGTTACTACTCAAAGACAGGAGATTGTTTCATGCTTTCTCCGCGACTATCAATTATCTAATGAAGAGGTGTGAATTCTCTGTTTGTACAGCTCCATTTGTGGATTGGTTAAAAAAATGCTGACAATTGATTGCATTCTAGATAAATGCTCTTAAAGAAGAGGAACTGAATGACAATTTCTTCAAGGCACTTTCTCATGTTCAAGAGATTCATGCCAATTGCAAAATATTGCTGAGGACTCACCATCAGGTAACTTCTTGGTTTTTCTGGTCTCTATGCTTTCTCCCTCTTTACAGTTTTGGGAAATGACTGTTCTGCAGATGTGGTTTTGTTCTTGTCTGGTTTATTTAGATAATCATATTAATCTTTAGGGAAGATTTAGCTTTAAATAATAGGTTCCAGTTTTGGAGTTTGAACTGGCTACAACAAATTATGATGAACCTCATATTTTGGCATGCTTGAGCAACAACAATAACATCGCATTACCTAGCTGGGTTAGGGGGTCAAATGTCTGCAAGAAGTGCATGTGATTTGATTAACTTTTTAATATGGTCAATTAAAATTTGAACCAAGGAACTAAAACTTCGGCACCATTGAGATAAGGGACATTGAGAATAAACAAAGTGGTTAAAATAATTTTTGAAAAAAGAGATTGACTTTATATAAATATTGGCCCACAAAATTTTAACCCATTTTAATAATGAGTTATGTCCCTTTGGCCTAAAAAATGTTAATTGATGTACTTCTACCTATGCATTTATTCCATCTATATCTCATTGAACACTTGGTTCGATACTGCTTGTTTGCCATACTTCCTGCTTCTCCTTACAAAAGCCATCGTACATCTATGGAGAAGGTGCATATTATATATCCGTGACTCTGAATCCTGAACCTCGTATAGGCGGAAGTCACTTAATGAGATTGTGGTAATGGAATATAGTTTTTGTTGTTGAATATGGAGCTACTCAAGTGTATTGCCTCAATGATTTTGAAGAGTGTTCCACTGTTGGCAGTCTTAGAGGGGACCAATTTATGTTTTCTTTCTCGACTTATGACTGATAAGTTTGATTGTATAAGACGCTATTTTTGCTGGACCAGGATTACATTAGGGCTAAAACTCCATATCTTTTGCTATCCCCTAATAGGTTAGAGGTACATGCAATTAATGAGCCTTTTTGAATTTAATTTGTTCTAATTTGAAGTCAAAAGAAAAGTGAATCAATGTTCTGATGAAACGATTTTTCAGTAGTTATGCTATGAACAATATACGATCTTTGCAATTCCTTTGCGTTTCAAATATGTGCGGAAGTGTTGCCTTTTGTTTTCATTTCACTTTAAGAATTGTTACATCACACTTATTTTCCATCCTCATCAATATGAATGGATTTTACGATAGAGATTATATAATTGCCATTTTAAGAATTGAACTATGTTGAGAAGTGTTTTCTTTGCTGTTATTTAGAAGGGAAAGAGAGTGTGTGATTGAGAAAAGGAAAAGAATTTGAGCTTCCGTATCCTCATAAAACTGTTGCTGCAGGCTTTCACTTGTTGTATCCCTTTAAGCTATTTTTTAAAATTTTAATTTTGATTTCATTTCTAGGGTATTTTAATTCCCCTCTCTATTCAAGATTGACCATATTAATGTCTTAATACAATCTGAAAGATCTTTATACGCACGTGACTTTAACTCTTTAGCTGTTTTCTCGTCATTTCTTCACTTAAATGAAAATTTGTGACAAAATACCATTTTAAACTTTTTTTCCAAAAAGAAGCTTCTAAATTTAAAATTTTTTTTTAGTTTATAAAACATGCTTTTATTAATTTTTGTTATGTGAATATGAGTTAATGTATGCAACAATAACTTTAAAAGCCGTGTTGGATGTTTTTTTCTTTGAAAAATTTGGAATAAACTATTTTGTGAAATTTTTTTGCCATACATACCTATTGAAATAGTTTTGTAAGCTAGACCCTTGCAATTTTTTTTAAGAAAAACTGAGTTGACACCGGAAAAAGAACCAGACTCCATCAAGTGGAAATGTCTTGCTAAAGAATTTAGTAAAAGGTTGCCTTTGAAAAAGTTTTTTGCAAGGTTGTTTATCTCTAACAATTTGCTATAATAGGTAAGTTTCTTCATTTTCTTTAAGAGATTAATTTTTCTCCTTCCTTTTCAAGTATAAGAAATTTCTTTACTAAAGTACAACCATATTTTAATATGCTTGATGGGTTAAAGTGCTAGTATTTTGTTATAGCGGGATTAATAATAGGGTTCACAGAAGATGAACATAAATAACATGATTGTCTACATGGAATGCATAAATTTACAATGTGAACAAAAAAATGAATAGAGCTTTTCTTGTGGACTACATTGATATAAGGTAGATTATCATGCATATCGCTTTCGTTGAAGGAGTTTTGTGATTCAATTTGGATATAATTGTTAAGAAGGCTAATAATGTGATCCATAATTGCTCTAGACAGGGAATATATTGTTTGAAAGTTCACCACAAATAAAGAAAAATTTAAATAATTCTTAAACTTGATTGTTTTGATTATTAATTCATTTATATCTTCATTGCAGCGCGCAGGATTGGAATTGATGGATATGATGGCTATGTATCAGGAAGGAGCATATGAGCGTCTTTGTAGGTGAAATTTCTTCTGTAAGACTGTAACATACGGTTGTATTATGTTGTTGTGAGTATTGTTGGTATGATAAAGATGCGTTATTACTGGTCAACTTGTGTGGATGTGGAGGCAACATTATTTAGACTCGAATGAGATACCTTGATTGTCCAAAATGATTGGTACTTGATACTTAGATTTAGCCAACTCCGAAATAAGCAGTGTCCAACCTTTGTAATTAATATCACCTAAGACAACATGCTTCATGTTTGTTGAATACTTGAATTGTCCTAATTTGGAGAGTACCTGTATATGATATTCTCTTGGATATTTTATTCTTGGTATTCAAGGGGCTATGTTAGAGTACTTGTTTTATGCTACAGGGAATGGGGAAATGAAAGCAAGTTTTCAATTTGAAATCTTTGTATTCTTCAAAAGAATTTAGTATGTCGTTTTTCTTGCTCATCCAGAGTGTGATTTCTGTCATCTAACATTTAACGTAATATCAACTATGAGCGCTTGTTTTCTTGCTTACACTATTCAGCAGTGATTAGAGAATTAAAAAATTTAGTGCCAGTGGCCTCACTCACCAAGCAATTTGTTTAGAAGGGTTTATGAATTGATAAAGAAAGCGTCACTCAATTAAATGATACTCTATTCTTATTTTAGGTTTGGTTTGTTTGGATAGGAGAATGGAGAGAAAGGGAGGGATGACAAGTTCTTACTGAATTATAAATTTAGTGCTAGTGGCCATACTCACCATCCCTCCAATGTTTGATATATTTGAAAGGGAAAATGGTTTGCAATTTTCCTTCTCTCCCTTTTTTTCCCTCCTCTCCTCTTTCCTCTCCTTTTCTATAGTCCTATCAGAACAAGCTGGAAGGGTTTTACAATCCAAAAAGTTTATTTTCCCCTTTTTTGTGTTGGTTTCTATTATGTTACTTCTTTTGTTATTTTTTAAATGTTTCAAGTAACTTTCAAACATAGAGGTGGAAAACCCTTACTTTAAATTTAGGAAATTAACCTACATATCCTAGGATGTCAATAGCTAAACAAATCGTAGAATGGACAGCAATCCTGGATAAATCTTGAACTCATTTGCACATTATTTTCTAAGTTTAAATTAGAGAATTTAGCTTAAAATAATCCAAAATGCCTGGCCATGTCTGGACAGTAAACAAACCAAATAGTTTAGGAGTCTTACTGCGCTTATGGTATTGCACTTGGGGTTGCTTAAAAACGCACCAAAGTTTTTTCACATTGAAACATAAACTTACCTTATTTTTATCTGCCTTGAAGAGGAAGTTACTGGATATCACAATTCACATGCCAAAGACTGCTTGCAAAACTTTTTGGAATTTCGTTGGAAGTCAACTTTTAAATTAAACAAGCTGTAGATTGCAACTGTGTGGAATTTCATAGGTACAGTAGAATGTGGAGCTAGTTAATCTCAATGCTTACCAACCTAGCCAATCAAATACAACGAGGCAGAAACCTTTGTCCCAAGTCCCAAATATATGGGGTCGGCTACTTAGTCAATCAAAATGATGATTTTTTTCTCATCTCTTGAACTATTTGGTGGTAGACTTGTAATTTGTATATTCCAAGCAGAATTGGCAAGAAAAGCAGTACATGTGTAAATACTAAACTCCTTGGCCATTCTATGCTCTCTGTTCTGACTACTTTGCTTATATATTTTACTGGCCTAGATGTTACTTGGTACATTCAATTTCACTTTTTTTTTTTGGATATTTCAAGTCCGACTTTTTTGCTAGCTTAGGTTAATGTATATGCTTATGCCTTATATACATCTGTTTTCCAGGTGGGTCCAGGCCGAGTGTAGGAGATTGGGGGACACTGATAACCCTGAAGTTAGTGAACTTCTAAGAACTGCAGTTCGATGTCTCAAAGAAAGGCCTGTTCTTTTTAAATATTGTGCTGAAGAGGTATGATCATTTGCATGAGGTTAATCTATTTATGTCTCAAGAAGAATGAGTGTTTCTTGCATTGATGACTTTGCATGTGATTGCCATTTTTAGGTAGCAAATATGAGACACAATGCCTTATTTAGAAGGTTTATAAGCGCTCTTACTCGTGGAGGACCTGGTGGGTTGCCCAGACCTATTGAAGTGCATGCCCATGATCCTTTGCGGTATGTCGGTGATATGCTAGCGTGGCTTCATCAGGTTTTGGCTCCTAAATCTTATCAGTTTTACTTTTTATGACATGTGTGGATATCTTGTTATGATTCACGAGATTTGAAGACAATTTCAGTGCTTCAATTCTAACGTAAGTTCTTTTTTTGTCCCTGTATAGGCATTAGCTTCTGAAAGAGAACTTGTGCATGCCTTGCTTGATCCGGATACTGTTGTAGATGCTGGGCCAACTGGACATCAGTTATCCAAGAATTTTGAAAGTGAACTTGGAAAGGTAGAATCGGATTTAACTTTTGTCCTTGATCGGATATTTGAAGGAGTTTGCAGGCCATTTAAAGTTAGAGTTGAACAAGTCCTACAATCCCAGCCTAGTCTCATTGTGTCATATAAACTCAGTAATCAGCTGGAATTTTATAGTTACATGGTGAGCTTGTGAGGTCTCTTTAAAAGTCGTTCTTTTTCCCCATCTATGATACCTTTGAAAATTAAATTCCTATGTCTGTCCACACAGATATCTGATTTAATTGGGAGTGAAACAGCCCTTTGCCAAACACTCTGGACTTTGAAGGAATCTTCTCAGAAAACATTCTTTGATATTCTTAAAATTCGAGGAGAGAAGCTACTTCGATATCCTCCTCTTGTTGCTGTGGATCTTTCACCTCCACCTGCTCTAAGAGAAGGGGTTACTGTCCTCATGGAAGTACTTGAGACATATGATGCCATGATGATTCCACCTTCAAAAAAGCCGGAATTTGATCCTGTGATGTCTGCTTTAGTGGATCCTATTATCCAGGTGTGTTTTATTATGTTCCTGCCAAATGTGGAAAAACATTTTATAATGACAACTTGAGTAAAATTCTATGGAAGGTTTATGTTGTGTTTGTCTCTTTTTCCATTTCATTTTACGAAAATTAGAATCCAGGGGCTAAACCAAGATGTACAATTTGTAGTGAGAGAAAGAAGGGAGGGTTATAAAAATTCCTCAACCTCATGTGTAAAGGAAAATATCAAAGAAAGCTGAAAAAATTAAATCAAAGTTAAAGAGCATTGTTGATAAATTTAGGTTATATCATGTCGTTGATGATTGTTAATCAACATATAGAGTTTTGTGGTCATACTTAGTCGTTGATAAATTTCCTAAGTGAATGAGGTTTGCAAGGGTTCCCACTTCACATATGTGGAAAAGGTAGATTTTTGAGGGAGATCTCATTTGTTAGGAAGGTAATCAAGAAATGGTTTTTATTTTAGAAAGCGGACTACTAACTCTTGATTAGACTCCTTGGTAAAGCTGAAAAGTTGTTCCAAAGAATTCAAAGCAGCTTGGTGGGGTGGAGTAGTTTATAAGATTAGATCTATAACCGACAAATCAGGTTTTTGGAGTTTGGGTTTTTGCTAAGTGAAGGCAGCAGTGGTAATTTTTGCTTTGAATTATTTTTAGTTATTACTAAGAATTCCCCCACAAAGAAAAGAGCTGGTACTAGTTATAGTCTGCCTCCATCTGAAGAAACAGCCTATTCTATAGTTAGTAAAGCATTAGGGTAATTGAACTGTCACAAACTCAGAACAGTAGAACTTCATTTCAGTAAATTTTTATTATGGTTCTCATGAGTCTCAAATTTCAAATAATTGAATCTAATAATAAGGTAAATATGTGTTGGTTATATGTTACTTTTGACAAACATCTTATGGATAGCTAACCCAATGTTAAGTTTTGATTCGCAATTCACCAAAATTGGGCCTAAAATAAACCAAAACCCACAAAGTTTCTGTCATGAATCCGGTCAAAGGATTCAAGGGCATTATCGACATTTCATATTAATTAGTGTTTGTACTTTATAATTAGAATAGTTGTTATCTTTTAATTGTCTTTTGGGGGCTTAGGCTATATATAGAGCCACTCTTGTAATAATTCATTAGCTTTTGATTAATTGAATATTAGCTTTTGATTAATTGAATAATAAAGGAAGTGTCCTTTTGGGAGTTAGTGGGCAGACTCGAAATGTCCATACTTCGGTAACAGGTTTTGGCCGATCTATTACAATGGTATCAGAGAGGTACGATTCCGGTGACCAGAAACTCGCCGGCGACGGCAAAAGTCCAAAAAATAGTCAAGAGGATGATCTTGATGAGTTTCTTGAAAATTTTTGGGGCAGAAATTTCTCCTTTAGACATGCTTCAAAAGGCTGTCCAAAATTGATTCATCCAGTCATACAAACCCATATCCACCAAAGAAATTTATGAGAAGTTTGGAAAGGAATTTGTGAGATTTGTGAAGAACATTTGATCCGGAACATGAATGTAGTCATGATGGTTATTCACTCCTCATCCTACATCAAGAAAGGAAAGATGAATTTGTATTTCATAAAGAACGAAAGGAAGATGTCCATGAAGAGAGTATAAAGGTTGAAGATAAAGGGAAGGAGGTAAGAGAACTGGATAAATGTAAGGTTCAACTTACAGATGAGGAAGAGACATTGAAGAGTCAAGAAGGGAGCCTAAGAGTAGAGGAAAAAGACAAAATAAGAAGTGTGCAAATAAAGAGGAAGAAATTGGGATTTCAACAGGTTCGAAAAGTAGGAAAACGGCGGCACAAGGCGGTTCGCAGGCGACGCCAGGGACTGTTGGCTGCTGACCGGCGGGGAATGGCCGACGATTGACGCCGTATCCTTTGACGTAGCTGGGATTAAAGCAGAGAAAGAGGGGGTAAGAAGGAGGCAGCCAGGAACCGCAAAAAAGATCGGAGAGTGGGGGCGGGTCGCCGTGAATCGGCGGCAGGTCACCGGCGTGAGGAAAAAGGGGAGAAGAAAGGCTGATTCCTTTAGAGTTCACGAGAGGGAAGGAAAGAGAGCTGATGAGAAGAAGACTACGATTATTCAGCCAAGAAAGATGAGTGGGCAATTAGGGTTTCATGATGATGACATCATCGCTGATGTCATTGTACTCATGGCAGATCAGAATTTGGGCCATTTTACACTCTTAAAATTCATTTTTAGGGTTTTCAGCCCATTAAAAGATATCTTCACTCCATATTTTCTCAACCCACTCACTCCTTTAAACCATCTCTTCAAAACCTTCAATCTGAAAATGCTAGAGTTGGACTTATACATAGTAATGATGGGTGGAACACATTCGAAGACAAACTCTTGGACACACAAAGGCTAACTTTTATCCACCTTGAGGGCAAGGTGAAACTTCAGGCGGTCGGTAATGTCATGAATCGGGTCAAAGGGTCTAAGGGCATTATCGACATTTCATATTAATTAGTGTTTGTACTTTTTAATTAGAATAGTTGTTATCTTTTAGTCTTTTGGCAGCTTATGCTATATATAGAGCCATCCATGTAACAATTCATTAGCTTTTGATTAATTGAATAATAAAGGAAGTGTCCTTTGGGGAGTTAGTGGGCAGACTCGAAGTGTCCATACTATCGGTTTCGGTAAATGTTTTGGCCGATCTATTACAGTTTCGCTTTTCTCAGTTCACAATCCCCATGGGGAGATTAAAATATGTAACACTATACATCTTCTTATGTATATTATAAGGAGTCTTGTGTTTTAGTCATCTAAAGTTACACTCATCAAATGATGAGTTGTGATTATTTTGATAGTTATTCTGGGTTTATTTAGCCCTTGCATCTAGTGAATTAGTTTTTATGTAATGTATTGCAAAAAGAACCGAAGAAGAAAATCCAAGTGTTATATCCTGAATTTTTCAGAAATTTCTTGTCTGATGTAGCTTTCAAGTGGGCTGAATTCACTTTGATCAACCTTAACCATTAAGCTCTGATCCTTTGCATGCATTACTTAATTTCAGTTATTGGGGAAAAGTCTTTGGGCTATTAATGTCGAATGAGGATCAGCTGGGATGAAAATGAAATATTTGGTAGCTTTGGTCTGCAGAGGTTACTTTGTCTTGTAGTTTGTGTACTTATTGTCTTAGTTTCATTTATTCAATTTATATTTCAATGTTATTTGCTTATCCTGTTGTGTTTTGTGAGCTGGTGAACATAAGCTTCTCAAGCATAAGCGTTTTACTTTTACTACTGGTTACCAATGTGTTGAATGCTAATGTGAGATCTTGTCAAGGACCTACCCCTCAAAAGTTGTATTGAAACAAATAAATTGTGTTTTCAAAACATAGAGTGGGTAGCATCAGTGAAATTACCAATATGAGCAAAGTCGTGTCTGCTGGATTACTGGCTATTGACATAACTTGCATCTTAATTGTCAAGAAACACATCTCAACCGTCAAATTTAACAAAATTAAATGATTTTTGTGTTTAACGAAGATGTGTGAGCAAGCAGCAGAGGCACACAAATCCAAGGGAGGTGGTCACTTATCAAGGAGAACCAGGATGAGTTCTGACTCCAATCAGCTTAACAAATCATCAGTTGATGCAATATTAAGTAGCAGTGATACCCTTTCAGCTTCTCAGGTACTTAATTCCTTGGGTTTTTTATCTTTCAGTTTCCTTTTTTGGTACCCCTTTGTGAGAGATACGTTCGTACATAGTTGTCTTTCTATCTTTCCTGGAGACTCAGATTGTTAGGTACTTAATGATGGCTTGAAAGAGAAGGAGAAGCTTTTTTTGTATTAGCATCCTTTACCTTTAAATTCTACTGAGATTGGAATTAACAATCCAGCTAAAGGAATTTTTACCTTTGACAAGATTGCACGTTTTAATTGTATTTATATCAACTTTTATAATTTTTAATTTTTAATTATGCAAAATTAGAGATACTAATGATTGAACTAGTGAATTGTCAAGCGTGCAATCCCAAATGGTATATTTGGCAAGGATAGGAGGAGTTTAAAGGTAAAGGTATTGTTGGTGCAACCTTTCTTAAGTTTTAGCTAGGTTTTGTGGTTTATTTGAGAGATGATTTGGAAGCTACTTTGGTGACGCCTTTTTATAGTTTGGTGCAGCGTGCGATATTATTTTGCATTCATTTATTTGTGCTTGTACTTTCAGAGTACTGAGACACCTTCTAAGATCTTTCTCATCAATTGCTTATGCACCATTCAACAACCACTGATTGGACATGAAGCTGCAGCAAAATATGCAAATAACATCGGTCATATGATTGAAAACCACATGCGTATTCTCGTAGATAAAGAGGTAGAAACTATACTAAGAAGATGTAATTTGTTAAACAAGATGCCCAAGTTTAGGAAAACATACGATGGAACAAGTGAAGGAGTTACCGTGGGTCCTCCGTTGGCAGAGTTAGAGGATACTTCTCCAGCTTCATTATCAGAAAGTCTGAACATTTTCTTCGGTCTCATTTTGGGCACTGAAAATTCTCTTCCAGAATTCGAGCAACTGCAGGTACCAAAACTAAGGTCAGAAGCTTGCATCCAATTAGCAAAGTCGCTCGCGGATGCTTACCAGCTTGTCTACGATGCTATAATGGATCCCAAGAATTCTTACCCCGATCCTAAATTGCTTGCTAGACATCCACCGGATCAAGTTAGGACCATTTTGGGTATTTGATTTGCTTTTGGTATATACGGTTTCATGTTAGTTAAGCAGTTTCAGCTTGGTAAGAAAAAGTATACACTATACATGGGAGAAATTTTATGGCAAGAATGGAGATTTTGATGGGTGATTGATTTTGTAAAGTGCTGAATTTACATCTCTTAGATTATGTCAAAGAAAAACTTCATTTACTATGATTGCAAATTTTAATTGTTTATCATTTAATTATTTATAGCTCTTTGATTTTAGATAATAATAGTTTATAGTAAAATGACTTATTAAATTGTTTGTATTTCTTATATATGTAAAATTGCAAATGATATTTGCAATGAAGGGTCAATCAAAAATAACTTTTTAATTATTACTTAATATACAAGTGTGAAGATTTTTGAACATAAGATGGAAGTTACAAAAATGCATATGCTGAGGTGGATGTGTGGGTACACATTGATGGATCGAATTAGGAACCAAGAGTTCAGGGACAAACTAAGGGTAGCCCTTATTTCTGAAAAAATACGTGAAAATAGATTGAGGTGGTTTGGACATGTGCAGAGAAAGACTTTCGACGCCCTGTGAGGAGGGTAGAAAGCATTATAGCAGAGGGTAAGAGGAGTCGAGGAAGATCCAGGAGAACTTGAGATGAGGAAATAAAAGTTGACTACTGATGTCCTCTTAGATTACATTTTGGTGTTCTTGCCCTCTTGCTTATCTCGTTTCTGTTATTACTAGTTTTTGTTTTCTTTTTTTGTAGTTAGTTCTATTTATTTATTTTATTTTATTTACAGGCATTTAAGTTATCTTTTCCATGTAGTTACGTCTCTTTATCGTCTTGAGCCGGAGGACTCCTTTGATTGCGCTCTCCCTTGTGGGTATGAGTTGCCGCCGTCATTTCCTCTCCGGATCATGTCCATAATTTTTCTATGAGTGAGATACACTGGGTAGGATAATGATGATACAAGTGTTAATATTGTGTTTGTCTGACCTTTTTAAATTTCCCTCATTAATTTTAGATTCAATTATTTGTAGTCTATAAGTGGCCGTCTCATCTTCCTTCACTAGATAAGTTTCGATTCGAAAACATACTCTTGATCTTGAATCTCGACGAGAGTCGACACATTTATTTTCTATAAGAAAAATCCTAGAGTATAATTTTCTCAAAATCTCAAAAAACATAAGCCATCCCATTAATGATGACATTCTAAGCGACTTTATAATTATTTTAAATTTTCTTTTACAATGTTAATGATTTTATTTATTATAACACAAAAGCAAGTTTTATATCAAATTTAAAATGTGAATCATATTAGTGATTTTAAAATAGAATCCCTCAATATCAATTGTTTGTTTTCCGACCAAATCTCAATCTTATATAAGCATTGAGTGAGAATATAAACTAAAGTGTCATATACAAAAATTCAACCTTTTTTTCCTGGCCGAAGCAAGTATCATCTTTCCAATGAAAATTTTAGGTTTGATTTTCATCTAATTATTTCCTTCTTTTAGCTTATCTTGTATTAAAAAATTTAATTTTTTATTACATAATCGAATAAATAAAACAAAAAAATTAAGTGAAAATCAAACTTAAAACATTTTCTAAAAAGTGATATTTACTCTTCAAACTAGAGGCATATAAGTATATAACAAGGAAATAACATGTAAGATCCACCTTAGCATAGACCTGATCATGGGCGGCCCGGCACGTCGGCCTGGCCCGACCCGACCCGAAAAAGTAAGGGTTTGGGTACCAAAATATGGCCCGATGGGCGGGTTTGGGCAGACAATAAATGGCCGGATATTTTTTGAGACGGGTTTGGGATTAGCGTTTGGCCCGCGGGCTGGCCCGGCCCGGCCCGAAAGGAGCTATGTTGGCTCAAGTATAAGAAATAAAAGATTATGGGCTTGTCTGGTTTTTGAAGAATTTTTGATTACGTTTGGATTACTTTAAATTTATACATGAATCTTTCTGGTTTTTGAAGAATTTCGTTTGTGTACTTCGATTAAAATGGCAGTATAAGTACCATATGAAAATCTATTCAAATACTTCAATTGTATTTTGCTTGAACAATTGGATTACTGGGTAAAATTTATTCTAATGTGCGATTGTATTGTTTGACAGTTTTATTTGCTGGGTAAAATTGTTGATTAGGATTCTCTTAATTAAGGTATTGATTTGATTCTTAGTTTCATGCATTCTGTCTATTGGTAATTGGAATGGCGGAGTAGATCTTGAAATTCTAATGTGATAATCTTGGAGTACAGTAGAAGTAGAAGTACCAATGTTTTGTTGGAGTACAGCAAAATTGATGATTTCTAATGTGATAATTTTGGAGCACAGCAAAGCTAAAGATTTTCTGGTGTTATCATAATACTTTAATCTTATCAACCTTGTCCTAATTTCTAATGTGATAGTCGTGAAGATGACGATTGTCAATTCATTAATTAGTTACATATTTTGATTATTTTGTATTTGTTTATTTGAATTATTTGTAATTTGTGTTTTAAATTATGTATAATATGTAACAAATGTATTAAATATTTGTGTATTTCAATTATTTGTAATTTGATGAAATACCTATCGTTTGATATATAATAAATTGGCCGTTGTCTTTTGCAGACAGACGAAACGGTTCAATAATGAGTAGTCCCCTTTCCGCCAATTCTCTACAAATGAAATCCTCGTTACGTGGTAGTATATCTAAATTCATTTCTCTTTTTTCTACAGCGGAGATAGCAATTTCTATTGGATTTATCGATTTAAGCAGGAAACAATATACTTTGATATTATTCAGCAGTTTTTTCTCCAAGGTTTTGTCCCATCTGAGTTGAAGTTGAACAAGCCAATATCTTTTCAGTAAGAGATCCATTTCTGTTTCTATACCACTCTTGGATTGTTTTTTCTTTCTAGGCTTTTTCAGATTTGATCCTATATAATCTTCTTCAATATCTTTTTGTCCATTTGAGAAAACAGATTCAGAGTTGTCTTGACCATCTGATCCAAGAGTTTCTTTACTTATAAATTCATTTTCGCCTTGATTCTTATTTTTTAATTTAAAAAATTTTTTTTCATTTGAAGGTATAAAGGGATTCGTTTTTTTATTTCTATTGATGTTTTTATTTTCACTAAAATTTTCACTTACATTCGAATTTGAAAAAAGAAAATTTATTGGTATAAACCAAGGTTTCATTTTATATGCATTATAAAAGAAGAAAAATTCGGAGAAAAACCAAAAGTCTAGATTTGATATGGGACGACTTAGTATTTCTTCATTCATTCCCATCCAATCCAAAACGTTTTTTTTTTGATGGGGTTGGTTGATTTCTTGATAAATTGGTGTGTAAAAAATACTTTTCTTATCAATTTTATCAACAATTTGATAACTCTTAAGTTCAGTTTTAGTATTTTCATTCCTGCCAATACTGATATCGACCCAGGCCTCAATGTTGACTTTCTTTCGAAGACAAAAATGAATAATTTTCAAATCCAAAAATTTTCTATCGGTCTTTTTCTCTATATCCATATCCATAATATTTTTTATTCCTAAATAATTAGTGATAGGGATATTCCACCACATGTCAATGAATTTGTCTTTATTTAGGTTGTAATTATAAATAGAAGAAAATTCATTGGTCTTATTTACTTGGAATGGGCTCCCATAACTATATGTATATGAATTGTTTTTATCTTCATAATAAAGAAATTTATATGATAAAACATCATATCTATAGTTCTTTTTAAATTTTGATTTTTTATTTGGCAATAAGAATAAAAAGTTTTCAATATTATTTGTATTTTCAATGGCAAAATGTTCAGTTATTCTATTCCGCACTTTTTGGGGTACTAATTGAGACCATTTTATCTGGGATAAATCATATTGATAATTACTTTGCAATTTTAACCAGTTTTTCCATTGATTCATTCCAGAATTCGGAAGTTTT
The DNA here is from genome assembly GCF_026212465.1 of Amaranthus tricolor. NCBI lineage: Eukaryota > Viridiplantae > Streptophyta > Magnoliopsida > Caryophyllales > Amaranthaceae > Amaranthus > Amaranthus tricolor. The sequence continues at coordinate 30,004,046 of NC_080050.1, read as the reverse complement.
TTAGTCTTTAGCTCGGAATGAGTTATTCCTTGGGTTCCAAAATAATCTTTTATTTCATTTTTAAGAAATAACGACATTCCGCGATACTGAAGAACAGATCTTACCTTGTATAAGTCAAAAATAGGGGTTTGAGATAATTTGTAAAATACGTAGGCTTGTGACAAAAAAGCCAAATTAGAAAAAATATTCGAATTCTTATTAATCTCGTCATTACTAAAAAACAGCAAAAATGCTTTTTTTATATTCGAAATAAACGAATTTTTTTTTTTATTTGTTTTCTCAAGCCTTTCATGATTTTTTTCATTAGAGTAAATGGATTTATCAATCCAGTTTTTTGTTGATTCAAGAAAAAGTTGTGTATTAATTCTGGGAATATTAATGATGGATAGAAATATATCGACGTATATCTTTTCGCTAAAAAAATAAAAAATAGAATTTATTTTACGGATTAATCGAACATTTCCTCTTTTTAATATTTGACCAATATTTTTAAACGATTCGAATCGTTTCGTACTATAATGTGTTTTGTTAGAATTAATATTTAATTTTCTATTGTCTTTTGATATTTTTTCTATTTTTTTTTGATTGTCCTTGTTCGATTAGCCAAATCTTTTTTTTTTTTTCTGGCACTGAAGAATTTGTCCGATTCAGGAATCGAGTTTGAATGGACGATTCATGAATCATATGATTAGTAATTATCGAATCTTTTTCTTTTTTTATTTCCCTAATCATATGATTAGTAATTATCGAATCTTTTTCTTTTTTTATTTCCCTAGATTCTTTGCTCACTCCAAATCCTAGAATTCGATTTTCCTTTAACATTATTTTTATTTTTTTAAAAAATAGAAGGATTTTCATAATCCAAAATTTTCTTGTATTTGGAAACTTTCGAATATTTTTGCCTAATTGTTTAAAAATACGGTTAAAAAAAGAAGGGTGTTTTCGGGGAAGACCAAAAAGACTGTCAGTTTCTGTTCCGAAAACTGTTAAAAAACAATAATCATCTGGTTGATTTTGTTTTTTTATTAGATCTCGGGATGTGTGCCAAGGTTTTAGATAGAAAGGAAATACTATCTTTATCTGAATACCATCTGTTAACCAGTCTTGAGGAAATTCGGTTTCTGATAATTGAGCACCATTATAGGTACATTTAATATGTCGTTCTTTACTCCAGTCATCGAAATCTTCAGACCGCTCAGCACGTTGGAATAATAGTAGACGAACAATATTTTTTGCTATTATCAATAAAGGAATTAAAATATATTTTCTAAAAATGGACTGAGTCATTAACATCAAACTCCTTATTAGTTGAGCAAACGGGACGGTATCCCAGGTTTCGGCTACTTTTATTTGTTTATCTTCTTCTAGTTTTGCTTTTTCTTCCTTTTGCGTTAATAGAAATTCTTCTAATTTTTTTTCCGCTAATTCTTCTTTCTTTACTTCTTGTTCCTTTAATTTTTCCTGTTGAGAAAGTGGAATTTCTGGTTTTTTTCTCATATACCTTTGAACTCGTCTAATAAGTGTAACAACATACACAGAATAAAAAGAGGCTTCCTTTGTTCGGTTGAAAAAAAGTGGCGAATGTACTTTTGCTTGAAACAATTCCAAAATAAGAATTTTACGTCTTTGAGCACGCATGGAACCTTTGATTATATCTCGACGAAAATCAGATTGTTGGGCATACTGTGTCAAATCCACTTCGTCTGCATCGTTATTATCTTGCTTAGTCGTATAAATCACTACAGGGTTCGATTGCCTTGTGCGGATTTCATAATCCAGCACCACGTCTTTTTCAAGTGCTCTTTCATATTGTTCGGGCTCGTTAATTAATTGGTGTGACCAACGAGGAACTTTTTTTCTTATTTCGTTTATTCTTTTTGAAATTGGTTGAGTAAACGCATATGCTGTGGTTGTATCAATTAAAAAATTGAAAAATCTTTCTTTATTTTCTGAACTAATTTGTTCTTGTTCGGAAAATAACAAATTTTTGTTTTGATTGAATGTTGAGTCTCCATCAAATTGACTCATTTTTGGTTTTTTAAGTTCAAATTCTTGATAATTGGAATCATTAAGTAAAACATTATGAATTTTATTTATAAAAAATTTATCAATTAAATTATTCACTGTAGTTTCATTTATATTTATAAAGGGTGAAACCATTTTTTTTATTAAAACACGATAGGATCCCATTAATAATGGATCATGTATTTTTTTCAAAAATTCCCTTTTAGTTTTATCATTTTTGTTTTCTAAGCATAATCTTGTTTTTTTATCGAGTACATCTATATAAAAAATGTCTTTGTCTAGAACCGTAATTCTATTATTTAATTCATTGCTTAAACTGTTTCTTTTTTGTTCATTTGTAGAAATCCAATTATTGGATAGTTCATCATCATATAAGAATTTTTCTGTTGTATCCAAAGAAATCTTTCTTTGTATCATTTCCCAGAAAATTGATAAACTGGGTGGATATGTAAAAGAAATTCTTTGTTTTCCATCATTTTGACATGTATAAAAAAAATATTGTGACATTTCATTTCTTACCGCATTTTCAAATCGATTGTTTTTTATATATCGCGTTGGACGATTCCAACGTTTATAGTCGAAAAGAAGAAAAAGAAGGGATTTTTCAAACTCGAAGAAGTTTTTCTTTTCTTCTTTAAGTATTTCTAACGAAGTTGGGCTATTTTTATAGCATGCTTCTTTTAAGTGCAAGTGGAATTCATCCTTTGTTTTGTCCTTTCCATTCACTCGGATCTTTTCCATTTCATCGATTTGGATTTTGTCCGGATCCTCCTTTTCTTCTGAAAAAAGGGAAGGAGAAGGATCTTCTTCGGTGAATCCCTCTTCTTCCTGTTCTGTTTCTTCCTCACTTTCTTTCGTTTCTGGGGTTTCTTTCAGTTTTTTAGTAAAAATAGGTGACGGCATTCTGCCTAAATAGTAGACACAGGTAATAAAGAAGAGAATACTAAAGATTCGAGCCATAGAATTTCTCAATTCTGACACAAGGTACTTATTAGATCGAATAGAATGATTTTGCTGTATCCAGACTAATACCAATCCAACCCATTTCATGAATAAAATGTGACCAATTAACCAACCAACAAAACTACTTGTTACAAATAACATCTTGTTGTTGCATCGAAACATATAAATGTTGACTAATCTGGCTAACGTTGAACTTGGTAAAATGAAATAGTTGAATAATTGAAAAATGAGATTATTCAGGAATACACATTGAATGCTGAGATTACGCATTGAATTTCTGCTAGTAGATCCATAATCAAAAAAGTGTTTGTGATTGTTCCAGAAGAAATGAAACAAAAGATAGGGTAGAGCTAGGACAATTATTGTATGAGGTCTACCCAATGCTAGATGCAGAGGCGTATAATAGATCGATATGAACATCATGAGCTGTCCCATAATAAAACCAGTTGTTGCTGATACCTTCTTCTCGGTTCCTTCTTCTCCTTCTTCCATAACCTGAGATCGGAGAAGGAAGAGATAAGAGGGCCCTATGGAGAATGTGGTCAGAAATCCATAATAGAGTCCGACCACAACGACCGAATTGATTATCTTCATGCCTAAGGATACTAGATTACCTAGTAGAAAAGATTGAAAAATCATCACAAACCTCCCTTTTTCGTTTGTATTGCAATTTCTGGATTATTATATGATGATTTTTTAACTTTAACTTTCCATATATAAATATAGAAATAGAAAGAGATAGACTAGAAACGACATCTCTTATGTCGATGACACCAAAGAGATATTAAATGAATGGAATTGGGATATAGATGGAATATAATGAAATAGAGCCACTTTGAGGTTCCCTATGAAATGAGGCATGGAAGGGAGCCACTACGAAGAAGTTACGGGAGTTACGAAAGAAGTTTCGAGCTCGTATTGGTCATGGGTTGAGAACGGGAATTGAACTGTATGAGATCGAGTCTCCCGTTGTTCCTCAGTAGCTCAGTGGTAGAGCGGTCGGCTGTTAACCGATTGGTCGTAGGTTCGAATCCTACTTGGGGAGATTGGATTCATTCTTCATTCTTTAATTCAGAACGAAGGGGCTCGCTTTGACCGTTAAGAGTAAGTGTGTGACCCCTTCCCTGTCTTTTTTTCTATCTCGTCGTATCACATTCTCATTCTGTTCGGCGCTATTTGAAAATCTCCGTCAATACCTCGGTGTAGGTCCGGGAGAATCTTTTGTTCCATAGTCCTGGGGCTATTTACAACTAGCCAATTAAGAATTCTCGGATGTACTAGCAGTGCATCAAAGATGCAGTCATTGATTCTCCCGAGAGGCTACAATTACTGCGAGCAAACATAAAACATATTAATGACATGATGAGGAACGCATTTTTGCTATAAACAAAAAAAATATGCTGGTGGTCTGGGCATACTATATGTAAGTATAAGTCCATTCACGATAACACGTAATAAAAAAAAAGTAAGGCCCATTCCACTTCGACAAAAGACCCACACCCAAGTTCCATAGCTTTGGGTTTTAATTATGTGTAAATAATATATAACATAGGCTCCCAAACCCGCATAATACGGGTTTGGGCAAAAAGTTTTAGGCCCGCACTTTGGCCCGGCCCGCATCAATTGGCTGTTTTTGCCAAGCAGGCCCGGCCCGAACCCGGCCCGATGTTTGATCAGCTCTACCTTAGCATTACTTTAGTCAAAAAAATCAAACCTTAATTAAGCATTACTTTAGTCAAAAGTTAAAGTTTAAAAAACCAAAACAAAATGGAATAAAATTAAATAAAAAATCCTATCCATATAACATCAATCAAGGAAATGACATGTAAGATCCACCTTAGCATCCATATTCATAGGAATATTAAAAAGAACTTTTCAGAATAAAAAAAAGATAAGCAAGCCAATAAACAGCTAGAAATTATACGCTACTCCCATATTTTCTGATATAAAGTATTTATTTATTTATCCATAAACTTTTCAATAAAAAAATATATTATCCATTTATAACAAGAATTTGAATAAGAATAAGAATACAAAACAAAACTTTACAGTTTCCTATAAGAGGACACAAGAAGAAGAAGAGAGATTTGATTTTATCCTGACACTGAGGCAATCTATGATTTGGGACCCACATCATTTCTCTCTCCTCCATTTTTGTGGTGTTCATTCTTCTTGTATAGAGCTGTATTTGTATATATAGAAGTAGTTGCACATTGATTATTTGTTCTGTAATTCTGTTAATTGTTCTCCACAAATTATTCAAAGAAGAAGAAGATGGATCATGCAGCTGATGCAGCACGGACGGATTTGATGACAATAACACGGCATGTGTTGAATGAACAATCCAAACGACCTGAATCTCGCGGTGATTTTACCATTCTTCTTAGTCATATCGTGCTGGGGTGTAAATTTGTATGCTCTGCTGTTAACAAGGTTTTCTTCCTTCATTCCTTCTTCTTTGATTTGATTTATTTTGATTTGATTTGATTTTTTCGTTTCTATAATTAGTAATGAATCCGAGATATCAGTATTAGATGTGTTCGAACACTAATTATTAATAGAGTTTTCACTTTTCAATGCAAGTTCAAGCCTAAAAATTAGCCATGGAGGTGTGAAATTAGTACTGTTTAAGTCGTACTTTTTCCCTTTTTTTTGGCGTTTTGGAATTTGGGTATTTTGGCGTCTTGTTGTTTTTAATTCCGAGTATTTCGGAGTGGAGAAATTCATACAAATCTTGGGTCAATAGAATTTGGTGTGTGGGTCTTTTATTGAGTTTTTTCTTTCTTATTCATTAAGATTATTTGTGTTAATGGAATTATGGAATCACTGTCAACTTCTGAGTTTTGATAATTTTCTTATCAAATTCAATAGAAAGTTTGAATTTGACTTAATTGTTCAAGTTTTTTTTTTTTGAAAAGATATTATGCCCATTTGGATGCGTTTTAGGATTTATGAAAATTTTGTTTGATTTATTTAGCAAATGGGTGTATGCAGTACAGCAAGTATTTTAGCTGTTTGATTAATAATGTTGTAATAAAAGTTATTGACATTTTATGGATAAGCTTGAACAAGCATTGTTGGGAAGAAAATTTATTATTGTTTAATTTATGAACTGTATTTTATTGACTATTTGAATGGGTTATAAGTCAACAAGAAGATGGTGATGCTACTTACAAATCATGCTATAATTTATCTTTAAATTTTTGATGGAATGTTACTTTTTATGATTCAACAATGTCAAAACCGTAAACCCAAAGTTGGCTGCATGAACTAAAACAAATTACAATCGCTTATCTAATACTAATCAATAACTAACAAAATTTTAATGATCATCCAAGTATATTCTCATCGTCCATTCATTTCTATCAACTTTAATACATTCATTACTCTATATTATACTAGTATTAATTATGGTTATTATTATTATTATGCTTAACAGGCTGGTCTTGCCAAGCTCATAGGACTTGCTGGGGAGACTAATGTTCAGGTATTGACATTCTTCAAGTAGTTTTCATCACATTATAGGGATCGCAATTCACAATGTTAGTTTCTGTTATTTCTTGATATTCTTTTGAATCATATTCTACTTCAGGGTGAAGAGCAAAAGAAGCTTGATGTACTCTCAAATGATGTCTTTGTCAAGGCCTTGATAAGTAGTGGTCGAACTGTAAGATGCTAACACCATTTAATAAAATTGAGATTTAGATTATGATAAATTTCTCGATTTTTTGCTGAAAGTCGATATATGTTTGCAGTGCATTCTTGTGTCTGAGGAGGATGAGGAGGCAACATTTGTTGAGCCATCCTTGCGTGGAAAGTATGTATAGCCACTCACCTACTTGTTCCTCTCTTTAGTTTCACTTTCTTATAAACTAATCCATCAATGATAGGCCACATTTCTACTATAATCCATCTAAAACACTTTGCTTAAAAGGCCATATTTCAAACTTTTGCATATTCTATACGGAGAAGGACATTGATATGTAGATAGGGGCGAATCTAGGGAACTGGTATAGGGTAGGCTAAATATTCATCTCTGTATGCATACTACGTACTAACCAACTTGACTACTCTGACATTAGCCACCTATACACTTTTTGAACACAATTTGCTTATTACGATTCATGATTCGGGAAGAGATCAGTGAATCATGTGACACTATGGCTACTATTCTCTTTTGTTATATGTTACACGATTCGATATGGATAGGATATTTTATAAATGACCGGGTTCTAGGCCTAGATTCCCCTTGTATGTAGAGAAATAAAATTGTCCAAGTGTTGGTAGATTGTGGTACTATAATCCATTTCTAAATGACCCTCGTTTAAATGTGGCCTGTTATCTATGCATGGATGAAGTAAACTAGGGCATTATAGCATTGTTGGTTGCGTAAGAAGTTGAGATGAAGTCTCTACTGTGGTTTTTTCAGGTATTGTGTCGCTTTTGACCCTCTGGATGGATCTTCCAACATTGACTGTGGCGTTTCAATTGGCACTGTAAATCATCTCATCCCATAATATGTTTCCATTTTGGAGCTATTCTGATAATTTTGTTATTAACAATCTGTCATGTTTTCTTTCACTTAGATCTTTGGGATTTACATGGTCAAAGATTTTAACAATGTAACTCTTGATGATGTCCTAAAACCTGGAAAGAATATGGTAGCTGCTGGTTATTGCATGTATGGAAGCTCTTGCACGGTACAAAATATGTCTTTCATAGTTGCTTGGTTCCATTATTGTGTTGAATTCTTTTTAATTTTTTTTCTTAAGTTGCAAAATTGCTGAATGGGTTGAAGTTTTTGTCTTTTTTACAGCTTGTCTTGAGTACTGGAAGCGGTGTCAATGGTTTCACACTTGACCCATCTCTTGGAGAGTTTATTTTAACTCATCCAGATATCAAGGTATAATTTCTAATGTTGCCTTGAAGAAATATCTGATGTAAACGTACAGATTCTATGTAGTTTCCAATTATGAACTTTGAAGGGGCAAAAGGAAACTATTTTGATCATAGAAAAAAAAATTCCGGAAGTCGTTGTGATCGCGTCAGCTGATGCCACGATGTTACAAATCGTTTTGCGTACCTTCCAATGTGAATTGTTATGTAACAGAATGGCCTCAACTTTTATTATATAGTTTTGAGACCAAGGTTCAGTTAAATGTAATTGTGCAGTTGTTTATCGGCTCAAGAGATCTGCACAGCAATGGCTAGTGTGACCATTTATTTGATGCTAGTCAGCTTCCTTTACTGACCATTTGTGTACAATGTCAGTTGGATTGTTTTTGTCAGCTGAGATATAGAAAGGAGAAAACAGAGGGGAGGACTATTTCAACCAAGCGAATTTTAGTTTCTTCCTTTTGTTTGCAAAACTTCCATGCTATCTTAATAATCTCTTATAAAGATGTAATAGTATGCACTTAGTTAGATTACCAATTCTTTCAACAATCAACTTCTCCCATATTGATGTACTTCTATAATACTATATGGACTAGTCTAGTCCAATATATACCATCATGTTTCTTTACCGTCCTCTAAAAAGTTTAGTGAAGTCTAAGTAATTTCATCAAACATACAGCTTTATGAAAAAGAAATATGCAAAGAATCTTCATTGTTTGTGCTTTTTATGTTGTCTGTGATTACTATTTCCTTTTCTTGAGCAGATCCCAAAGAAAGGTAAGGTCTACTCAGTGAATGAAGGCAACGCAAAGAATTGGGATGGCCCAACAACAAAGTACGCACATCTTGGTCCAATTGATGCTTTCCTTTCTATCTGGTGTAGTGGTGTTGCTATATTGACCTATCGTTGATTTCAGGTATGTGCAGAAGTGTAAGTTCCCTGAAGATGGTTCACCACCAAAGTCTCTCAGATACATCGGAAGGTAATTGGAGTCTCTTTCATTAACCTAGGATTTCCTGTCTAGTAAGTTGTATAGATGCAGGTAATTTCTGTAGTTTGACACTTCCAATTGCATTCCTGCAACTTGTGTTTTAGAGCTACTTAGAACGTAGAAGAGATTAATACTTGTGCCTCACTTTATTTAATGGAAAACAGTCAATCAACCATCAACAATGGCAGGGCATAGAAATAAATCAATAATAGGTGAATATGAATGTAAGCATGTAAGCATGCATGTACCCTCATTACAACAGGATGTGTTCTAAATTTCAGTCTATCTTGTACAGTATGGTTGCTGATGTCCATCGCACTTTACTTTATGGCGGTATCTTTATGTACCCTGGTGATAAGAAAAGCCCTAACGGTAAACTTCGGTATGTCTCGTACACAAGTTACCATATCCATATGTGCACTTCAATACTTCATTGGTTTACGGCAAGCTGTGATTACATCTTAATATTTTGTTTTGCATGAATCAGGGTTCTCTATGAGGTCTTTCCAATGTCTTTCCTAATGGAGCAAGCTGGTGGACAAGCTTTTACCGGCAAACAACGGGTAATTAACCTGAAACATGTCGTTCTTTCGAGACTCTAATCATCAACTTAATTTCTATTCAAGCTTTATTAACGAAGTTTTACTCTCATTTGCGTATGTAGAGTATAGTTGATATGATCCCGGAAGGTCATAGTATCATTAGCTAGAATAAGCTACTATAATGAGGATTAAGGAGAAAGAAAATGCACTTAATTTGCTAACCATTACAAACTCTTCAAAATGAATGGATTAAAAGGAGAATTATGTGAACGACAGGTCAACCTCTGAAAATGATCTATCAGTTCTCATGTAACCGACCTCAATCTTTGGGAATAAGGAACCAGGATTGTTGTTGTTATTGTTGTTGTTATACTAACTTATTGTTCCTTGATTTCGACTGTAGCTTGGTGGCCAATCCAACTGGTTAATTAATCTACTGTGTGTCTTATGGCAGGCACTCGACTTGGTCCCTACAAAGATACACGAGCGATCACCAGTATTCCTTGGAAGCTATGATGATGTTGAAGACATCAAAGCTCTGTATGCTGCCGAAGAGCAGAAGGCCTGAGCATCCGCAGATGCTAGACCGCACCATAATTTCCTCTTTCAAATTTAAATACGCTGCATCAGGCAGCGGTTACATGTGAACTATGCTGGTATATATGCTCCAGAAATGTGCATAACTTAGGAATATTTACATTTGACTGAGCATTGATTAATTGTCAAACAACTATTATTTCATATTAATGTCAATGGTCAAAATATCTGGTGTATACCTCCTTGCATTTTTTTGTTCGATCTAGAAAGAGCAGTTCACGTGCCCCAGTGGTCAGACGTGATTTAGGACAAGTATAAGGTGTATGATCATACAATAAGGCTCTTTAAAGTTCGAACGATGCCTACAATGTTTAGGTCAAATCACAAAATTTCGATCATTTAGTCTAAAATTTCGACTACTATAATGGTCGGTAACTTGTGATTTGGCCTGAATGCTGTAGACATTGATCATTTGGTGGTTGTCATTCGCAAAAAGAAAAAGCTACTGAGATTGTAATACGCAAAAAGTTCAAACTTTAAATTTGTAATTCGCAAATATTTTTTTTATAGTTAAAGTAGTTTCATTACATGTTTTTGCGTACAAAAGTTTGGACAAATACGAAGGTTGATGAATAGTTCTACACTTCTACGAATTTGAAAATTGAAAAGTACTTCACATTTTATCACATTATATTTTGGATCATTTAAAAATTTTTAATACTTTTTGAAACTTATCAATAATTTATTATAAACAATACTATATATTTTTATTACTAACTCCGTTTTGAAATACAAGCCACTAATAGTGATATGTTCACCATCAATAGCAATATAATAGAAAGGAGAAAGTATAAACTAAGTGGTACATTCTAGATTAAGATAGGCAGGTATCAAATAGATGGATATGATCCTAATAAGACCTTATACTCATCAATCATCGCCTCCTCAATTTCAATGGCGAAAAAAAATTTTCATATGTATGGGCTTGTTTGGTAAATGAGTGTTTGTTGAAGTTGTTGGCTGGTTAACTTGCTGGATATATTGATTGATAAGTCAATTATTTAAACAAGATAATATGAAGGTGTTTAGTAAAACTAATTATTGGTTGTTGATTGTTTATTAAAATAAAAATAGATAAAAACCAATCAAAAAAACTATTTGGTTTTGACTGTTTGACCAACCAAAATTTAAAAAGTCAAACAACAAAACAATGAAAAACCCATTTACCAAACACACCATAAATATGTATCTGCCCACCATACACCAAATTCGTATCTTTACCGGTCTCAACCATAATAAATTCTGTATGAGTTCCGTAATGCGGATTTTCATCAATAAATTTCATTTACATATTTCCAACAAATAAAAATAACAAAATAAAATTAACGACTCATAAATATATGTTTTTTATTTTATTATTTTTGAATGAAAATCTAAATTATGTATTAATAATCGCTAATAATCAATATTTATCATTGAAAAAGCAAATGACATTAATGAGTTAGTATCATGATTAATTGGTTATAAGAGTTTTCTCTTTTACCTTTATAATTAAAAATCGATTCTCACCCTATGAAAAATGATTTAGCATAATCTAATCTTTTATTAATTTTCTACAATAATCTCAACTATTATGAATATTTTTAACTATAGTGAGTGTTTGTTAAGAATTCATCAAGATAACTTCTGATATATATAGATAATTATTATGCATAAAAAAATTTTAAAGTAAAACAAAAGGAAATTATAAAAAACTATAAAAAGTAAAAGAGAAATTTACGTAAGTTTAAATTTGATTTTGACTTTTAATTCTTAATAATCTTAAATCTTTATTTTATTTTTTCTTTTTAATAGCAATAACGTGAAAAAGTTTGATCACTTTTAAAAAATAATGTTCTTAAGTAAGTGAAAATCAATAAAAGGTTAAATTATTTTGAATAATTTTTCTAAAATTTAATTATCTTTTTCTAAAAAACCTACTTCCTAAAACATATTATCCTACGTGGTATTGTATGAAAATAAAATCATTTTTTTCATCTTTCACATTCTCTTTCCTCCACCCTTCTAACTTTCCATCATTCTTCGTCATTTTGAACAATCATCGTCGCCATCAATTATCATCATTACATCTCTGAACCAGATCTACCGATCCGAACGAGGGATTACTCCATTGATAAAATCACGAAGCTTCAGCTTCTTATTCAAAAATGTCGAGCGATGGCGATGATCTTGACGAAGATGAGCTTCTTCAGATGGCATTGAAAGAGCAAGCTGAACGAGATGTTAATTACCGAAAACCTCCATCAAAATCATCTAAACCAGTCGCAAATTATGTTCAACCTCCTTCAACAAAGTCTTCCAACAAAAACCCTAACCCTAATCCTAGACGAAGGAGTCATACTAAGTCTATGGATGAGGATGATGATTCTGAGGTTGAAATGTTGAGTATATCTTCTGGTGATGAGGAATCTTCTAAAGCATCGACTTATGGTGGTGGTGATGCTAAAGGAAGAAGTAAAGCTAGAGTTTCTAAAGACGACGGCGATTCTCAGTGGGCTGGTGGTGAACCTGATTGCTGGAAACGTGTTGATGAGTCTGAGGTAAATGCTCATTTTTTTTTATATAAATTCATTGCTTAAATTGATATCTTAATCGAAAATTCTTACTTACATTGGATGTAGTTTGATGATTAGTGATTTGGAGAAGTGAAAAAGAAGAAGTAAATTTGATTAATTGATTGTGATTTGGAGTATTGAAAGGGAAGAAGCAAGTGATAATTGGTTGTGAATTCGAAGTGTATGTGTTTTAACTCTGTATGGTATTAATTATTCGTATGGACTCAACTTGTTTTAAGGCATCAAGTAAGATACTTTGAATGACAATGCTTGATGTCATTGTTAGCCTGAGTTTTGAAATTTCTTAGTTCAAACAATATGTGCTAGTTCTCTTTTTATTCGTAATGTTTCTCATATAATAATCTTACGTAATTGAAAAGGAAGGAGCTAATATGATGCAATATTTTGTGGGAAGGTTTGTATAATGTAATGTTGAACAAAGAACCTAAGAACTAAGAAGGAACTTAAGCTACAACATGGATGATTACATATTCAACAAGAGCAATGTTCACTACGCATGGCTCTCACTAAAGTGAACAGCTGCATACTGATTCTTATTTCTTTCAAACACAAGTTCTTGGTGCTTTAGCTTAGAGTATATAAATTGTTTCAGATGATGTTTACTATATAGGGCCAATGGGCAAATCTCTTTGTTTTTACAAGGGTAAAGTTGTGTACATGCGACCCCCACACCATGCCTTAGTGGGAGCCACTTAATAGCTTTAGTTAACAAAATGTATGTTGGTAATTGATATGATATTATGTTTTCTAAGTGTCTTAAAGGTAGCAATTAACTTAATTATGATATTTTTTTGTTAGCTTGCTCGTCGAGTTCGAGAGATGCGTGAGGCTAAAGCTGTACCGGTACCTGTGGTCCCTAAGTTTGAACATAAATCTTCTGCAGCAGGTAAAAAAGGGCTGGCTAATTTGCAGTCATTTCCACGAGGAATGGAGTGTATTGATCCACTAGGATTGGGGTAATAATCATAAGAGTTTTTATTGTCTCTGTTTGTTATTTAGTCATACTTTTTTTTATGATGTTAATTGTTGTTGCTTTTTACGTCTTTACTTTTCCTCCCTAAAAGAACTTGGGTTTGATAATACCTCTAAGATGATCAGCTTTGAGATAGTTTGTTTTTTTCTTGATCACATCATTTGTCCTGGGCACACAAAATTAGGAGAATGTTTTTACCAACCTTCCATCTGAGTAGGTAGTATTTTCATGTGGCCATGTTATTAATTGATTGGAGGGTAGATGTTAGAAGAATATAGAAGACGACTACAATAAAAAAAACAACCTTAATCACAACAATGAAGGATAAAGGATATTTTGTTCAAAATTCTTCACTATAGTGCAATTAAAAGTTACTTTTCAAACAGGAATACGGTGCAGGGACAAAATAAGGAATTTTTATTTGAGAGCTGTGGTATACGAATCCATTTTCTGCTTTCTCTTGTGGCTTAACTTGTTTAGTACTATTAACTATTAAGTATTCTTCTGGTTTTCTTTATTGCCCTTCTTGTGTCCAATTTATTCCCTTCTGAAAATGTTGCTAATGCTTGCTCGGGTTGTGTTTCACAATCATCCCTATTATTCCATAATATTGACAAGGTTTTTTTAACACTATTAGGGATTTTTGAATAAAAAATTAAACTGGAAGTAATGCTTATTTAACTTTTAAGAGAACTATTTTAATGCTCACCCTTTCTGTAGTTTTAAATCTCTGCTTTCATAGTCTTTTGAGTTAGAATTTATCCACCAAGAACTCTGCTTCCCTGTTGTTTTGTTTATCTTTAAGAGTGTCACTTCTACACCTGAGTTAGAACCATTGCCTACCTTCTATACTGATATAACTTTATTGAATATTGCAGGATAATAGACAACAGAACACTAAGGTTAATAACAGAGTCTTCTGACAGTTCTCCCTCGAGAGGAAGAGATAATATTGATAATGATCTCCGCGGTATATTTTTATTTTCATCATAGGCATCTATACTTATGAAATTAGTTCATCATAATCTCTAGAGATAAGTGGACATTTGTGATTTTCTTCACTTTGCAGTAACATGAAATGTTTTCCTTAATTATATTCCTTCAGGATCCTTGCTTTTAAGTTCCAGTTTCCTCATTTCTTTGATTTGATTATGTGCTAGTGTTTAATATTTAAGAATTCTCTTTTAGATTTCAAATTAAGGATAGTTGAATATGAAGTTTATCAACAAAATAAAACATTACTTAATAAAGAAAACTAGAAAATGGAATATCTTGAGAACTGTTTGTGCGTTGCAAAGAGACCCATATTGCAACAAATATGAATTGCTACAGTTGATTGCAAACAACTCAAAGGTATTTAAAATCCAAGGAGGATTTCCCTCTCTTATTACAATTTTGTATCATAGAATATACAATAGGAGAAGACGTCCCAATTTTTCAAGATTGATTACAAATATATTTGCAAAAAAAATTTCTTCGTTGTTATACTCCAAAGTCCTAGGGAGTTATCTTAAGCGGAATCTAAACTAGAAAGATGTTTCCTTGAGAAAATCTTATTTTCTGCTGACCAGTCATCCTGATTAGTTCAGCAGTAATTTGAGTAAAAGTTTCTGGCAAATAGGGTGTTTTAAGCCCTTCTCCTCTTCTCTGTTGTCTCTGTCTTGACTCTTGAACTTCATTTCCACTGGGTTTTAGCACATGTCCATACTTTGTGAGAGAGCTGTTTGCTTCTTGTCGAATGTAGATTCTTGTGATGAGCTAGAAGCTTTAATAAATTGGCAAGGTTAATATCTGATTCTTTTCCATGTAGTCATTACTTACCTGTATTTGATATCTACTTCCACCTTGGTAGGGTATATGTAAACTTGGTGATTTCACTCCTTGCAAATTTGGTGGGGAAAATATGGGCTGACTCAAGGCTAACCCAATCGTCATTATTCTAAACGGGACGAATCCTTAGGCTTGACAAGACCAAAAAGGAATGTAGATTCGTGATGTTTAAGATCTCTGAGGATTATAGATCTGTTAAAAATTCTGAGCTCCAGACTGCCAGTATGAATTTCAACACTGTCCCTGTACAATTATTTGATCTCATAGATTGAGGATCAGACACATTTTCATTTTTTTGGATGACAATTTTGTAGCCATATGCCATTCACGTGTTCACTGGTATTTGAGTACTTGTGAGTTGTGATTTACCATCCCTAAGGCTTTTAGACAACTTATCGATATATTTCTCCCTTTTCATGAATTTAGCTGTTTATTTACGTCTTTATATATCATTTTCTTTGCCTTCCAAACCACTTATACTGTCTTGCCTTTGGCATCCTTGTATTTGGAAATGTCTTCATTCCGACAGTTTTGGAGAGCTACAGAACATTCATTTTTCTTCATTGCCGCCTTAACTTCTTCATTTTCACCATGATGAGTCCTCGTGATTTAATGTTTCCATTTAAAATTTTAAATCTCTTGGAATCTCCTTTGTCTCACAAGAGATATTATCCATCTTTATCTTGGTAGAGTTTGCTTCCACCTCGGTCTCTATTGCCAAAACTTCCAATATTCTTCCTTCTGTTCAAGTGTTCAAAGGGTTCCTGAGTAAATAGTGAGATTCTAGCTTTGTGATGTTTACTTTATGCAAGGGATTGCTTGTCTTATTTGAATTTTTAAGTCCTTAAATGATTGTTCTTTGGGAAAAGAAATGAAAGATATTCTCAAGTTTGCATATATACTTGCAGAGAAGTTGGCATATTTCTCAGAAAAGTTTGATGCAAAGTTGTTCCTTTCACGCATACATCAAGAAACAAGTGCAGCCGATCTGGAGGCTGGTGCTCACGCTATAAAAACAGATCTTAAAGGCCGCACTCAGCAGAGAAAAAATTTGGTGAAGGAAAATTTTGATTGTTTTGTCTCATGCAAGACAACTATCGATGGTATGTTAATGCGCCTCATATATAAATGCTCTGCAGTTTTATTCGTAATTGTAACATTAGTAAGCTTATCATATGCCTTGTTGTGAATGGAATTCTTGAGTAGATATCCAATCAAAGTTAAAAAGGATTGAAGAAGATCCAGAGGGCGCAGGGACAATGCACCTGTACAATATCATTCAGGGAGTGAGTTCACTTGCTACCCGTGCTTTTGAGCCACTGTTTGAGAGACAGGTGGGTAAGATGAATGTTATTGGATCAAGTATTTTTTGTCCTGACTTAGGCCTTACTGATCAGTATTTTCGTTTATGTCAGGCTCAAACAGAAAAGATTAGGTCTGTTCAAGGGATGCTTCAAAGGTTTCGGACACTTTTTAACCTGCCTAGTACAATTCGTGCTAGTATCAGCAATGGTGAACATGATTTGGCGGTTAGGGAATATAAAAAAGCAAAGTCTATTGCACTGCCATCTCATGTATGTTAGTAGCTTTACATTTCCTTTTGCTTTTTGATTGAGAAAGAACCTATTGATCATTATTTTAAAAGTCTGTATATTTTATGATATGGTATTGTGGTTATTTACATTTACATTATGTTAGTTTGGAGGAGGTACATATTGTCATTAAGTCTAAGAACATTATGGAGTTTTTCTTTGTTTGGTCTTGCTTGTTGAGCATCTTTTGTTCAGTTATGATATGTGGCCATTGCTGCTAGTTTTTTTTCAATATCTAAATAAAAATAGGAAGAGATTTATTGTGTACAACGACGATGACACAACAACAATGCTAGAGCCTTAATCCCAAAAGATTGGGGTCGACTACATGAACCAATATATTAGTTCCAAATTCTAATGGTTGTCCACATGAACTCTCTTTATCCACGTATTACCATTTATAAAATATCTTATTGTATCTATTCATGCAAAAAGTAAGTATTTATCATTTGAATCTCTAGAAGTCTGAGAATTGAGCAGAATGAGTTACAAAGTACTATTAAATAATTGTAACTTCAGAAAATTTAAAGAATATGAATTGGGAAGTTATGATATTAAGAACCGAGAAGATTTTGTAGTGTGATCGAGCTTATTAGTGCCCACATTGACATAAATTCTACGTAACCACATATATTTGTTTTTGATCTTGTTATTTGTTTATGTAGCTGGTTTTCTCTTTCTAAAATAGCTCAAGCTCATCCATGCTCTTTCATTAAGATTTATTTGCAAAATCTCTAAACCCCCTCGTGGATAATTTTCGGATTGCTTTATGCTTCCCTATTACCTTTGATGTTCTCTTGCCTGTTGCTTTACTTTTTTGCTTTTAGTAGTAATCATAGAGCGTATGGCTATGATCTATTTTCAGGTTGGAATATTGAAGCGTGTGCTTGAAGAGATTGAAAAAGTGATGCATGAATTCAGGGGAACGCTTTACAAAACTATGGAAGATCCACAGATAGAATTAACAGATGTACGTTATCATAATTCTATGCAACTAATTCTGTGTTTTTGAAGAATAAATCTTGATTGATGAACCTTCAGTAACTAGTGCTGGTCTCAACTCCCCCCCCCCCCCCCCCCCCCCCCACACACACACAGAGACTTTCTGTTGGTCTGACACTCTGCTTGGCTGTACTCAATTAGTGAGTTTGCTCACTGTTCTCTTTTAGCCCTTGAAGTTGTAAAAAATGTGGGAAAGGCTGCAAAAATTTGGTGTGAGAAAAGTGAAACTGGTTTGTTTGTTGGTTTTAGGTTGGTCAATTGGGAAGTCATTTTATTTGTTTTAACTTTTTTTAGAAGGGGGTGTTCTCTAGCATGCATATGGAGCCATTAGGACAATGATGATTGCGTTATTTAATCTCATGTTTGGGTACCGTCCCACACGTCTTCGTAAACTAAGCTACCATCATTCTCATTTCGTGGGTGTAAAATTGTTATATTTAAGATCGGTGAAAATTTCTCATGATTCGCCCATTTTTGATGGAGCAAAATATTTATAGTTCTATTGTTTTGGGTTCTATTAGATTCAAAGAAATATGGCCCATAAAACAATCTGTGCTGCATATTTATGTGAAACACTAGTGGTTTATGCAATCAAATCTGAAACAGCCTTTTTGTTATTGCAAGGCTAAGGCTGCATACAAAAAACCTACGTATTTTGTTGAAGGAGCCACTTTAGTCGCCATGTGACAGTGTAACCATTGTTGTATCAATATCAAAGTTTGTCTGATATGTTTAACTTGTTTTTTTTTATTGCATTGTATAGCTTGAAAACACTGTGAGGCTGCTGTTGGAGCTAGAACCTGAATCTGATCCTGTGTGGCACTATCTCAACTTACAGGTTAGGTACACTATAAGTGTGCAATTCAATTCCTTTTGCATCTGTGCTCCATTTGTTATGTGCTTTACTTGAACTGCTTTTTAAAGATCAAACTTTATTAAGTTGCTGTGAACTTTTTTTAATCAATTTTTGGGCTCTAGAGTGTGTTTGTGATTTAATCTACCATAAGAATATTTAATGAGAAATATTTGTATCACTTTTCTTTCTGTTGCTCTTTTCAATTACTTTGTATCGTTTAGTTAGCGGCTGCACTAGTCTTCATTCTTCACTAGTCATTAAGAGTTAGGTCAGGTGCAAGGCTATGGGCAAGTTAATCTCCCCATGTACCTTGGGTCAAGATACGTACTGAGTTTTTGTTGCTGAATTTGCTTTCTTAGATTTTTATTTGAAATCCATCTAGTTAATATGAAGGTTACTATTACAGAACCAAAGAATTAGAGGTTTGCTTGAAAAATGCACCTATGATTATGAGGCAAGACTTGAAGCATTACAGAATGATATACACGAGAGGGCTGTCTCTGATGCAAAGTGGAAACAAATATTGCAGGGATCTAGTCAATCTGTGAGTTGAACGTTGATTCTAATTTATCATTTCCTGCGAAGATGGCCTGGTAATGTACTTGATGTGTTCAATTCTTTATGTAATTTTATATCAGCCAGACGCAAATGGTAATATTGACCTCGCTGGAGAGTCTCAGTATCCGGAGTTGACTGGGGAGGAAGTTGATGCTTTGAAAAAGAAGTACATTCAGAAGCTCACAGCTGTGCTCATTCATTATTTACCAGCCTTTTGGAAAATAGCACTTTCAGTTTTCAATGGAAAATTTGCCAAGGTACATCCAATTCTGTAAATCTTCCTGACCACTTTCGATGGGTTACATCAAAGTTTTTGATCTTTCTATCCACTTTGATAGATTACATCAAGTGTTTTGATATCTCTGACCACTTTGCAGTTTGCTTTGATGTATTAGTAATTTTTCTATTTTCATGTTATGAATGTTTACATTTCTCGTATCCTACTTTGTCCTTTTTTAGTTGAGATGTGCCCTAGAGATATGCAATGCTTTCCGATACTTGGGATCAAGTAATGAACCAAAACAAATTAATGTGTAAAATTGTATTCCTCGATAATTAGCCTCAATTTATTCCTAATATGCAACTAAGAAAATTAATTTAAATGATCAATTACCTATATTTTCCTCCGCCGTGCAATCTTATCTATTGCCGTATGCTCCAGAATATCTCAATTTTTCATGTTATTCTTCCCTTCTTTTATCTCTTCATCTTTGGCTTACCCCTCCCTTTTGTAAGATCCTCAAAGTTTCAACTTTTCACTTTTTTAGCTAGTGCATTTTTGTATTCTTTGCACATGACCAAACTAACATCAAACGTTTCTTTGATTCTTTCTCATTTTGTCTTCAATATTTTCACTTTCAAGATCATTTCTTATGTCATCAATTCAAATTTTGTCCATTAGGTATGTTCTCTAATTAATCTTAACATTACCCAACTCAACTACCCCCATCTCCATACATTAATCTATACTATCAACCCAACATTCCAACTAATATAGTTGTGTCGGTCCAATGACATTTTAGTAGAATTCTGTCATTTAACCTCGGGACACACCTCGGTCGCATAATATTCCGATCGCAATGCTCAATTGGAATCATGAATTCTATTAAATCTTGATTAATATCTCCATTCTTGAGAAATATTGTGCCAAGATACTTGAAACACTCACTTGGAAGTAGTTCCTTTGTATCTTACTATACAACACTTATCTTCTGTGCGAAAATAACATTTCATATATTCTATGTAACATTGATTTTCTTTAACCGTATTGATACTAATGCTTGTCCTCCCATCTCTAGCTTAGAATTTACCGCATCTTTAGATCACTAATAATATTCTTTAATATCATTGGGGAAATGAAATGTTGTATTCTTTAAAAAAAAGGTTAGTTCCTGTGATGCCTTGTTTATCTACTGATGGATGTATTAGAATTAGTTTCCAGTTGTTTTTTTAAGCAAGTCAAAATCAGTTTCAAGTTGGATTTCCTCTTTTCAAAATTGTCATTTGTGTCACATACTGAACTAATGCTTATGATCTTATTTAAGTCTTCCCAAGTTGGTGCTGATTCCAACGCCATTGCCACAAAGATTGACGATAAGTTTGGTGACGTGTCGACTCATTCTCTTGATGAAGTTTCAGGAATGATGCGTGGTACAATTTCTCTGTATGAGGCTAAGGTATGGCATCTGTATTTCTTATGACATAAATTCTGTGCTTCTTACAGAAGCCTGTCAATTATATGTGACTATAGCAGTTTAATCACCTAAAGGAAACCTGAAAGTATCAACCTGTCATTTAAAAAAAAATGATTATAATGTCAATTAAACTATGTGTTCATCCTGGATTTAGCCAAAGATTTATAGTTGTTTGGTTTCACATAATAATTAAATTTTTTAAAACGACTCATTAAATTAATGTGTACCTCACATTTATGTCAAGTTCCATATAATGTTTTCTATCAAGGGTCAATCGAAAACAACCTCTTATTTTACAAGGGTAAGGTTGTGTACGTCCAACCCCTTATCCTGCCTATTTGGGAGCCTATGTGAGAGGTACTTAATAGCATTGGGGTAATAGAATATTTTTGTTGTAAAATGTCAAAGAACCTTAAAGGTTGACAATGATCCCTCAGCAAATTGCAAAACACACTGGAAATATTATAGAAAGAAACTATGCCTATACTCCATGTCCAATCCCTTATCCATAGTACATTCTGACTATCCCTTCCTTGTCTGATCTTTTGAACCTTGGATCTGTAAATCCCGACATACTGATTTCTGCTTCTCGATAGAGCTTGTTGGGCCAATCAGCATGGCTCATTCTATCTCTTCTTTTTATCCTTAAATAATGGTTGACATACATATTTTTCATTTCATTTTTGTTCTCTTGTGATTTATTATTCTTCATGGATGACAGAGCACGGTTAGGTGGTTTCTGTTCTCAACTCCAATGTCTTCCATCATCTTTTTTTCTTTAGTTTGTTCTTTCCTTCTATTTTCCTTCTATTTTTTCTTTCCAATTCTTTGCGATTGTTCAGCGATTGCATGAGCTTTATTTTATTTGGCTGGAAAAACAATTAAGGATACCTGAGGGCGTTGGTACTTGATGATTCAGTCCTTGCCAGCTTTCTCATTTTGCAATGTCTTTTGGGAATTCGGGTTTTGGGGGCTTTATTTGCCTTTGTGCATGATACTGTGAGTCTGTGATGCCATACCGTTGTGGCTTCTGTGACGGTACCCTTGCAACTGTAAAACAATTGTCTTTTTAGACTGTATAATGAAAAGCATAAAGTTATAGATTGATCTGTTTGTTCACTTAAAGTTGAAGGTTTGTGTAGCATGCCTGTTTTATGCAGGTCTTTATTATTTCTTGTTGATGCAGGTCCTCAACACATTTCGCGAATTCGACGAATCAAATATTCTTCAACCATATATGTGTGACTCCATAAAAGAAGTATCTAAAGCTTGTCAGGCTTTAGAAGTCAAAGAATCAGCCCCTACTATTATTGGTAGCTAACACTTAAATATTGCTACTTCTGCATCTGTGTTATCAAGTAATTTTACAAAATTTTCTTTCTATGTTCACAGTTATGGCACTGAGAGCCGTTCATGCTGAGGTTTCTAAGACTTACATAATGAGGCTTTGTTCATGGATGAGAACTACTCTCGAGGATTTGTCAAGAGATGAAACTTGGGTTGCAGTGTCAATTATTGAGCGGAATAGATCGCCATACAGGATCTCTTACTTGCCTCTAGCATTCCGGTCAATCATAACTTCAGCTTTAGATCAAGTCGGCCAGTAAGTATGAGTGTATGATTCATTTATTTTTGTGACTTAATAATATTGAGTGCATGCAATCTCAACTTAAAACAACGCTTCGTAGTGATGACAGGTTTTTAGTAGATGTTCTTTAACCTATAGAGTAGTGGGGGTTTATGTGCACTTACGGTTTAAAATTTCAAGATGTTCTTATAACAATTTTATTTTTTGATTGAGTCTTGAGCTGGTTCTTTATGCTTGGATTTGATGCATCTTTTAGATACTACTAGAACAAGGGAATTGTTTATTTTCTTATACTTCCCTGTGACATCCTCTTCCAAGCTTATTAGTAAAATTTAAGGTCGCTAACCTCTACAAGTGATGGAAAAAAACTGGACAAAGGGAAGACAAAGGATTGTAAAGGCAACTCTCTAAATTTCATCATATGTTTGGTTGGAAAGTGGAAACGAATTAAACCTTCGAAATTCCTTCGTCATCTTCAGCATTTCCGACCTCTTGTCTCTCATGTCTATAACAACTTGATAAACACTTCAAACCATATTCCACCATCACCTACCTTCAACAACCAAATTCCAACACATGTTGGTAATACCATCATTGACCTTCATCATTCGATCATGGTGGGCTCTTTCAATCTATGCAAGCTTAGTTTTATGGTTAAATTTGACGCTTACAATTCTATATTTGGAGTTTTGATAGTTGAATTTGACCTTCTAAGTAATAATTTAGCTCTGAAGGTTTGTTCTACTTTATCTAAATCTTCATCTTCCTTTCATTCTTTAGAATGGTGTCAGTTAATTTAAGCTATAAAGGTCTGTTTCTACTTTATCTATTACTCTTTGTCTATCTTAGTTCTTAGTATATAACATTAGCTTAGATGTGAAGATGAGCATTGTATATTCACTCCAGGCTCATATACCACAGAACAGACTATTTTACTATCTTACAACATTATTGCAGAACGATTGTGTTTCAGATTGTTGAGGATCAAGTACCAAATCGACGAAGTTTGCGACGTGCAATTCTTATTCCTTCATAACCTAACACTTAAACATTTCCGTTTTATGTTTTCTGGCAATGGATTGTTTTCCGGAAAGATGGAAGAGAGAGAAGAGAGGAAAAATAAGGTGTCAAAGTAAAGGGAGGAAGGCTTTAAGTTGTTTAACCTTTTCATTCAAGTAGTTTAACCTTTTCACATAAACAACTTTCTGCGTAATTCATAGTAGTTGTTTCCCCCTGTTTTTCCAACTTTTTTTTATTTACTATTAGTTTTGCACTCCTTTTTGACCAATTGCCCTCCTGCGACTTTTTCTCTTGTTTCTAATTAACTTTTTACTCGAATATGCCCCTTCAAGAGAGTGCAAAATTACTTCATTTGTTCATGCCTAATAATCGACAAAGTTAATTTACCTAAGCCTAAGTATACCGACACATAGTTTCATGATATTAACTTTTTGTTATTTTTACCCTTATACAATTGAAGTTATTTACGATCAAAGCTGAGTGTTGGAAAACACAAATATGCTCAAATGTTGCAAGTTTTAATATATGGGGAAACTATATGGATGTTTATATATACATGTGTGTATGTGACAAGTGTTTGTGTATATCCATTCCCCATTCACTGTGGGCAGCATTCCATGTTCCTGTATGACAAACCATATTGTACTATGTTTTGTGTAGCAGTCGTCTAGCTCATTGTGGTAGAGCATGATGTGGTACTGTAAAAGGCATAAAATAATGTTGTTTACTAGTGTTTTATTTGATCAAGCTCCAATAGATTGCTGCTTCTTTGGCTGGCAACTTCATGTGATCAGCATGAGGCTTTGGTATTCCAAAAGATCAATTTTGCAAGAGATCCCAACTATTGAATAAGGAGTGAAAACAATTATGATGATTGTTAGATTTGTTTTCTCTTTGCATAGGATAAACATTTGTACCCATCAGTTTCTGGAGAAGAATGGTTCTCACAGCTTACCTATTCTTCTAGGATTCATTATGGAAAGAGGCATTTTAGTCTTTGTTGCATGTACATGCACTTGCTTTCTTAAGGATAACCTTTTATGTCCATTATTTTATCTAGATCTTCTAAGCTTTTGAGTTGGGATCATTTAATAGAGTATCGGGTATTCCACTTTTTTCTTCCGTTTCTTTATCTTGCTTGTTTGGATACATAAATGTTCTAGATAAAACTATTTTAGATTGTCCTTCAGTTTCATAATGTAGATTTCATTATATTATTTTCAGGATGCTTCAATCATTAAAAAGTGAGGCAGCAAAGGCTGAAGATGTCTTTATTCCTTTCCCAGAAATTCAAGAATCTGTCAGATTATCTGCTTTGAATTGCTTCCTCGATTTTGCTGGTAATGTAAAACAATATCATCACTCTATTTATCAAACCTCTCAAGAACTTTCAATTAAATAAATTAGTACTCCCTTTGTCTCAAATTTGTCACTACATAGGTCATAGGCTTTTGTGCTATTTTTTTGTTTCTAGAATGGGGTAAAGAAATTTAGGAGTGGGTAGTTTAATTGCATTGAAATTGGGGTAATTGAATTAAATGTATGGTGTTAATGCATTAAAGTGGAACTGGTTGAATTATACTCCGGTTAGATCTTTAGTAGTTCTAATAAATCTTTTTCTTTATCAAAAAAAATTAGGTTAAATTTTGAGGTTTGACAGGTTAAAGAACTACTATAAAAGGAAGCTAATTTGAGACGAATCTAAAAGGAATATGTAGCAACTAACTTGGGGCGGAGGGAGTGTATAAAAATGGGGCAGTGTGATGACTTGTAATGTTATATCTTGTTTATGCTCACAAATAATGTGCGACCTGTACTTAAGCTTAGAGATTGAAGTTTGCATGTTCTTGGATCTTGTAGCGCATCTTGAACGTATTGGAACTGAGTTGACGCAGAGCAGATCAAACTGGGGAAGTCCACATTTAGCTAATGGGCATTCTAATGAATCCTCGGAAAGGTCGTTGGATCTTCCTCCCGGAAGCATTGTTGATCCACATCAACAGTTGCTAATGGTCTTGAGCAACGTTGGATATTGTAAAGATGAACTTTGCTACGAGCTTTACAACAAATACAAGCATATCTGGTCACATTCACGGTTAGTTAATTTTACCTATACCTTCTTGAGTTTGCTGAGTAGTTATCTCCAATCCTTTTGTGTTTACTCAAATAATTTCCTGTATTCCATGCTATCTGTCCCTGGAAATATCAAGGTATAATTGCATGTTAGTTGACAATCTCTGCAGTGTGTTACACAGCTGTACCGTAGATGTGGAGACCTGTTTGAGACAAGAGAAATCAAGAACCATTCAAGATTAAGAACACAAACTATGTTTTGGATTTCCTCAGTAGCTTTTATTATTGAATGATTATTACAGTGATGGATGTTTCGAGTTTCCCAACTCCCAGTGAAAACTTCGCCAATGAAATCACATAAAATTCGAGATCCAAAACCCACTCACAACTCCTTATTTATAGACTCCAAAAAGCCTAACTACCTTCCTATAAAATAGCTAGAGCCTAACAACTTTCCTAAAATCAAGGCTATATCACAAAATTAGAACGACCAACTCACTTTTAAAATAACCGTTGCTCCTGATAACTGACTTCTCATTAAGAGTTATTATGATGGCTCATGACCTTGCGCCCCCCTCTACTGAGCATATTTGAGAACCAGTTTATCACTTGATGCATCGTGTATAACAGTGTTTGTTGACTGTTAGTATTACATACTCATGCAATAACTAATGTTCATTTAGTATTTGTGCACAATCAATAACCTTAGCTAAAAGTCACTTATTTTGGGCTGGAGGGAGTTAATCTAAAATGGATGATTGATTTTCTTAGTATTATTTTATCGGGTTTCTGTCTTCTTTTTATCACTAATCCTTACCAATTACTATAAACTATTAGTGTCTTAATTAGGATTAGAAATGATTTCAAATTATGTTGTTTTAATTAATCCACTCACATCAAGTATCAAGCATCTTGTTTGGGTAATTTACTACTACGAGAAAGGAAAGACAAAAGGGAGGGGAAGAGAGGTTTTTTTCCTGCTATCCAAACAGAAGAGAAGGGGTGGGGGAGGGAAGAAATTCACTTTCAATTCTTGTATTGGACTTTGAAGGGTTTTTCTTAAATAAAAGAGGAAAATGTTTTCCTCATATTTTCGTTCACTCATTACATTATCTATCCAACCAACATTCTATTTACCCTAATGCCATTAAGTGATAAGTTTGTACATCATAAGATATTAATAATGATCAAACATCACATTATTTACATTAGCACATAGCTAATGGGATAATTTAAAAGAACCAAGTTCATGAGAACAAAAATGAAAAAATGAATAAGGGAAAAAAAATAGTGTAGAGAATGAAATTGGTGTGAATTAAAGAAAATGACACTAAAACCTTCTAATTTATAAGAAAATAAGAATGAGAGTTGAGAAACCAATGGTTGGGGGAATTTAAGGTGTAGTGGGTGGTTTTAAAATTAGTGCATGAGGGTTAAAGTGGAAGGTTTAAAATAAGTTATGAAATCTGTTTTTTTTTTAATAATTAATTTATTTATATGATATAAAATTTTGAAATATTACCATTCAAAAATTTATATCGAAAATTTTACATTTTTTTCTTTACCAGCAACCATTTCGGGGGAAGAGGAAGGGGAAGGGGAAGGAAACTGTTGTTTTCTTAAATAAGGTGGTTTCTGTTGAGGTTATGTTTTGGCACAAACTTTCTCTTTATCTTTTAAGTGCTGTTAATTTTTTTTGGGATCCCTTTTTACAAACAGCTAGATCATGAATCCTTGACTTGCTATTGCAGGGAGAGAGATGAAGAGGACTCTGACAAAGTTGATTTGGTGATGGCTTTCTCTGCTCTTGAAGAGAAGGTCCTGGAACAGTATACTTTTGCCAAGGTAGCTGTTCATAGATTTTGATAGTAACTTTAGCTTATGATCCCCAACATAATTAATTTGGTTTCTGTACTGTTTATTTCTTACGGTCCACTTTATTGGACTTTTTGTTAATGTATTCTCCATATGTCTAATTACCATTTCAGCGTTGCTTATTTTCCTAGTATCTGTGACTGTGACGTAGGTGAAGTGTCCGCATAAATTATTTTTTAGCATCTGAGTATTTGGTTTGATTTCTATCAGGCAAACTTGATCAGGACAGCTGCAATGAGTTACTTATTAGATGCTGGAGTTCAATGGGGTGCAGCCCCTTCAGTCAAAGTAAGTTCCTGGGTAACTTATTGATGATTTATATCCTCAAATGGGTAATCTACTTTTCTAAAGACAAATAAATGTAGGGTGTACGTGATGCAGCTGTGGAGCTCTTACACACGCTGGTAGCAGTGCATGCAGAGGTAAATTATTAGCTTCAGTTGTTTAATTTGATAACATTTTGAGAGGTTTTCAATCTTTTTTCCTGGGTGTATCTTAAGGGGATTTTTTTTTAACTTTGCATAAAATATTTTATGTAAATGCTCAAAACTCAAAAGATATCTTTGGTTCATTTTAACCAGTTTCTGGCCATTGCTACTGTCTTCCTCGCATGGATCTGTAATCTTTATAAGCTCTCTAAATCTTTGATTTTGAAGAGTATATCATTTGGACTAATAGTTTTCTATTACTGTTGAGCTTGACATTTCTAACTTATCATCAATAGTCAATACATGTAATATTTTGCAGATATATCCTTGTTCCACTTATAAATGTGAGTTTGCGTAAACTTTTTGTATGTATGAATTTGTTCTGTGTGTAGGTTTTCTCTGGTTGTAAACCTCTTTTAGACAAGACACTTGGTGTTCTTGTCGAAGGCTTAATTGATACTCTTTTGAGTATCTTCCATGAGAATGAAAGCAAAGAACTCAGATCACTGGATGCAAATGGTTTCTGTCAGCTTATGCTTGAGGTATGTGTTTTCTGGCTCCTATTTTTTCCTGTTGCAATGCACTCTTCATGTACCCACTGTGACATTCATAATTTGTAGATTTATT
The DNA here is from genome assembly GCF_026212465.1 of Amaranthus tricolor. Classification (NCBI taxonomy): domain Eukaryota; kingdom Viridiplantae; phylum Streptophyta; class Magnoliopsida; order Caryophyllales; family Amaranthaceae; genus Amaranthus; species Amaranthus tricolor. The sequence goes on along the minus strand of NC_080050.1, from coordinate 29,975,339 downwards.
CTAGTGACTCTGGGAAGGCTCTGGCTTAGTTGACTATTGACATTACTATTTACTCTTTATATCCCTTAGATTGGAACACTTTCTATTTTAGCCAAGTCAACTTTGCTACATTTCTATTTTGGGTATGTCCCACCACTTTTTTATTTTTATTTTTATCCACACATTTCTCTCATTTTTTCGTACCGTTATTCTTCTCAACACAATTTAATTGTCCCCACTATTTTCTTAACATGCGTGTATTATCAATATGTTGCAATCTCTTAGTGACAAAGGGAGTATTGCATAGATCAAATAGATCTAGATGTCGACTACTAACTGCTAAATAGTGTTTACTCACCAGACTAGGCATGAAGTTATTTTACATATATCAGAGTACATGATTCTGATCTGCTTATTATCATGTTGGGATAACGTCTATATGATTTTTTAGCAACTGCAGCTGTTCATGCGTGATATATGTTATGGACTTTTATGAAGTAACTCAAGTTACCGGCAGGATTTTTATAATTGACAACCGCTCAAATTGATATATTTTTGGCACACTAAATGGATTGCTTTCCTCCCTATCTCCATAGCTTGTTTCTATTTTGTAACTGCTATTGACATAATCGGTGTGATTTTGGCTCTATGCAGCTTGAATACTTTGAGACTGTATTGAATCCCTACTTTACAAACGACGCAAGGGAGTCTTTAAAGTCATTGCAAGGAATTCTTCTCGAAAAAGCTACTGAAAGTGTGACAGAGGTTGTTGAGAATCCTGGGCATCATCGCCGCCCAACACGGGGAGCTGAAGATGCTCTTGTTGATGAGAGGCAGCAGGGAATTAGTGTGTCGCCAGATGATCTCATAGTAAGTGAATTCCATTTCAGCATTTATTTTAAACCTTACTTAGTTATCATAATGGGGTAAGATAAAGGATATAGAGAATGAGATTTTGGAACAGTTTGAAGAAAATAGAAATAAGATGAGCAGATACCAACTAGTTTTGCGTCTTTTCTGTTTTCTGAGTTTGAAGCTAATGTTAAGTATCTGTTGTCTCGCCTTTTCATTGATCTTATGAAGTACTCCATATTGGAGATGGGAATATGTTGCTCCTTCTTACTTTCCACCTTTTATATGTGGGGCTAGGCTAGTAATAGGATCTTTTTGAAATGAATGTGTTACATTCTCTCAGCTTAGTCAAAGCCGTGATTGAGGAAATGAAAATCTACACTAATTTTTAAGGATTTGGACAGTGATTGATGGTTAAACTTAGAGATGCAACAGTATTAGTTTTGGTCGATGTCACAAATCACAATATATATGTTCTTATTCTGTTTCAAAAAAGTTGTGACCATTGCTTTTGCACGTAAATTAAAGAGAACAAAAAGGGTAGGGGCATTTAATCTAATTGTGTGAGGTTGGCAATTTAAGGGGTTAAAAAAAAAAAAAAAAAGAGGGTGTTGACATAGGTAGGCTAATGGTGAACCGACTCGTGGCAGTTGATAGGGGTAAGAAGGGTTATTTGTGTAAATGTGTTGTTCTTTAATGTTAAAGAGTAGAGTTGTTCATAGGCAGGCTTGGGCGGGTAGCGGATCGGATACTGCCTAAAAAATCTACCTGTGGGCTAATAAATTGGAGTATAAATTGGTGAATTGGTCGAAACTAATGTGACATTACCAGAAACAAAATGACGCATTAATAAAGTGGAATGAAGGAAGTATGATGTTATTTCCTTTTTGTCAATTGCTTTTGCTTCAAGGATGGAGGATTAAAATATTTTCATTAGTAAATATTGGAATGGGAATTATTTTTGCATTTTGCTTCTTTTTCATATTCATCCAAACTGCAGGTTCTTGCACAGCAGTGTAGCTCGGAACTTCTTGAAGCCGAACTCGAAAGAACACGTATAAACACCGCTTGCTTTGCAGAATCTCTTCCACTGGACTCTGTCCCAGAACCTGTAAAATCTGCTTATGCGTCTTTTAGAGGTTCCGTGGATTCTCCGAGCAAGACTTACAGAGGCACGCAAGCAGTTAGTTCTCCTAGCTTCTCCAAACAACGACGTAGATGAGTTATCATGTATTTGACCCTGTATCTATTCACTTTCTCCGCCCATCTGCATTTTTTGCTCAGTTTTGCTCCATTTGTGTAATTGCTACATATTAGTAATTGTAATAGAAAAGATACCAAGCCATTTACTGTAAGTGTGCTAATAGATCGCAATGTGGCTATTCTTTTCAAGCCTTTGCTATTGTTCCTCGACAGCGTTATAATCATATAAATCTGCTATGATTTCATGAAAATCTTGTTTAAAGAGAACGAAATTGAATTTCTTAATTAGTAATTGAGAGAATAATAATATAATATAAGAGTAAATGTTCAATAATTTTAAAGCTCCATTTATTTAATTTTGTTTTTGAAATTTTAAAGCTTAAAAATAAATAATCAGCCTTTTAATTTACGGTCTCTCTCTTGAGAGACCGTCTTTTCTAAAGACGGTTCTCAAAAGCCCAGCCCATTATGTTAATTTAAAAACTGACGCGCGCGTGTAAGTGTAATGTGAAAAGTCACATAATATATTTGGAGGTATAACAACATTTATTTGGAGTTATAACACTATATTTGGTATTATATCAGCATATATTTGAGGATTATAAAATAATTTATTTGGGGTTACAACATAATATATTTGAAGCTATAACAATATATATATATATATATATATATATATATATATATATATATATATATATATATATATATATATATATATATTTGAGGTTATAATATAATATATATGAGGTTATAACAACATATATTTGTGGTTATAACATATCATATTTGGGGTTATAACATAATATATAGTTCGGTATATAATGGTCTGTGTTTGAGGGTATAGTATTTTTATAACACCAAATATATTATGTTATAACCCTAAATGTATGTTGTTATAACTCCATATATATTATATTATTACTTCAAATATACATTGTTACAACTCTAAATATATTATGTTATAACCCCAATTATATTATATTATGTTATAATCACAAATATATGTTGTTATAACCCCATATATATTATGTTATAACCTCAAATATATATATATTATTATAACTTCAAATATATTATGTTATAATCCAAAATAAATTATGTTATAAACCTCATATGTTGGTACAACACCAAATATATTATGTTATAACCTCAAATAATGTTATTATAACTCTAAATATATTATTTGACTTTTCACATTACACTTACACGCGCGCGTCAGTTTTTTTTTAAATTAACATAATAGGCTGGGCTTTTGAGAATTGTATTTAGAAAAGACGGTTTCAAGTAAGAACACCTTATACATTCCCAAAATCACTCTTATAGGTGTTGGAATGTTGCCCTCGCTGTGCGTCATGCCTAGCAACTAATAAGAGGTTCCTTAACCTTGGCTTGGTATCATGCGATGCCTAGTAGCCGATGTTGGGTCCCTTGGCCTTGGCTTGCTAGTTTGTCCAAAAGATTAACTGATGAACTTTACTGATCCCCGCTCTACTATGATGTTTAGTTCTTTCCCTTTATCACCATCATTACATATAAGGTACGATTTTTCGAATTATTAAAATAGATTCAATAAATTATTAAAAAAACATGGAATAAAATGAAAATCAACTTATTTCTAAAAGTAAGCGTCTGATTTCCAAACCTGAGGTTCGGTTCTGTTCGCAATTAGAGACTGCGAACAGGTGTTTAATTTTTTTTAAAGGCAAAGAAACTGTTACTAACTGGGTCAAAAAAGTCAACAACCTTCTTTGCTTTTTAAAAAAATTAAGCACATGTTCGCAGTCTCTAATTGCGAACAGAAATACACCTCAGGTTTGAAAATTAGACGCTTATTTTTAGAAATAAGTTGATTTTCGCCTTATTTCGTGCTTTTTTTTTAATAATTTATCTTATCTATTTTATTTTTTTCGATTTTTCCCACCTACACTTAACACTTCAAGCAAATAACTATCCTTTTTATCCGTTCATGTTAAATAATAAATCAAATGATGTCACTTGTACAAGCTGACATTTCCAATCAACTCGGGATGTGAAATGTAAAAATAGATATCAGTTTGCACGGACTAAACCAAAGGATCAAGGCAAGTCTACAAAATACCAGTCAAGACTTCAACATGACTGGTTTTGCTCCAGGAATTATCAATGCCAGAGAATTACTCAGTTGCTCAGTTCATTCTGATCCAAGAAAAAAACTGATCAACATCAAGTTGCAAAGAAATTTGTAAGCACGTCAAAAAGCTACATCCCATTTGAACAGAAGGAAATGAGTTACATTCATCCACAAAATTATGACAAAGCATTTCTGTCCAAGCTAGTCTACATTTTAAAAACTGTCTTTAACCTGTGTGCAAAAATCACAATAGATGCAACAATAAGTGCTTGCTCCCTAAGTCACGATCCAATATTGCGATATCCTACTTCAAGCTGTCCTCAGAGGAGGTGACACCAGTATTACTCCATCTCCTCTAACAAAGAGAAATGGAACAGTCCTCCTTGTAGTCTGAAATACAAAAAAATGAAATAAGCAGAGAAAGAACATGTTTGTAAATCTTGTGAATCTGAAAATCCAATGAAACGAAGGATACACAATGTATATGCCTCTATAGAACAGCACGTATGTACATTTTATTGAAAATCTAGATACTTTTTACATTTGTTACTCAGACCAGAAAAAAAAAATGACGCATAATGTACATGCCTCTACAACAAGAATGTTTTAATAGTCTTTTAAAAATTTATATCGTAAGTTGATTGAGTCCTACAATACCCTAACAAAAGCCATAATGATACCCACAGCCGTTTCTCAATACTAAACTTGTCACACTAGGAATAAGCTCTAACTTTCAAACATCAAAGACTTCTCAAGGTGAACCGCAAAGCAAGTGTGATGTATGACAGCAATTCAGCAAACCACCGTAACTCTCAAAAGAATTTTCTCATGTTTAGAACTGCAAGTGAAGTCTGACTAGTTTGTGAACGTATTAGATTTGCAACAGGACATTGGCCTATTGAATTTACACAACTATGACAAGTGTTTCACATCTCTGAGAAAAAGTACCACTCTCTCCTATACTACCAAACCATTTAAATATCTTTTTTAGATGTAACATTTGCGAAATATAATTGAACTGATATTACATCCAGTTCAAAATACCAACGCGATTATCAGAAGTCAGAAAAATAACCAAGTCTTTAATTAAAGGCATACCCGAACAATTTCCTCATAGGTCTCATCATCAATTTCTACGGTAGTCACAATTTCTTCAACATCTCCAAGAATCATATTCAGATGCTGATCGTAAGCCTGCAAATCAAATGCAGGGATAAAAAAATTAACATAAAGATGCTAAGCAAGAAAAACAACACAAGGAACCATGAAACTGATACAACCACTTTCTGCAATAGCTAGATTAGTGGTTTTCAGACCATGTTAAAACTAGACATAAGATTTACAATAAAACAAGCTTCAGTTCTGTCGTAAATGGAACCAAACAGAGGCAATAGCAAGAAATTTTTTCACAGTGCAAACTATAATCCAATACAGAGGGTACGCTTGTTATATCCTCAACAAAATCCATGAAAAATATAGAAATATGACCAAAAAAAGGTAGAGACAAAGAAACAATCTACTGGCCGATGCTAAATACCTACAATATTTGGCTTTGTGAACCTCTTATGCATAAACACCAAGAAAACTAAATCAACCTACAAGCTTTATACAACACCATTCATTCTATTCTATAATGAGTAATGACAAGGCCAAGGAAGAACTAATAGCACACAGTATTAGTAACAGGCTAATAGCACACAGTATTAGTCTCTTTGGCTTAGTGTACTAAGAAATTAGTAATAGGCTAATAGCGCAATATTTGTCTCAAAGAGTCAAAGCCAAGGAAGAAAAAAAAAAATTTCGTACTATTCAAATGACCATTATTAGTTTATTACCCACATATAAGTTGTCACACATCCGAGAAAGAGAAGAGGAAATGTCACTTTATAAACTTGAGGAGCGACTCCTACTACTACCAATAGGTTCTAGTATTAAAGATCCTTTGGGTTTGTAAGTGGGTTACCTACTTACCTCATTTACTCCTTGATACAGTTGTCCGAACTCATTTTTTAAATTCTAACACACACTGATCTTTCAAACATAGTCTCAGTGAATGTTATTCACCAAGTAGCAAAAATGAGGTTGCATCGCATTGTATTGGCCGCGTTGTAAAGATTTTCAAACATATTGAACTAATATTTCTCCCGTTGTAAAGGTGAAAAAAACCCGGGTACCGACAATTTCAACTTTCAAGGATATCTCATGCTTTCGTCGATATTTGACGATACGATAACTGCATCACTCACATTGCATTTTTTGCACTATATTTCATTTCAATTTGAGATTTTAGGCTGCCAAATTATACTGTTCTCAAAAAATTTCCTCCAATTCATCTTCAAAAGCAAATGTATATGTCAAAGAGTCTACGCCATAAGAAGCTAAAAGAACCTTCCCACAAAAAAACGAATAAAAGGGGAAAACTCGCAGAGTAATTCGAGAATTTTGCATTCAGTGTCCAGAATACTTTATCTGATTCCCATTACGGAAAGCAAAGAGACTATGACAACTACAAATTAAAAACAGAGGTTTATATACATGGTAAGCAAATCAAACAAAAACCCTAATTCAAGAATTTGACAAGAAAAAGAGAAATTCAACAAATGCTTAATCAAAGTCAAGCAATGGTAAAATCAAACTACAAAGCTTCAAATATATATGAAGGGGAAATTGAAAGACGCAAAATTATAAAAAAAAATAGAAAATGAGAGAGAGAGAGAGAGAGAGAGAGAGAGAGAGGAAAAGGGTACATGGAGTTTGCCACGGAGTTCACGATCAGAACGAAGCTTGACGTAAATACGTTCATCAAGACTGAGACGAATGAGATCGAGAGGCTCCTTCACTGCGCTTTCCTCTTCTGTGGCCGCCATTTTTTCTCAAAACGAAGCTACTAACTCTATTTGGCCAACTGAATTTGGATTTTGGGGAAACTGCTTCAGGGCTTTTTACTTGTTTTGTTTGCAAATACAAGAAAAATTGAAAAACAGCAAATTTTTTCGTTAAAATAAGTTTTGGAAATTTAAACTCTAAAAAATAGTGTTTGTTGTATTCTAAAAAAATAGTGTTTGTTAGCCTAAAGCTAAGGTTTAAATTCTGTTTTATATTACTAACAACGAATACATAAAAGTCTGTATTTTTTATTCGCCTAGTCTAAAAGACATGAAGAATTTAACGTGATTGCTGAGAACAAATTTCACAATGTAAAGAGATCATAAACAAGATGATATAAAGTATTTTGTTTGCTCACCAAAAACTCTCAATTTGCGGCTCTCAATTCTTTCTCTCTTCTAAACCCTAACTATCGAAATTTGAGGTGAAAATATGCAGACGTGCCTAGTTTTGACTGAGATTATCAATCTTGTCCAAAGTCGCTTTGATTCTCGTTTGAGATTCAATCGCGCCCAGAGTCACTGTATTTCATAAACTCTTAATCTCGATCGAATTAGCCACCAGTGTCGCTCGAGATTATCAATCACACTTGAGACTAAGTTAGTCTCACCCGAGACTTTAATTGCCCAAAGTCACTGTCGTTTTCCATATTAATCTCGACTGAGACTAGTGTAGTCCTGATCGAGATTAGTGTTAGTTGCTGACATAAACTTCTTCGACCACTCCTCTTGTTTCTTCTCATTTCCCAGACTAAGTTTAAGTCACCAAATATTAATAATCTCCACTTTTGACACGAACTTGTGTTCAACGGTGGATCCATCCTCTATAATGAAATTACCATCTATAACATCAACCAATGCTCAAGCACAAACCAAGTATTCCATCAAATCCGAAACAGACTTATTACCAACTTGTAACCAAGTAACAATCACTCACGATGCTCCACCTGTATCATGAGCCCATAGAGCAAGCTCTACCTAGAGACCAACACACCTCCTCCTATAGCTTCCCCAACACTGCCTCGAAGGCCGTATAAAGTACATGTATCAATATTCAATAAGTCTAAGCAATATTTTTCATAGGGCCTGAAATTATAACCTTCTTGTCGGTACGGAGAAAATTATACCAGAAATTAATGAGCTTCATTCTATCTTGATGTACTTGATCCTTTGCTGATCAAATAGCACTCAAACCATCACAGTTGACCCTAGCAACCTCCTAAGAAATACCAAATTCACCTACAACTTTAAGTCAGATTAACTCTTCTGCTGTAAAAGTTAATGCCATATATTCAGTTTCAATAGTAGATAAAGTCACTGAAGACTATAATGTAAACTTAAAACTCCTGGGTCTAAATTTTCTATACCTTACTAATCTAGATCCAATAAAAAAAGGGTTCGAATCTGAATCTAGCTAGCTCCGACCCATATCCATTCCCATTTCAACCCTTAAAATTCGTATTCCAAAGTTTAATCTTTATTCTTAGCTAAACTTTAATTTTTTAACTATCTGCTTGATTAACCACTAATTATCTTGTCTATTTAATAAAAAAACCCACGACTAATACAAAGTGGGGAATGCCAAATAATGATGTACATCAGCAGGAAGAACACCGCATATATCCCCATCATTCTCATTATTATTTCTTAATTTATTTAATTTTTTCCCAATTGACGAACTCACATGTAAATTGTATAATACTCCTAATAGAGTAATATACTATGGTCCAGTTCAGCATATTTAAGACTTAAAGATCCCTGACACCCAAGACTCGTTGTGCTGACAACCTGTCCTCCTCTTCTATTGGGTAATCGCTATTGTCCAAATTAATTTTTTTGTTTTCCTTTCAACTTGTGATTCAAGATACTAACTTACTATAGTATACTCCTATTCAAAATTAAACCATTTAAAAAATTCCTTATTTGGTGGGTATTTTGTCTCTTAATCTTGTATCTATTTCTAAAATTTCAATTTTTACTTCTTCTAAAAAAAATTTAAGCTTTTGGTATCTTTTTTGTTTGAATTAGTGCATTTCTGTGCTGTCAAGTTTGAATCTTGAACTGGGTATTTTTTATTCAAGAAAAAAATTGAATCTTGAACTGGGTATAAGGTAAGTTTTCAGAAAAATGGATGAAATTGATGATAGAAAAGGGTTCAGCGAGGTTTTAGATGAGAAGATGAATGCATGTTCATCTAAAGGAGATTACAGTTTCTCTGAGAGAAAGAATCAGATGCACTTTCTGAAGCAGTCATCTATGGCTAAAGTTTGTCCTGATGGTTCTTTGAATGAAGGTATGTTATCTTGTAATCGTTGTCTATTGATGGAGGAATTGTACTTAGTTTGAGAATTAATTCAATGGTTCTTAATTATATGGATTTATGTCATTAGACTTGGGAATTGTGCTACAGTATAGTCATATTCCATCTGGGTCTTTTTGTGCTGTATTGCTTGACCTTCAGTACGTTACCAATTAGGTTGAAATTATTTGTGTAGTACATAGTGTGAAACCAAGGCCGCTTTGTAACGGGTTTCAAAATCATCAAACTGCCCTGCGCTTAAAGGTGTAAAAAACCACGTTTTGGATCATTTTGAGGGGTATATCATGCTTTTGGCCGACATTTGGCGTTATGATCACCGCTAGGGATGGGCATGGGCCGTTACTGGAAGTGATCATTACTGCATTATAGTATACTGCCAATGACATTCCATTTCCCCAATGTCATAGCCAGGTTTGGGTTGGATGTAGGCAACCGTACCTTACCTTTGTTACTGATGAAGCGAGGTTGTTTCAGATGGACTTTAGTAGCAAAATTCACGTGCAACTTCACAAAAATTAAGAATTCATATGATTTAATGAGCCATTTGACCAATTAGGTTGAAATTACGGAGGACAAGAATGTTAAGTGCTATGCTATTATCAAGGAGTGTTGAGTTCTATGCTCTTTTTGTTTTACTTAATTTAAGTTGACAGGAGAAAATGTAGTTTTCTTGGTCCCTTATCAATTAAAGTATGTGTAAAACCATTCCAATTAGGTTGAAATTACGGAGGACAAGAGGACGTTAATTGATCACTTTTATATTACTTTAGCTTTGTCTTGGGATTATTGCGCTTCTACATGTTATTTTGCAGATATAAAAAAACATTTTAGTTGTTAATTTTACAACGGAATTCTGCCGAATTTTCGTCAATGTGTTGGTGGTCCATGGGACTCCAAACCCTGGATCCGCCATTGATGGTTAGCTGTTAGGCATGAAGGTTGAATCATTCATATGTATATTTTTTTATAGCAGTAGTTACTTGGATTAGTGCTATGCCACCTTGTAAAACTTGTCAATGATTTCCAAGTTTATCATACTCACTAATCCATCTTATTGAAGCCCTTTGAGAAAAAGATTTAGGTTGATTGGAACCTTCCTTTTATTTTAGGGGCTTTTTAGCAGCATTTAGCAACATGGAAACAAGGGTTATAGTCTAGATTTTGAAGGGACAAAACATTAACATGGGAATGGAAAGGAGTTAAAGAGGCAGCTAGAAATCCGTAGAATAAAGGGCAATATTAATATTTTCACAAAAAATGGAGAAGCTATGCAATTATAGATGATGCTACTTGTTGGCATATGTTAATCATTGGATGATTAGTTTTGAAACACTCACCCTTATAATCAATTGAAGGATGACTATACCATACCTTCCTTGAAATAAAATATATGTACATGTCTATCATATCATTTCAAAATGGATGAACTGAAAATTCTAGCTTAATGTTCTAAATGACTGCAAGATTTTCAATTTTCTCATTGAACATTGTTTTACAGAATAATCTTAGTAGTCGTTTTGATTTAGCAGTGAAGGAGGGTATGTTCAAGAGTGATCCACTAGCTGCTAAGATGTCACAGTTTCACTCCATTCAGGGTGGTTCTGTTCTTGTTGATCCAAGCAAATCGATTCCGAAGTTACAAATTGCGATGCTTGTTGTTGGTACAAGAGGAGATGTTCAACCTTTTCTAGCTGTCGCCAAAAAACTTCAGGCATGTATATAAACACTATTTTTGTTTATTAATTTTGTTAGATTCACCATTTTTTCCATTTTTGAACATAGTACTTTTGGAGGCTCCTACCAGTTGCTGTTGATTTTTACGTACCTATTTGAATATCAAATGTTGATGTTGATTTGGGCTGAATCCTATTCACATGTGTTTATAGTGAATCTAGAGTTTGTTTAGTTCCAAACTTGTTTCCATTTATAGCAAATGAATGAAGATCCAATTACACACTCAACACAGTCAAAATGGCTCTTTCACTGTCACATGATTCGCTACTCTCCTCGCGAATCGAAAAATTCGATTTATCGTCGGTTTTGTGCTATTCTTGGGCAAATTTGAGCGAATCGAGAATTCAAAAAGCGAATTAGCTAGTGAAATATGTTATACTGGGCTCTTTTCTAGGTGCGGTTGAGGAGGTCAGATGTAAGCAACATTAACGTATAGTTTTAGGTGAACAAAGTTAAAACCTACCTTAATTAAACAATGCAAAAATCTAATGTAGGACTTCGTATCAGCTCTTGCCACATGTAATGCTATTTACTCATTTGAAAAATGATTTGTTTAATTGAAGAAGTTATATGTGCAGGAATTTGGTCATCGGGTTCGTTTGGCAAGTCATATCAATTTTAGCGACTTTGTGAAGTCAGCTGGTGTTGAATTCTATCCTTTGGGTGGTGATCCACGGGTTCTAGCAGGATGTAAGAATACTTGCATGTTAAAGTTCTTTCTTTTGCCTTTTTTTCAATAGTCGTTCAAAGTAATTGTACAATAGCAAAATTAAAACGCTTGTTTATTATAAAATTAAATACAAATAATGTATACTTTGAAAAGAAAGTTATGAACTAAAAGTCCTCGGAATCTTGATATGTATACAAGTCACAAAATTGGTTTCCTTAAGTGTTGAATCCCCGAAATACCCGGTCGAGAATGGTTGAATTACACTTGAGAGATACAATGTATTTCGCTAACTTGGCACGTTATATGTTAGAATGATATTGTGTTCAAACTGAACGAAAATCTATTAATAACAATTTTTATAGCCTTTCTTTTATCCTCTTTCACTTTGAGTTGGCAAAAGGAATGACTCTTTGACCCAAATAATTTTCTAATTTTTATAGCCTGATTATTATTTCTTCCGAGCACAGTGCATTTGAATCTCTTCAACTACTAAAATTGATCTAAATTCTGAAAAAAATCAGATATGGCAAGGAATAAAGGGTTGCCCTTAGCATCCGGAGAGTTATCTATTCAAAGGAAGCAATTTCAAGCCATTATGGATTCAATCCTACCTGCTTGTACAGAACCCGACATAAAAACTGGTGCACAATTTAGAGCTCAAGCAATTATTGCTAATCCTCCTGCTTATGGTATGTTCATTGCTTTTAGTTGGAGATAATTTTGTTTGCAGTTTCACCATTGAATAATTTTGATTTTTTCCATGGGCATATGATTAATTTATGTCTTTATGCTCTCCTCTTCCATCTTTACATTTTGGTTAATACCCTTTTGAATGTTTAGGCCCGTAGGATTAAGTGGGTTAAGTATGTTGAAGAAAAAGAACAAAACTTTTCATTGGCTCAAAACCATCATCATACTTCACTTATATGCCGTAATTCCTAGGGTGCTCATTGTTCACCAGGAGAGAAAAATGTGAATCCTACCTATGTGGACAGCATATGGTCATATGGATGGGCTAGACTAAAGCAAGTTTGTGTTCAATAGAAAAGTGGGGAGGATTAAGAGTTATGTAGTAGTTCCTCCGTTCCATTATACTTGCTATACTTTGTTTATTTTACCGTTTGAGATTACTTGCTACATTACTATTTTTGGCAAAAGATAAATATAATTGTCTATTTTGCCCCTGTTTTTTCCTTACTCATATCTTATCAACTTTTATATCTATCTCCTTAGATGTTATAATAGTCTTTTTAACACAAAGATATCAATGTCTTAATTTTTTGTGCAAAACCTTTATGTAGCGGGTAAAACAGAACGAAGGAAGTATGTGCAAAGGGATCAACCTTTTTTTTTATCGTATTTGTATGTTTTATTCCGCTTTTATTTCTTATTGTGTGTAATGAGGTAGTGACACATGAAACTATCATCTAACATAGCCCTGAAGGTTTGTGTAGAAATTAGCCTCTTGACATGGTGCATTTTGTAATTTGCAGGACAAACACATGTTGCCGAAGCTCTTAATGTACCTCTACACATACTCTTCACTTTGCCTTGGACGTAAGTTTTCTCGCTAAGTTTTAAATTGGATTTACTTGTCCTTCATTTAGGAAATACTGTTTTAATTGATTTGATCTAAAACTCAATAACATATCTGTCGAGTTAAATCCGTGTGCATATAACGAGTATTGTTGTTGCTATTTTGGAAGAATATTTTCTATGTTCTTACTATTCTTTCTAATAGGCAGGCCAACTTTTGAATTCCCGAATCCAATAGCTCATCTACCTCAAAGTCCTGGTAACCGGGTAATGTTTCCGACCTTCCTAACTTCTCGAATGTATGTGTACCATGGATGATCCTCTGACTCGTTTATGCTGGACATGATGCAGTTGTCGTATATGCTAGTTGATCTGATAATTTGGTGGATCATAAGGGGTCATATAAACGATATCAGGAAAAGAAAGTTGAAGCTTCCTCCAATTTCGTACTTTAGCACATACTATGGATCCATATATCATCTGCCAACAACGTACATGTGGAGTCATCATGTTTTACCCAAACCAAAAGGTAGGAGCAAGAACTTTCTTCAGTAATAGGGCAGCAACTTTGGCATAAATACGCTTTGCTAAACTTTATACTGAGAAAAGAAACAATGCTTTGCATTTTAGTGCACAGCTTTAACCAAATGAAATCTGTATTTTCTAGGAGCTGGTTTGCAGGGGATGAATATATTAGGAAGTACGTATCAAATCTGTTAGATTTATGTTTTAGGATAACAAGTGAAATAGTTGACAGAACAATGTGAGTGGCGTTATTAAAACATGTATAGATTTGGTTACTAAGGATGGCAAAATGGGCGGGTGGATGTGGTATGCCCTCCGCCGTACCCATACCCATACCCACCTAAAATTTTCATACCCATGCCTGCCCACCTGGGTATGCATTCAAATTCATCCTCACCCACTATGCCAACTGGATATACCCACCGTATTGGTTACAACTACAAGTGCAAGTAACTGGAAATATACATAAAGGAAATCAGACACTATTGTGCAGTTTCTTGTTGCCATGATTATCATCTTTCCTTCAATTTCCCCTTATTGACTTTAACGGTCCATTTGGTAATCAGTACTACATGGTGGGAATGACAATGGAAAGTTAGTGTAATATTGATAGGAATATCTCTTGACAAGTTTGATGGTCATGCTTATTCTCCTTCAACAATCTCATTTTCTTCACAAAATTCATTCTAATGTATTACCATTTGAAAATGTGTTATTAGGTGGTAATGAAAAATTGTGAACAAAATAACTATGATCAAACTTTCATTACCATGGAATGGCATGATACATATCATGAAATTTTATATTACAAATCATTCTCATTTCCACCATTTAGTACCGATTACCAAATGGGCCGTTAGTTCTCAGAAATTTTGTTGGATTATTTTGAGTTCATATAATATTTCTTTCTGACTTACGGTTTTTATAAATCTGATGGACTTGCAGATTGGGGACCTGAAGTTGATGTTGTTGGTTATTGTTTCTTAAATCTTGGGTCCAATTATAAACCTCAAGAGGAGTTAATTGATTGGATGAAGAAAGGATCAAAGCCAGTATATGTAGGTTTCGGTAGCATGGTATGATCTCTGTATCTTTCACTCGTGTTTTTAATGTAAGTGTTCCGAACAAGGGTTGTCAAGGTGCACCCCACTTAACGTGACCCTATGATTTCAATTGCATCAAGTCTGTTGTGGCAATGATATGCGCTCTAAACATCGAACTTTGATGGTTACAACTTACCATTTACGAATAAAGGGCACATGCCTTAAAATATCGAAGTCGGTAAACTTTCAACACAATACCCAAGTTGGACACTTGGACATGTACTCGTATCCGATACAGCCTGAGTGACATAAATTTAGTATTTGATGATACAAGCCTCAACTGTATGCATAAAGGCGGAGTAGCATTGTCACGAGACTTCTCTCGCAAAATATAGGTTGTTAGGTGGTCTTTCATTATTAATACTTCATACGATTGTTTTTTAGCACTTACCATAACATACTTGTTATATTTTTTTCAGCTTCTTGACGATTCCAGGAAAACTACAAATATAATTCTGGAAGCATTGAAACAAACGGGACAGCGTGGAATACTCGACCGTGGTTGGGGAGACCTCGGTGTTTGTGAGTAACTTTCTCTTGACTTGCTTTCCCCTTTTTCCCGTTTTACCATTATCACTATCATTTATCCATTAAGGGTATCGACTATCAAGTACGTTTCTTATTTATTTGAAGTTGCATTTGATATTTATAGGGTTTAAGGTTGTGTACATCTAACACGCTCAAACCCTGCCTAGGCGGGAGCCTCTTAGAGGCTTGGGGTTATGGAATGTTGTTTTATTGTATCTTATGAACCTAGTATGTATCTTGCAGCTTCCGAACTTCCAGACAATGTCTTTCTTATCGAGAATTGTCCTCATGATTGGCTTTTTCCTCAATGCGCCTCTGTGGTGAGTTTTTGTTAAAGCGTTATCTAGTCGGCATTTGATTCATGTAGATAGAGCAATAAATTTTTGCAAAATAAAAAACATTGATTCTTACTCGAAAGATCTTTATCCCTCGAAATTTGCAGGTTCACCATGGTGGTGGCGGAACTACAGCCGCTGGACTAAGATTTGGGGTATGTTCTATGTTTAACGTTTATAGCATGAAGATATATACAATGAGGGACAATTTTAATTCTAATGATTTGGCGGCATAACCCTTTTCGGTTTTCACTTGACTGCTGTACTATAGGAAATGGAATGATTTGGTTGTGATCTATTGCAGTGTCCGACTACAATAGTACCCTTTTTCGGAGATCAGTTCTTCTGGGGCGATAAACTTCACGAGAAAGGATTGGGACCAGAACCTATACCATTCGATCAGCTCACCGTGGAAGCTCTTTCTAAGGCTATCGAATTTATGCTTAACCCAGAGGTATTGTCTTTCTCGGATATCCTGGCTCACGACTGATCTACTGAACTTACATACTACCATTTGTTTGTCTGATTTGTATTGTATTCGATCATAGAATGTCAACCTGTTTTGTGTTCTTACAAAGCTTGTTTTCAAAGGCCAAAACAATAGAATGAACGTTTAGGTCACAGATAGAGGTGCTCATTCGAGTTATCGGGTTTATTTCGGATTAGATGTTTCGGGTTGGTTTTAAATCGAATTTTGTGTCCACATTGGTTTTATATAATTGTAAATCCATTATAAAGTCGGCTAAATCGGGTTCGGTTATAAGGTCGGGTGAATATCGAGTCTATTTTGAACACTTCTAGTCACAGACTCGGTAAGACATCACTGGAATTGATATATTCATTCGTGTAGTCCACTCTAATCGTTTTGGATTAAGGATCTGACATGGTTGTTGTATTTGTAATTTCCGTAGAGGTTCCTTCCCCCCACTCCCTCGATCAGCCTCCCCTCCGACTTAAAAGTTCTTTGCCGTCAAAAACCTGGAACCATAAACCGAGAGGGTCTTATATACTCAAGTTTTGGAGTAACACCGGAAAGAAAATAACTTTTACGAAATTTTACGAGATTGAGGCAGAGTGATGACTTTCTTCCGTCATTTCTTAGGTAAAATCGCGCGTGATGGAAATAGCACAGTTGATACAGAACGAAGATGGTGTGGCAGCTGCCGTGGATTCGTTTCATCGACATTTACCCAAGGAGTTACCATTGCCGCCTGCATCATCAGCACAAACCGATAGTCCAAATGTTATTCAGTGGCTTTTTGTTCAAATCGGAACAATATGTAGCCATGTTTGTTCTTAGTAATCTGTAGGTGAAGTGGGTATGTACAGTTTGATTTACTTATTCATTTAAACATTTATCATTAATTTGGTTGCTTATGATTCATTTATTCATTTCATTGTGTCAATAGGTTCATACATTTTTGTTTACATACATTCCAGCTTGTCTTGTAAAATATATGTATTGGCTATTTGTATCCTCCAAAAACATAATACTTCAATGAATGTTCTTGGTGTTGATTTCAATTTTATTTTAGTATGCAAGTTTCCATTGTTACTCTTTGGTAATGTAGAGATTAATCACTTGCTCCCTCTGTCCGATAGATTTGAAGCGAAGTGAGATTGTGGGGTTTTTAAGAAATTAGTAATAAATGAAGAGATAGAATGAATTGTGTAAATGAAATTAAAAGAGAGTTAGAATGTATGGATGAGATTAAAAAAAGGGGTGAGCCATTGTATAAAAATAAAAATGATGCAAAATGAGTAAGATGGACTAAAATGACAATTAATGCAAAATGAGAGAGACATATGGATTATTTTGCACCCTTTACTCTTTTCATAATGGTCCCTACAATTCTCTTGTAATCTTATAACTAGTTTATACTCTATTGTACGCTCAGGTGTGCAAGGACTTGACCACGTAATTCTTGATAGCACTTCTTATTTGTCTTATTCACCGACTATTAGTTAATATTTACAATTCTAAAAAAGGTGCAAATTAAATGGTATGAAAGACACAATGTTTAGATATAAATGAGCTATTGTAATTATTTTTGAGTTGGGTACTAAATGTAGTTGATCTTATGGCGAAATACAAAAATAAACTTTCCATTAGGTCAAGATATAAGCACTTCAAAAAGAAAATGTGCCAAACCGATTGACATAAAGGAATGACAAACAAAATTTGAAATCCTATAAGACCTACTTGGTAGTTGGTAGAACTTATAGAAGTATAAAAATACAAAAATATTGATCTTAAATTAGAAAAATATTACTTTCAATTAAAATACTTGCAACTGATTAGGAGTGTTTAAAACAGATCCGATGAATTGATATTTACCCGACCTTATAATTGAACCCAACTTTGACCCGACTTTAAAATATGTTTTAAATTCATGAAAAATGTGGATATAAGATTTGATTTTAAATCGAATCGAAAAGTCTGATACAAAATCAATCTGATTAATCGAATAAAACAGAAGAAAAAGTAGCCTTGCATTGATAATGGCTTAACAACAAAGCCTAGATAGTTGGAAATTGGAGTTATTCATTTGTCTTGTGGCACTTTGTCCTCGTACACAACCACTCTTACAATTTGTTTTGTCGTAACGTTGTAACATTCATATACAAAGGCAACGGAATCCTTACAAATCCAAGAAGGCATATCATATACTTTAAAGTTCTAAGTGTGCCCTTTATTTTTTGGACGTTAATGGCCTGATTTCTTCTTCTGCTCCTTCTTGTTCCCACTCTGGGAGTATTCCCATTACACGCCTTCTCCCCCTTTTCAGATCTTCACATAATAAATATTAATACATCAAGATCAGCTCTATGTTGTTTTTGTTCGTTCGACAGTAAAAGTTCTGAGCAACGGGGCTTTAACCATCAACTTAAGCTTTTGGTTGAGTTGATTCCTTGACATGGTATCAAAAGTCAACGTGACAAGAGGTCACGAGTTCAAATTTCAACAAAGTGGAATATTCAGCGCCTATGCACATCCATACTTCTATCCCAATGGACTCTCGTGTGAGGAGCGTGTTAAAGTATATAACATATCTTGGAGCCTCAACCTTCATCTTAAATTTTTGTTGAGTTGGTTTCTTAATAGTCTGATCACATAAGACGATCTTCACGTAATACACTAAAGTAGTTTTAAGATATTGTTATAAGGTTTTGATATTTAACAATGTATCATATTCTCAATGCTTATAACATAATTTTAAAAAGGTTTTGATATTTTATATTCTCAATGCTTATAACATAATTTTAAAAAGCGCAAATTAAAAGTATTTCTCAATTTTACTTTGTATGTAATTATCTATATTAACTTTATTTTCAGCAGGTATAAAAGTCTATATTGACCGTATTAATTATATTGATAAAAGTCAGTTGTCAAATACACCTGTAATGACTGAAAGTTCACTCTTATAAAATAGACAAAATTCGTAGCAGACACCAAAATTTATCATATATTATTGTATCAAGCGATTTAAATGTACGTAAAATACATCTTAAGTATGTGTTAAATAATCCAACTAACATTAGTTTTACAATAAAATTTCTTATTTTGATGTTATCTGATGGGGAGAAAACTTTAGTTGCTGAAACGTTATATTGTTGGTGATTTGGTGTTTCATTTGTTTGTCACGTACACATAGGGGGGAACCCTTTTGGCTTTGGATTCTCGTCTTTCCATGGCAAATTAGGGTTTAGCATTAGTAGGTGATTTAGAGTAGCTGAAAAATGAAGAAGAAAGATGAATCAAGACAAGACTAGACACTATTGAAAACATACATGCAATTGCACGTAGGTCTTTCCTCGAGTCAATAATGAAATCTTACATTAAACATTTATATCATTTGCTAATTATTCTCCATTCAATTAGTCAAACGTTAGTAATCATTTTTAACTTTTTTTCCAATGAAATAAAACCACTTAAAAGTATTTTCTAGAGGGGTTTTATATAGCTTAGCCCACAAGTTTAAGTCGACTTGATCTAAAAAATGCATTCTCTTTAAGTTTGCACGAAAAAAATAAAAAAAAAAAAAAAACTTGTAATTTGTAAATATAGCCTCAAAAGACTTTTATCTACATGAAAAATTCAACAAAAATGTGGCCTAGAAACCTATTTTGAATCAAAATTTGGTCGAACTCGATCAAACTCTAAACCTAACAACTCGATCTTGAAAGAATTCGTGAATAAAATCATTAATTTTCTTTCATATTACATTATTCTGTCAAACTTTATCTCGTTAACTCTGGTAATTTTCAATTTATTGTCTCAATAAAGTTGTTAAATTTTGTTTTTAAGATGTCTAAAGTTGTTATATTTTGTTTTTGATATTTGCAGTTAGATCAATGAAATAACAAAGTAAAATATTTCTCTACTTCTATAGTTTGCTACATATTTCTTTTTTATTTATCACTTAATTTGTTATAATTTTTTAAAAAATGATCCCCATCACATTTATTAATTCATATCTATATATTTATTTACTCTCAATTTCTATTCAATATGTCATATATATTATTATCAGTATCAAATATTAAAAAAATAGAAATGAGAGATAATTGTATGATATATAGTTGTATCACATGGATTTTAATGAACATCATTACACCAAATGTCTACGACGTACGAAAATGATGACACAAATGAAAGTCTTGCAGTAGTTAGAAGTTTTTTGGGTGTGGGGGATGTACCTTCAATTCCTCATTCTTTTCTGATTACCTGATAATGGAAGATTTTTGGCATTTTATTTAATTTCAAATTTATTATTATACCTTTTTCACCGGTATATTCTCTGTCAGATTTCATATCTTCTCTAGGAGTAGTTTTTATGTTAATCTACATTTAACTAATTTAATTTAATTTAAAAAGATCAACATTTCCCAATAATTTTTCAAAGCTCGAGAATCATAACACTATATTTTATAAGGTCAAAACATGGGTAAAAAAGAAAAAGGCAAGGTAAGAAAAAGATTAGCAGAAAAAAAAGTAAAAAGAAAAAAGAATATTTAAATAATATAAAATAAATATTTTATTATTGCGATTCATCTCCCAAAAAAATAAAATAGTCCCAAGTTGAAGTATTTAATCCAAGTGATTAAAAAAAGATTGCAGGCATGAATGATAATCACAGTTGTAATCATTTTTGAATGATGATCACTTCATCATACGATCAATCACAACCACTCATTTTTGCACTATTATTTTTTTCCACCATAAAACTTAATCATTCATACTTTTTGCTTCATAATAATAATAATAATAATAATAATAATGCACTAAAATATATAGTTGTATTCAATTTTATTACTAGTAACATACTTTTAAAATAAGATTGAATTGATTTCTATATATTTTTATTTTAGTGTAAATTGTTATTGTTATCATATAGCAATTCATATATTCATGATAGAACTCACTCTTAATTAACTTTACGATAACTCTACTATGATCTATAATTGCAAAATCACATTTCATGTATCATTATTTTGATTTAATTTAGATCTTTTTTTTACATTGTATGTCACCACATCTCTAGCTTAGCATTGCTCGTATCTAATTTTGTCTACTACTATTATTATGAAGTGAATAATAGATGCCATCAAACTTGTTCTGAATTATAGTTAGGTCATGTTATGTCCTCTAGAACGCTTGTTGTATGGAGAGTGTATGATCTGCAAGTGCATGTATACATGTATGGGATGGGGCTGAGTATATTATAGGTTGTAGAACTGTGACAAATATATCTTATTAAAAGTTATTTTTAGATATATTTACATTAGAAGAAAGTTAATATGACGAATTGACACATTTTCTCTTATTTTCTCTTCAACTATTCATATCTACACAATTTTATTGTCTATATCGTTATCTTATTATTTGTAAAATTGCATGTTGTGACAATATCATAAGAACATAAAATGCAATTTCAATGTGTATTAAAGACGAGGTAATGTCCAAAAATAATAATTGGGCACTCATGAGTCATGAGAGGGACTAAGGTATTAGAAGTATATAGACAAAATCAAGGGACAATTTATAAATAAGGTTTAAGTAAAACTTATAAATAGCATAAAAGCCAAAGCCTTCTAAATTTGAATTGCATCATATAATTATAGAAGTCATGCAAGTAACTGAAAATGGATTACAATAGTTTTATAACACAAATTCTTATAAAAGATGATTTATTTGAACGATGATCTTTAATTTGATCAGCCTATTATTATCTTTTAGTCTGAGAGATATTTCACATATAGACGATCTCTTATAAGATTGATTGTTTCTATAAAATTAACAATAACAATATTAGAGTTTTAATATCCAAAAAATTAGAATCATAAATTACTTGGTTTTATAAATGTAAATTACAAAACAAAAACATTTTAATCTTTGTTAATCTCCATAACTATTTTTACAAAAGGTAAAAAAAAGAATGAAAAAGAAAAAAGAAAATGCAAAACCCAAGAATCATGTTCATGCCTGTCATCCATTAAAAACCTTGCCATGAAAATTGAAAAGGCAAACACTCTGACACCAACAACCTCCCTTTATCTCTCTTCACAAGACTATTCCTTCACTGATAAAAACTCTGTGCCACTCCACTACTATACAAATACTCCCTACCCACATTGCTTTCTTGTGATTACATTTTCTCAAACCTTTTTAACTTTCCTCATTTAAATCCCAAAAATCAAAATATAATTCAAATCAAAAGAAAAATGGGAGTTTTTCATGGATTAATCCATACCTTATTCTTGTTCTTTCTGTTCTTACTTGTATTGCAAAGATCAGATTCTGCAACTGTTGTTGTTGATGGGGTTAATCAATGGAATGATCCTGTGGCAGCCATTGGAGATACTATTTGTAAGCTTTTCCCACTTCAAATCTCTAATTGGGACAAAACCCGATTCTCAATTTCACTCTTATTAGCTATACTATAATTTTTAAGTTGATTTGAGCCTGTTTTTGTTGTTTAATTTGTGTATAATGTTTGTGTTTACAGTATTTAAGCACAAGAATCAGTATAATGTCTACATTTTTAGGACCAAAGATGCTTTCAGCTCATGTAATTTCAGCCAAGCAACTCCTTTGTCTTCCCCTAATTCTTCCACTTATACTGTAAGTTTGATCCTTACTCACAATTCACCTATTTTTTGGTAAAATTAGGCAAGTTTCTTATGGGATTATTGTTAGTAGAAATGGGGATTAGAGTATAGATTGTCGTCTTCTATCCATCCCCATACCGGTCTGATTATAACTTGAGATCATAGAAACTTCCATGAGCGAGATCTACTGGGTACTAATTTTGGGGCTATTACAGTATAGAAATTGAGAACCGAACCTGAGAAATACTTCAATTAATTTGAACAGATATTACTCTTGTTAATCTTTTTGATTCTGCATTATTTCTTCATTGAGGCATTTCATCGAACACCTTATATGCACCAATTTTCAGTGGCACCCATCAAGAACAGGAAATTTCTACTTTGCTTTCTTCAATGGTACCGCCATTCCTTGTCAACAAGGTCAAAAACTAGCCGTTAAGATCACAACAACAACCTCACATTCTCCGGCGCCGGAAACTCAACCGCCAGCAACACCAAGAGGTGTAGTAGCCTCTTCACCATCGTATCCATGGCCATTTCAGCCTCGAGAAAAGGAAGGTGCAAGTCCAGGACCAGCTTATACAGACGTCGGATTATCTCCATATCCGGCGATATCTCCGGCAATGGGAAGTATTCCGTTTATAAATAGTAACCCAGCAGTTCCGTTACCTACTGGTGAAGTTGATTCTGCTACTATTCGACCTTTGCCTACTTCTGCTGATCATGATGCTTCTCAGGTATACTAAATTTTTTCTGTTTTCAGGTCTGATTAATCTGAGGTTTGAATTTTGTCTGCAATTCAGAAACCTCATTAGTATTACCACAAATGTCCAATGCAGTATGACTTTTTAAACTCAAATTTAATAAAAATAAAATTTAAAATATACATAAATACATACATTATGGTTATTCAAAGAAAAAACACATACATTAAGACATGTAAAGTAGTATTTATAGGTATTTATAGTACATGAAGTAAGTGTTTAGATATTTAAAGTAGATGTTTATGAAAAAAATTAACTTGACATATTATAAATATCTTTCAATATCATAATCACATACTTCACATATTATAAATGCGTATGTGTTGTACTTTGAGTTTTTTTTAAATTTAAGAAAAATTACCGTGAATAATACAATATTTTGTTAATTTTCCTATAATAATACCAACTATTGAATACCATGAATAATACCAACTTAGAGGGGTATTTTCCTAGAATAATAACAACTTTAGTTTAATAACTAATATACCAAATAATCACTTATAGTTTGATTTTTAACATGTTACGGATTTTCTAGAATAACACCACTTTAAGTTAGTATTATTCATAGTTAATTAATAAAATATTATTGTAAAAACTTTAACAAAAAATTATATTATTTACGGTAATTTTTTCTTAAATTTATTGGGCAACTTGTAAGGGGGTCATCTCTCAAACATACAATTTCTCGCATGAGTTTGTTTTTTTTAAATATGAATTTAGTTTGATTTGATTAGGCCTCAACCTAGAACTAATTCTAGGTTTACTTTTTTATTTTTAGTTATTCAATATATTATTTTAAAATTTAATATCTTTAAATTAAAAAATCTAAAAGAAAATATTATAAAAATATACAAATTAAATAAATCAAATAAGATCTCATTAATGATTAGTATACTTCTAGTTACTATAGGTTGAGAAATTGTCCAAAGCTTTTCTAGTTTACCTTGTATATTGAGAATTGTACAACTTTGTAAGTGAAAATTGTAAAACGGGTGAGTTAGATTATCTATCATTAGACATTAATAGTGTTTTAGCAATTTCTACCTATATGATTGCTATCTAAATCTACTTTATAGAAGTAAATTAATTTCAATGATTAGAAGTATTAATCTTATTCATTAACTTTAATTGTTTTTAATGTCATCTATACAATTTATTCTCTCTCTTTATTTATTATTAAATATTTATTTTTTGTTAAAAAACACTTTATTTCTCGTTCCTGTTATATCAAAGGGACAAATAATAAAGTTATAGCTCGTCTTGTATAAGATTGTCCCACCACAAGACAAACCCATACTGTTAGCCCACTTTGCTATTTGTTCACTTTAAAATTGTAAGTGTTCACTTAAACACACTAAATATATATGGGTTAGTCTAACAGAGATAGTTTCACCATGAAACCGCATTCTTTAAAAATCCTTATTATTTAAAACTTTGTTTGAATTTTGTATGTATTTAGACATAAAAGTAGTCTAAAATAAGTTCTATATATAGAAAGTAAATGTATTTTTTGAGAATTTTTTCAATTAAGTTTTCAAAACCCAATTGTTTGGGAAAGTTGGTCAACATTTGAGGGCTTTATAGTAAAATTATATGTTATGCTCCTTGTTAATTAACGAGAATTACTCAATTTGACATATTTTCTATTAATTTTTTGCAGGGTGTGAAGGTGGCTAATATGATGGAAGGTGTAATATCTACATTTTATGTAACAATAATTGTAATGATAATGATATGAGAAAGTTTGGTCATAAAATAGTGTAAAATGGGAGTATATTACTAAGTAGCCTTTAAGATTAATTAGTATTAATAGTTGGATTAGCTAGTTGTTCAAAAGGGTGTGGGGTTAGATTAGGGTTTAGCAAAAGTAGCTTTTGGAGTTAGGATGTATGATTCATAATCATAATATTATGCTTTTTTTTTCCTTTTTTTTTTTTTTTTTTTTTTTTTTTTTTTTTACTTTTGGACTTTGTTTTCCACTTTGGAATCATTGACAGTTTGACACCACTTTTGGTAGTCTTTTCTTAAAACCCAAATTTACCTAAGAGATGATCTTGGACGAGATGGCCTCATAATGAAATCGTCAATTTGGGTCGGATCAATTCGCGTGTGTATCAATCTCTCATGCTTTCTCTCGTTTTTTTCATTTTCTGGGCATTTTTTAAATTTAATCTTAAAGGTATCAAATTTTGACCTTCAAGGTATCAATTTCAACTTAAAGTAAACTTTAAACAGATCAATTAAAATAAAATAAAAAATTTAATTTTGACCAATTTGTGAGCAATTTTGACATTAAACTGATCAATTTCTACTTAAATATGATTCTGTTTCACAATTTGAAAACAAAGTTAATAAAATAGTATTATTTTATCATTCTATGGATGAATTTCAAACAATAAATGAATGGTCAATAACACTATCAAAATTAAAAATAGTGTTAAAACATTGTACAATATAAGTATTTTTATTCAATGCAACATGATGGTTCTAATGAAACATAAGAGTACTTGTACTCTTTAATCATCGATCAATAATAATGATATTACTCTTTCCTCAACACGTTTATATATATTTGTAAATAGTTCAAATTGAATATGTTAATAGTTAAATTATGACACATAAATTGATAATTGATGTTTTATGATCTAACTCAATTTTGAACGTATAAGCTTCAATTATCGTTTTCAAACTAAGTCTTTCAAAGTCTATAAAGATATTTTATATGTTTTAGTTCAAATTGAATATGTTAATAGTTAAATTATGACCTATAATTTGACAACGTTGTTTTATAATCTTCAATTATCGTTTTAAAAATAAGTATTCAAATTGTATAGATATATTGTATAACATTTAGTTCAAATTTAATATCTTAATAGTTTTAACAGTATTATTTATAGTTTTATTAACTATCCAATTGTTTTTTGAAATTCATCCATAGAATGATAGAATAATACCATTTCATATAATTTTGTTCTAAAATTGTGAAACATAACCATATTTAGGTAGAAATTGATCAGTTTAACGTCAAAATTGATCACTTATAGGTTCAAATTGAAATTTTTTACTTTAATTGATATGTTTAAGTATTACTTTACGTTGAAATTGATATCTGTAAGGTCAAAATTGATACCTTAAAGGTCAAAATTGATAAATGTTCAGAAAATGGAAAAAATAAGGAAAAACGTGTGATGTTGTTACACGCACGAATTGGGCCGGCCCACTCTTGGTCTCAATTTGAGACGGTCTCGGCCAAGTTTTGGTGTTTACGTTTTTCTTTTCTATAAATGCCCTTATTTTGTCTTGCCCTTAATTACACATATCTTCTCGGTTCCAAATTACTTGTAATGATGAGATTTTTTCGCAATCTAATGCGTTAATTCAATCTTTAATATCTTTAATTATATACAATAAAAAGTTATAATAATTTAATATTAATAATCTTTGTATTCAGACACATCAAACAAGATATTATTTGACTATATTTTAACTTATAGATTAATTATAGATTTTGTTCAAAAAAAATCACAAATTATGGGTGATGAATAAATAGTGCAATATTTCTAATATTGTAAGTAATTTGGAACGAAGAAAGTATTTAAATAAGACATGGGAGGTATTTGGTAATTGGTATTTTGGTTGTGTTTTTTTTTATTTTTGACTATTTGACTTTTCAACTTCAGCTTACATCAAAAAAATCATTTTCAATGTTTTTTTTATTGACTTGTTGATCTTTTTCTCTAATAAAAGTTAGTAGATAATTTCACAAAACACGTCTAAGCAACTGACTTATCTAGCTGACTTAAAATTTTATGAATATAACCGACACTTTTAATTAGTTAAATAAGCCAAATAAAAAACCAACGAACCACAATTATTTTGTCAAATGTTCACATAATTTTTAAACTGGACTTAGATATGATTTTTGATCTAAATAGTCTAAAAAATTTGGACCTTCTCAAGATCCATTGAATCTAGCAGCCAACGGGTCTATGGTCCGATGCGAAAACTTATTTTTGCCCAGGATTATAAATATTTAAGTATATTAATTAGTATCTTATAAACCCAATTGACTTCCATCTAAGAGAGAATTGAGTTTTGCCTTGGTTGAAGAATCGTTATCATTTTTTAGAAAATATTATAAATTCGATTCTCACCTAATTTTCTTTTTCTTTCAACATACCATGTACCTGGATAAGCCTTGATTTATATAGAAAGATGTTTTAATTGCACTTCAAAATTCAAATTACATACAAGAACATACAATAGTGTGAATTCAATTTCAAATATGAAAAAAAGATAAAGCAAGTTCACAATTTAATATAGAAACCCTACTTAAATTTCGGAAATCATTTTTTTTGGAGCTTTTACTCTTATTGTCATATGATTTTTGATTGATATTTTTTTGGCTTATGAAGTTTGTACATCTTGTATTTTCTCAATATTAACATTGATAATAAGTCTAACTCGGAAACAAATGTTAAAAATAAACTAACATTTGCTCAATCCGTTGAAAATAAACTCAACTAATGATTATTTTTAAATAAATTCATCTATTTGGAATAATTGCTCAACTTAAACCCAACTATTGTTCATTTATAATTGCTTGAAAGCATTGAAAATGCTTATAAACAATAGGTGTATTTATTTTTAGCAAATATATTTTACTTTAAAATAAACAATAGATGCGTTTATTTTAAGCGGATCAAGCAAATATTGATTTATTATGAACAATTTTCCCATTTAATAATGACACTGCCCAACTTTTAAAAATTATAAGGATATAAGCTCTTTGTTTTCTTTGATAAGAGAGTATTAGCTGTGTGCCCATGAAATGAGTACGGTAAACAGAAATTGGGTTATAATGTTATTGGGTCCATGTCTCGTGCAATAGACAAAAATTGGAAATGTATAAGACAATTTATTAAAAAAATAAACAAAATAGTATAAGTTTCAACTTTATTCCAAAAGTAAGCGTGAAATTCCCAAACCTAACTGTTCGCAGTTACTAACTGCGAACAGGTCAAATAGCTGTTAGCAGTTAGTAATTGCTAACAGCTATTTTTGTCTTTTTTGACTTGTTCGCAGTTAGTAACTGCGAACAGCCCCAAACCTCAGGTTTTGGAATTTCACACTTACTTTTAGAATAAAGTTGAAACTTATACTATTTTGTTTATTTTTTGATAAATTGTCTTATATATTTCAAATTTTCGCAATAGACTCCATTTCTAAAAATGTTTAACGGATCACAAGGTGGCCATATGATTCTATCTCGACTAGTTTTCGCAAGTACAAAACTATAAACTATCTTCGCCTCACCAATTGTAAAATTATAACTCTAATTAGGTATGAAACATACAATATTAATTTCAAAGTTATTATAGGGTCCATTTGGTAGATCGCTTTCACAAATTCGGTCTAAATGTGAGACCAATTCTATTGTATTAATCTAATGTATATTTACGTGATCACTTACGGCTGTAAAATGATCATTTACAATTTTAAAGTAACTAATTAGAAAATAGAATGATTGTAAGGGCTTGTTTTAAGATGAGACGGTCTCATACAAAACTTGCTTAAATGACTTTTTAAATGATTTTTGACTTTTGCGTTTTTAATGGGTCAAACAAACTATAAAAGTGTTTGGTGAATAACATTTAAGCCATTGAAAAGCGACTTTTAAGGTACAATAAAAAAGCTACCCATATTGGCTTTTGGCCTTTTTACCCATTTTATTTCTAATAAACAGTCAACAATTAATTAATTAATTTTTTTTCCCAAACATTTCCATATTACCCAATTTAAATAGCTAGCATAAATAGTTGGTTTATTTATCAATATTTTCATCTAGGCAAGCCAAACAACAGTTTCACCAACAAATACAGTCAATAGTTATTTGCCAAATAAACCTAATGTTGAATTCTTTATTACAATTGGTATTTTTTTTTATTAGGCTAAGAAAAGGGAGGATTAGAAAAGGGTGGTCACAAATGGTGATAGTATATTCATGAATTAACATGAAACCTCACAATTATGGATGTGCACAAATATCCGATTTGAATTATTCGATCTAAAATATTTTATATTCGATTTTAAAAATTAAATATATCCAATTTTTGAAAATTAAATGTTAGCTACATTTTATCTTTATTTTTATTCCTATAAGTGGCTCGTTTAGCGTGAGGAAACTATATGTTATTGCATTGTTTTATCGGATTTTACGCTTGTTTTGTTGCTTTGGTGTTTTATTTCATTCCAGGATCTAATCATCAGAACCGAGCACAAACTAGCCCTTTTTGTTGCATACATTGCTCACCTAAAAACCGAGGGCTCAAAGAAGTGAAACATCATGAGCCAAGCCACAAGAACAAGCCAAAAGAAGCCCACTCGAACAGAATTAGCTCGAGCCAAGGTAGCTCGAGTAGTCCTGAAGCACGTACTTGAGATCAAAAGTTAAGTATCACATTCCTGAAGGTCGCTCTACCATGTATACATTCCACTAGATATGGAGAAAGAGATCAAATTGGAGATCAACGGAGAGGTGAGGTGGTCTTGACAATAGGTATCTAGTACATCATGCCTACGGTCGAGAAAGCAATGACTAAGTAAGAGAGGAGTTAAGTCTCCCGCTAGAGTTGCCTATGATCTTCTTTCTTTTCTAAGGGAGAATAAATGGGTTAGTAAGAAAATGTCGGTAATCCGCTGTACTTTGTAGGGGGAGGATCTATCTTGGCTTTGCCTACTGTGACTTTGTCGAAAGACGACCCCGAGCTTGCCGGTAAGCCCGAAAGAGAATTATAACTACTTATTTAATGAGTTAGAGAAACGAAGGAATCGACTAGAAGGCGTATTGCTTCAAGGAAACAATATTATTTCGGGTGCTAATATTCCTACTTCTGCAGCTATTGGGTTGCACTTTTACCCAATCTGGAAAGCGGCATCAGTTGATGAGTGGTTATACAATGGTGGTCCTTATGAACTAATCGTTCCACACTTCTTACTTGGTGTAGCTTGTTATATGGGTTATGAGCGGCAACTTAGTTTCCATCTGGGTATGCGTCCTTGGATTGCTGTTGCATATTCAGCTTTGATTGCAGCTGCTATTGCTATTTTCTTGATCTAACCAATTGGTCAAGGAAGCTTTTCTGATGGTATGCCTCTAGGAATCTCTAGTACTTTTAACTTTATGATCGTATTCCAGGCTGAGCATAGCATCCTTATGCACCCATTTCACATGTTAGGTGTAGCTGGTATATTTGGCGGCTCCCTATTTAGTGTTATGTATGGTTCCTTGGTAACTTCTAGTTTGATTAGGGAAATCACAGAAAATGAATTTGCTAACGAAGGTCACAGATTCTGTCAAGAGGAAGAAACTTATAACTTCATAGCTGCTCATGGTTATTTTGGTCGATTGATCTTCCAATATGGTAGTTTCAACAATTCTCGTTATTTACACTTCTTCTTAGTTGCTTGGCCTGTAGTAGGTATTTGGTTTACTGCTTTAGGTATTAGTACTATGGCTTTCAACCTAAATGGTTTCAACTTCAACCAATCTATAGTTGATAGTCAAGATCGTGTAATTAACACCTAGACTGATATCATTAACCGTGCTAACCTTGGTATGGAAGTTATGCATGAACGTAATGCTCATAACTTCCCTCTAGACTTAGTTGCTATCGAAGCTCAATCTACAAATGGATAAAATTTCGTTTTTAGTTTAGTGTAAATGAGTTATTACTACACCATAGAGGTTAGTCTATGGGAAGCCATGCCATTTTTACAGTAGAGCTTGAACATAGAGCATTTTGGGCAATCAAAGCCCTTAATTAGAAGAGATTGTTGGATATCAATGAACTTGATGAGACACGCTTGTATGCGTACGAGAGTTCGAAGCTACACAAGGAAAAGACCAAGCGATGGCATGACAAAGGTCTTATCAGAAGAAACTTTGAGGTTGGACAATTGGTGTTACTATTCAACTCCCGTTTGAAGTTATTCCCAGGAAAACTGAGGTCACGTTGGCGGGTCCATTCAAGATCACAAGGGTATTCCCCTGTGGTTCCATTGAGTTGTCAAACGCGAAAGGAGAAACATTCAAGGTGAATGGTCAACGTGTCAAACATTATCGCGCAGGTGAGCATTTAGCGGGGCCAGTGGTAATGCCGCTTGAGCCCCTACGTGTTCTGAATGAATAATGCGCAACGGTCAAGCTAACGACCTTAAACAAGCGCTTATTGGGAGGCAACCCAACTTTGGTATGTCTTTGTGTATACTTACTTTTATTTCTTGTTTTTGTATCATATTTTATGTAACATGCTTGTACTAAGTTAATGGATGCAGGATTTGATAGTTGAGTTGTTGATGGTGTGCATAAAACTGAGAAATATGTAGAACTAGCGCTGCAGGGTCGAGCAAAAGGGTATTTTAAATATAACATTGCACTACAAGTGGTCTGAAGGAGATATCAGCTGAAAAACACCCCGCTCGACTAGCCGAGCAAAGTTGGCTCGGGTTAAGCGAAAAGTAGGCATCAGACACTAGATTAGAGAATTTGCTCGACCAGTCGAGCAACCCTTCTATAGCTCGCTCGACTACTTGAGCAATTTTCCAGAATGCTCAGCAGAAGAACAGAATGCAAATAAAAGTGAACTGTACTTCGCTCGACAGGTCAAGCGGGGAGCAGTTTTCGACAGAATTCGTTTTTAAAACCAGATCTACACGACCAAACCTTCATTTCACTCGAGCAACATCACCTTCTCTCACTTTCTCCGACTAAAAACTCAAATCCTAAGCCCTAAGATCCTTCAATCCTTCTACATTCACTCATCATCAACAACAACATTTTATTTTTCAAATTCATCATTTACATCCACATTGCTTCATTCTCACCAACATCCATCCTATTTAGGGTTTCTAAGATTGAGGTAAAATTTGTTAAATTATTCAAGATTTGAGTTTTAATTTGCTTTCTACTAATTAATCTTTGCTCTTTAGTAGAGATTTTCTGTTCTTTGCTTGTAGTGAGTCTTTGTTTTAGGAAATTCATCCACAAAAACAAGCTATGGCACCTAGGAGGCAAAGGAGGAGAGAGAGAACTCCATCACCACAACAAGAACCAGTAATTGAACCAGATGAGGACTATCCCAACATTGTTTGCAAGAATGAAGATCAACGAGATAAGTTTCAAAATCTCAAGGAAAGACTTATCATTCCCACTAGGTTTATTTGTGCAAATGTACTTAGAAACCTAGGTTTATTTGAATATGCTATGCATTTCTTTAGAGCCATAGGCATGAGTTTTATGTTTAATATGCATAGGGAAATATACGCCGAGTTACTCCTCGAGTTTCTGAGTTCCTTGACCATAACACAGGATGTTTATGGGGAGACCTCATTTTATTTTAGGATAGACGGGATTGAGCGGCAGCTGACTACGACTAAGCTTGCAGATTTATTTGGTCTGAACCACACGGGAGGGGGATTAGATTATGAGCAGTACCCTTCCTAAATTTGGCCGTTAATTTCATGAGAACACTTGACCAACCTGTAGAATTTAGTTCTGAAAAAGGTCCACCGCCCTGTCATCAGGATTTGGTTCAAGTACATGGCCTTCACTATCACGGCCGAATCTAAGTCCAATAAGGACAACAGTAATGATTTGATTATTTTTGGCTCATTCCTCCGCCCTGAATGGGGTTTTACCTTTAACTTAGCTAGGCTTCTAGTCCACAAATTCCGCCATTGTAACACCCCGAGATTTTAATGACGTAATTATTTAATATTTTAATGGTTTTTAAAGATTTTACAATTATTATTTAATTATTTTCGAATTAGCTTTAATAAATTTCTTTCACATACGGATTTAAATGTCGACTTATATATATATATACTAAAAATACAGTTACGATTTCTCAAATAAAGAGGTTCGAATCAAAATGATTATTTTATTAAAATGTGTGAGGCCGCGAAGGTGAGTCTCTTAATTGGATCTCGCAACAAAATGAACCGAGATTAAAAAAAAAAAAAAAAAAAAAAAAAAAAAAGAGAAAACGGTGTTAAAGACCACGAAACCCTAACACTGAAGACAAGCCGTCTTCCTCTTCCCTCTTCTTCTTTCTCTCTTTCTCTCAATCCCCTTTTTCCCCCAGCCGTGCCTCCTCCCTTTCCACCAGCCGCGCCTCCCCTCCTTCCCAACAGCAGCAGCAGCCGCCAGCAGCAGCTAGGGCTGCGTTTTCTTTCCCCACGCAAGCAGCAGCCACAGCACACTCTCCTCCTCCCTCGCTGCGTCTCGCCAGCAGCAGCCACGACCGCTGCCTTCTCCACAATCGCCAGCAGCCGCCACGGTCTAGATGCGTGGTGTTAACCGTCTAGTCTTCACTCCTTTCTAATTACCCCATTGTAAGCCCTCTCAAGTTCACTCTAAGTAATTTTGCTAGTTTCCAATCAGAATTTTACTAAGTTTATGAACTTGGTGTTAAATTTGTATGATTTTTCATTGAATCTTGTTGTGGGTAGAAAGTTGATTGATGACTTGAATGTATATGAATTGGGTTTTCGAAATATGGATGAAAAGTGTTAAACTTTGTATGATGGTTATTAAATCTTGCCGTGAGTGATAATTAGATTTGTGATTTGAATGCATTCATGAATTATGTTTTAGAAATATAAATAAATAGTGTTGAGCTTTGTATTATTTTCATAGAATCCTTTTGTGGGTAAGAGTATGTTTGATGAATTGAAAATATTTTTGATTTAGAGTTTGAAGTATGAATGAAAATAATGGTAGTATACTATTTTGATGGTGTCTTGGTAATGAGTAACCTTATTTGTGTTGAGTATGGGAGTTTTGTTAGGCATGGTAGTCTTAATTGGCCTTGTTGAAGTAAAAGAAATTATTAATGTTGATTACAAGTGCCCTCGTTAGATTATCGAAGTATAATTAAATGATATTAGTAAGGCTATGAACATAGTGTCAACTTTGAGAATTATTAAAGCTACTTGTTATGATGCTTGATTTTTAGTTCTTTCTAACCTTAGAGAATATAATGAATGATGCTGTGATGTGATAACTTTAAGACTCATCGTTGTCGTCATATTAGCTCTACATCAACATTAAGTGTGAATCGTCGCCTTATATTAAGATGATGTGAACCGTTATAACTCAAAGTTAGTTGGCGTAGTGAAACAGTCGACATGATCCTTTTATTCTTTGCCGATGGAAAAACTTGTGTTATTGTTAAATTGACGATTATGCTTGATGTTGAATGAGATGCGTACGTGCTAGAAGTAATTGAAAACTTGTCGTGAATGGATGATAGTGGTTACTTGGTTTCTTGCTGGTATACCAAAGTAGTTAAGAGAACTTATAAGTTCTATTCCCAACTTGTATAGGTTCCCAGTTTATAAGAGGAAAGTAGACCCTTAGTTGGGTGATTTTCGTAACTTGTGGTCGTGCAGTGACGCTTGCAGGTAAGTACACGCAGTAACTGATTCTTGCATGCATCTTCAATATATTTTCCTTGCGTGATAATATTATACGAGCTAGGTTGAATATGATTTGCTATTTAAATACTGCTAAGTTTGTGTTACAAGTGGAAATCAGTTGTAAAGATGGTAGAGATTGAGTTCTGATATCGCGAGAGTAAAATGTTGGATTATATGAGATGGAATGGGAATGAGTCCCTTATTGATGAGATATTAAGTTGGATGTTACTGTGACTCCACTGGATTGGTACCCCAGTTGGTTTAGTTCCCGGAGGCATGGATCATCTATATATGGTCGCTGTACGGGGGTATGTTCATACTTTGCCATTGGGCGCCGGCATGGCCGTCACCGCCCTTGGCTGAGGTGTTGCCATGTGGGTCTTGCAAACCCCAATATGGTGGCCTCTAGTCACAAAAGATGATACGTGGAATTAAGGAAGAAATAGAAAATGGTGAAGGCATTGAGAAGTGCACAGAAGTGAGGAATGGTTGGAGTAGATTTTTATACATTGGAGTGTCTTTCTTCCCTCGTTTGTTGAATTGATTGTTGGTTGCATATATAACTTGTTGCTAGATACTGACGTGTACTGCTTGTTTCCTTGCTGACGGCTTGTCTCTGATGGCCCTGCTATGACACGTTTGGTCTATGACTTTACGTTGAGCAGCAGGGGCGTTGTAGATAGGTCTTGCAGGTTTTGGAGTTTCCTTGCATTGCATATGGGGGGGGGGGGGGGGGGGGATCGAGTGAGAACCTTGACGCGTGCCCTGTTCGAACCATTTTTGACGCTACATGTGATTTCGAATTGAAAGGGTGTATGTTTTGGTTGAGGCATGAGTCCTCCTTTTGATGTAATTCGTTCCGCTGCAAAGATTTATATCGTTTTATATTTTGTTTTAGTATCTTGAATGACTTGTACAGTGGATTATCTTTTTGCTTGGAAAACCCAAGTGTTTACATGGGAACCACGATCCATGCTTAGCATGTCGACAGAGGTTTTGGCGATGACCTTTCCGCCGTGATTCTGTTACGAGGCCATTGATGCCTCTTCATTATGATGATTTATCGTTTGTCTAAATCTTCGGCGCGTCAAATTTCAGGGCAGATGCTGCCGAAATTTCCGTAGGATTTTGTTTGACAAGATTTTCAAACGTCATCTCTTTCTTTCTTCCTATTTAAATAATTATTTATTTCTACAAGTGACACCCTTGAAGGGTCTGAAATTCAGGGGTGTTACAGGTGGTATCAGAGCCAGTGGTTCCTATCTTTCCCAAACGCTTCGTGTTTTCTCTAGTACTTATTCCTGTTTTGTTTTCGAAGTTAAACTGCTTTGAGAGTATGGGTAGACATGGGTTAGGTGCATTTATATATGCATGCATTTTGAGTATTATTGCACATGAATTTGCACGCTTAGGCTTACGATCCTTGCAATGATTGGAATGAATCTTTGTAATGAATTTGTGGTGACTTAACAGATGACGTTTTATTAATTGAAATTTTAAGCATGAATTATGTTTGTAGGAGCAAATGTTGCAAGTTATGGGTTGCGTAAGAGGCTACATTTTTTTTATGTGCATGTCCTAGTTAAGCTACGAGTTGCCGTACTTACCTTCAACCTTATATTAGTTGATTATGTGTTTATGTTTCATTGGTTAGTAGTTTATGTCAAAATTATTTAGATCAGCTTACTAGTTCATTTTCTTTAGTGAAGTTGATATATTTCAAAATAAGGATGAATTCCACGCAAAACAAGAATGTATGCCTGGTTGGAATTTGCATACAAAATGTGTTTTTGGCGATGAAGCATGTTATCTTAACGAATGGTGAACATCTCTCGTTTGTGAAACTCTTGTTTGCAGGGAAATGCCTCCGTTGTCTCGTCAACGTTTGAAGAGACGCTCGAACAAGGCCTTACGAGAACTGGTCATGGAGCTAGCCGAGGAAAGGAGATCTAGGTCTGCGCCCGAAGTTGAGACGGCAGCCTCCATGAGCAAGAGCATCTCACAGAACAAACCCCCTGTGTTTACAGGAACTGGAGAACCCGCAATCTTAGAGAACTGGTTACGGGAATTTGACAAGATTTTCAACGTGGTGCAATGCCCTGAGCACCTGAGAGTGGACCAAGCCGCTTTCTACCTACAAGAAGAAGCTGATTACTGGTGGTCCAATGCTAGAGACAACTTGATGAGTGATCCTCAGGAGCCGTTGCAATGGAAGGAGTTCAAAAGGGTGATTCGGGAAAAATACTACCCACCTCATATCAGGAAGCAAAAGTCCAATGAATTTTCGAAGCTCGAGATGGGGGATTTAACGGTTGACGAATACTATAAGAAGTTCATGGAGTATGTGAAATATTGCCCTGATGACGTCCCTACCGAGGAGCAGAAGATGCAGCGTTTTGAATTGGGGCTGAGCAATGAAATTCAAGTGCATGTTGATAGTGACCGGTACACCACTCTGGATGCGATGTACCAAAGAGCTGCTCAAGTGGGAAGTCTACTATACAAAGATAAGGGAAAGAAGCTTGAAACTAGCAGTGCAGGTGTCAACAGTGGGGATAAGAGAAAGGAGAGCTTCCAGCAGCAACACCATTCCCAGCAGAATAAGAAACACATGGGCTTTTCAAGCCTCGAAAGAAATGGAAAGTCGCACCATAGGGGGTTCAGCAATCAAAAGAAGAGTGGAGACAGTAATAGTAAGGAAAGAGTTTATTTCTGCCGCAGGTGTCCAAACAACCACCCAGGGAAGGATTGTAATGGGAATTTAGTAGAATGTAATGTTTGTGGCAAGTTGGGTCATCGTGGCTTCGAATGTTATGCCAAGCATGGGCGTCCGAATCAACAGAATGGGGGACAGCAGCATTTTTATCAGAGGAATTTTGGGAATCAGAGGAATGGGAGTGACTACCGTGGTCAAAACTTACATCAGTCGAAGAACGGGAACGGATATCGGCCTAGTCCAAGCAACTATAAACCCGGAGAGTCGAATGGTCGAAGTAATGGAAGTGCGGGAACCGGTGCGCTAACTACTCAATCAACACCTGGAAAATTAACCGCCATCAGCACAAGGGAAGCAGAGGATGCAAAGGATGTGGTGACAGGTACGTTTCTTGTGAACTCCGTGCCTGTCAATGCGTTATTTGATACTGGAGCATCAAATTCTTTTGTATCTGCATCAATAATTGAAAGGTTAGGATTAAAGGATCCCGAACCTTCTTCGTACGCCGTAGCAGTTCCTTCAGGAGAGTTGTATCAATGCACTAGAGTCTATAAGAGTGTTCCTTTGACCATTGGGGGAACCATTTTTCCTAGTGACCTATATGAGTTAAAGATGTGCGACTTAGACATTATTCTTGGGATGGACTGGTTGGGTCGGTTTAAAGCTATTGTTGAATGTGAGAGGCAAGAAGTCAGGCTTGTGGGGCCCAAGGGAAAGAAAGTTAAGTATTGCAAAGCTACTTCAGGTATGCAAACGAAGATAGTATCGTCCCTGAAGATGAAAACATTATTGAGGAAGGGACTGCCAAGCTACCTATGTCATGTACGTAAGATAGAAGACGAGGAGTTGACTCCTGAATCAGTGCCAATCGTAAATGAGTTCCTAGACGTCTTCCCAGAGGAGATACCGGGGATGCCACCTGTTAGGGCTGTTGAGTTCACCATAGACCTGGTACCAGGGGTGGGACCTATATCAAAAGCACCATATAGGTTGGCACCAGCTGAAATGGAGGAACTTAAAAAGCAAGTCGAGGAGTTATTAGAGAAGGGATACATTCGACCGAGTGTTTCGCCTTGGGGAGCACCTGTCTTGTTTGTCCGTAAGAAGGATGGGAGTATGAGGTTATGTATTGATTATCGAGAACTGAACAAGATAACTGTGAAGAACAAATACCCTCTTCCGAGAATCGATGATTTGTTTGACCAACTTAAGGGAGCAGGGATTTTCCAAAATTGACTTGAGGTCTGGCTATCATCAGCTGAGGATTGCGGAGCGCGATATTCCGAAAACAGCCTTTAGGACTCGATATGGGCACTTCGAGTTCACAGTGATGCCTTTTGGGTTGACTAATGCACCTGCAGCTTTTATGTGCATGATGAACCAGGTGTTTAGTTCGTGCCTCGACAATTTCGTGCTGGTCTTTATTGATGACATTTTGGTGTATTCGAGAGATAGGGTGGAACACGAACAACACTTGAGGAAGGTGTTGCAATTACTCCGAGACAATAAGTTGTACGCGAAGTTTTCAAAGTGTGAATTTTGGCTCGAGAAGGTTTCGTTCCTTGGGCATTTTGTGTCCAAAGAAGGAGTTGCCGTTGATCCCGCAAAAATTGAGGCGGTGAGAGATTGGCCTGCACCGAAGAATGTGACTGAAGTAAGGAGCTTTTTGGGTTTAGCTGGTTACTATAGGAGATTTGTGAAGGATTTCTCAAAGATCGCCCGCCCTATGACCAACTTGATGAAGAAAGACAAGAAATTCGAATGGTCTAAAGAGTGCGAGTTGGCTTTCCAAACCTTAAAGGAGAGGTTGACTACCGCACCCGTGCTTACTCTTCCAGATAGCACCCTTGAGTACCTTGTGTATAGTGATGCATCGAAGTATGGGTTGGGATGTGTATTGATGCAAAATAGGAAAGTGGTCGCGTATGCATCCAGACAACTAAAACCACATGAAGTCAATTACCCAACTCACGACCTGGAGCTAGCAGCCATTGTCTTTGCTTTGAAAATTTGGAGACATTACTTGTATGGAGTGAAGTGCAAGATCTACACTGATCATCAGAGTTTGCGATACTTGTATACGCAACAAAATTTGAACATGAGGCAGCGAAGATGGCTAGAGTTGATTAACGACTATGACGTGGAGTTTAATTACCATGAGGGTAGGGCGAACATGGTAGCCGATGCTCTAAGTAGAAAGACCAATCATTCCGTAGCTACCTTGACTATTCCTAGAGAGTTGCAAAGAGACATGGAAAAGTTGAACCTCGAGATTGTGCAGCACGGGGAGCTGAGGTCCAGATTAACAGCCTTATTAATTCGACCCTCAATTTTTGAAGAAATTTTAACACATCAAGTGAGTGACTCCTTATTGGAAAAAACGAGGGAGCAGGTTAAAGAAGGAAAAGCTGAAGGATTCACAATATTCGAGGATGGTAGCATTCGATACAAGGGTAGATGGTGTGTACCCTCTTCTTGTGCAGAGCTCAAGGATAAAATCTTATCAGAGGCTCATGGTTCGATGTATTCCGTCCACCCGGGGGGAGATAAAATGTATCGAGATCTGAAGCAAACATTCTGGTGGCCTGGGATGAAAAGAGATATTGCTGAGTTTGTTTCCAGGTGTCTGACATGTCAAAAGGTCAAAAGTGAACATAAGAGACCTGCAGGTTTACTCCAACCCTTGGATATTCCTGTATGGAAATGGGATGACATATCAATGGACTTTGTTTTGGGTTTACCGAGAACTAGGTCAGGAAATGACACGTTATGGGAGATCGTTGATAGACTCACCAAGAGTGCAAGATTCATTCCGATGAATAATCAATGGAGTATGGATCAGTTGGCTCGAGCTTACCTTAAAAATGTTGTGCGATACCATGGTGTCCCTAGATCTATAGTTTCTGACC
Organism: Amaranthus tricolor; assembly: GCF_026212465.1. NCBI lineage: Eukaryota > Viridiplantae > Streptophyta > Magnoliopsida > Caryophyllales > Amaranthaceae > Amaranthus > Amaranthus tricolor. Next base: position 29,934,573 of record NC_080050.1, on the reverse strand, counting down.
GTGATACTAGGTATGTGTCAAAATTTTGGGAGGCTTTTCAAGCAGCTCTGGGAACAGAACTTCTAAGAAGCACATCTTTTCACCCTGCCACTGATGGACAGACCGAGCGCACTAATCGGACTCTTGAAGATATGTTGAGAGCCGTAGCCTTGGATAGGCAAGGATCTTGGGATGAGTGCCTAGATATGGTGGAATTTTCATACAACAATAGTTACCAGGCAAGCATCCAGATGGCACCTTTTGAGGCTCTGTATGGTCGTTGTTGTCGTAATCCTGTATGTTGGGACGATTTCAGTGAATCTGTTACTCTAGGACCGGCTATGTTAGAGGAGATGACTGATCAGGTAAAAATGATTCGAGAAAGACTTAAGGCGGCCCAGGATCGACAAAAGTCCTACGCAGATCTTAAGAGGAGACCTGATGAGTTCGCCGTAGGGGATTATGTGTTATTGAGAGTTTCACCAATGAAGGGAGTCATGAGGTTTGGCAAGAGGGGGAAGTTGAGCCCCAAGTTTATAGGACCTTATGAGATCACAGAGAAGGTAGGAAAGGTCGCTTACAGACTAGCATTACCCAATGAGTTGGGTAAGGTGCATGATGTGTTTCACATTTCGCAGTTGAAGAGATATGTTCCCGATAAATCTCATGTGCTAGATCCCGAACCCTTAGATCTGGATGAAAATTTATCTTATGAAGAGAAACCTATCAAGATCTTAGATTCTAAGGTGCGTAGTACGAGGAGAAAAGATATAAAGATGGTGAAAGTTCTATGGGCTAACCAGCGCACACAGGAGGCAACGTGGGAAACTGAAGATTCCATGCGTGAGAAATACCCGCACCTTTTTCTTGAGGTTAGTAAGTTACGAGGTCGTAACTAAGTCTTTAAGGGGGGTAGAATGTGATAGAACTTCGCGCGTTTGCATGCATTTCCTCCTCTATGATACCGACCTATTAGAAAATTGCATGCTTTTGATTTTTTTTTACATGCTTTTGATTGATTATGTTAAGTTAATTGTCTGACATTTACATGCTTTGTTTGGGTGTCGAGTTAATTTAGAGGACTATGAATGCTCGGAACAAAATATGCATGAATATTTGGATAAGAGTGAGTATAATAGTGTCAATAAGGTCACGATCCTTGAGATAATTCCTTAGGCTTAAAATCGTTAAGACACCTTCTTGAGTTATTAGAAATATAAATTTTCTCAATTAGTACCTTGGGTGCGCTAGTTTCGGGGACGAAACTCCTTTTAAGGGGGGTAGTCTGTAACACCCCGAGATTTTAATGACGTAATTATTTAATATTTTAATGGTTTTTAAAGATTTTACAATTATTATTTAATTATTTTCGAATTAGCTTTAATAAATTTCTTTCACATACGGATTTAAATGTCGACTTATATATATATACTAAAAATACAGTTACGATTTCTCAAATAAAGAGGTTCGAATCAAAATGATTATTTTATTAAAATGTGTGAGGCCGCGAAGGTGAGTCTCTTAATTGGATCTCGCAACAAAATGAACCGAGATTAAAAAAAAAAAAAAAAAAAAAAAAAAAAAAAAAAGAGAAAACGGTGTTAAAGACCACGAAACCCTAACACTGAAGACAAGCCGTCTTCCTCTTCCCTCTTCTTCTTTCTCTCTTTCTCTCAATCCCCTTTTTCCCCCAGCCGTGCCTCCTCCCTTTCCACCAGCCGCGCCTCCCCTCCTTCCCAACAGCAGCAGCAGCCGCCAGTAGCAGCTAGGGCTGCGTTTTCTTTCCCCACGCAAGCAGCAGCCACAGCACACTCTCCTCCTCCCTCGCTGCGTCTCGCCAGCAGCAGCCACGACCGCTGCCTTCTCCACAATCGCCAGCAGCCGCCACGGTCTAGATGCGTGGTGTTAACCGTCTAGTCTTCACTCCTTTCTAATTACCCCATTGTAAGCCCTCTCAAGTTCACTCTAAGTAATTTTGCTAGTTTCCAATCAGAATTTTACTAAGTTTATGAACTTGGTGTTAAATTTGTATGATTTTTCATTGAATCTTGTTGTGGGTAGAAAGTTGATTGATGACTTGAATGTATATGAATTGGGTTTTCGAAATATGGATGAAAAGTGTTAAACTTTGTATGATGGTTATTAAATCTTGCTGTGAGTGATAATTAGATTTGTGATTTGAATGCATTCATGAATTATGTTTTAGAAATATAAATAAATAGTGTTGAGCTTTGTATTATTTTCATAGAATCCTTTTGTGGGTAAGAGTATGTTTGATGAATTGAAAATATTTTTGATTTAGAGTTTGAAGTATGAATGAAAATAATGGTAGTATACTATTTTGATGGTGTCTTAGTAATGAGTAACCTTATTTGTGTTGAGTATGGGAGTTTTGTTAGGCATGGTAGTCTTAATTGGCCTTGTTGAAGTAAAAGAAATTATTAATGTTGATTACAAGTGCCCTCGTTAGATTATCGAAGTATAATTAAATGATATTAGTAAGGCTATGAACATAGTGTCAACTTTGAGAATTATTAAAGCTACTTGTTATGATGCTTGATTTTTAGTTCTTTCTAACCTTAGAGAATATAATGAATGATGCTGTGATGTGATAACTTTAAGACTCGTCGTTGTCGTCATATTAGCTCTACATCAACATTAAGTGTGAATCGTCGCCTTATATTAAGATGATGTGAACCGTTATAACTCAAAGTTAGTTGGCGTAGTGAAACAGTCGACATGATCCTTTTATTCTTTGCCGATGGAAAAACTTGTGTTATTGTTAAATTGACGATTATGCTTGATGTTGAATGAGATGCGTACGTGCTAGAAGTAATTGAAAACTTGTCGTGAATGGATGATAGTGGTTACTTGGTTTCTTGCTGGTATACCAAAGTAGTTAAGAGAACTTATAAGTTCTATTCCCAACTTGTATAGGTTCCCAGTTTATAAGAGGAAAGTAGACCCTTAGTTGGGTGATTTTCGTAACTTGTGGTCGTGCAGTGACGCTTGCAGGTAAGTACACACAGTAACTGATTCTTGCATGCATCTTCAATATATTTTCCTTGCGTGATAATATTATACGAGCTAGGTTGAATATGATTTGCTATTTAAATACTGCTAAGTTTGTGTTACAAGTGGAAATCAGTTGTAAAGATGGTAGAGATTGAGTTCTGATATCGCGAGAGTAAAATGTTGGATTATATGAGATGGAATGGGAATGAGTCCCTTATTGATGAGATATTAAGTTGGATGTTACTGTGACTCCACTGGATTGGTACCCCAGTTGGTTTAGTTCCCGGAGGCATGGATCATCTATATATGGTCGCTGTACGGGGGTATGATCATACTTTGCCATTGGGCGCCGGCATGGCCGTCACCGCCCTTGGCTGAGGTGTTGCCATGTGGGTCTTGCAAACCCCAATATGGTGGCCTCTAGTCACAAAAGATGATACGTGGAATTAAGGAAGAAATAGAAAATGGTGAAGGCATTGAGAAGTGCACAGAAGTGAGGAATGGTTGGAGTAGATTTTTATACATTGGAGTGTCTTTCTTCCCTCGTTTGTTGAATTGATTGTTGGTTGCATATATAACTTGTTGCTAGATACTGACGTGTACTGCTTGTTTCCTTGTTGACGGCTTGTCTCTGATGGCCCTGCTATGACACGTTTGGTCTATGACTTTACGTTGAGCAGCAGGGGCGTTGTAGATAGGTCTTGCAGGTTTTGGAGTTTCCTTGCATTGCATATGGGGGGGGGGGGGATCGAGTGAGAACCTTGACGCGTGCCCTGTTCGAACCATTTTTGACGCTACATGTGATTTCGAATTGAAAGGGTGTATGTTTTGGTTGAGGCATGAGTCCTCCTTTTGATGTAATTCGTTTCGCTGCAAAGATTTATATCGTTTTATATTTTGTTTTAGTATCTTGAATGGCTTGTACAGTGGATTATCTTTTTGCTTGGAAAACCCAAGTGTTTACATGGGAACCACGATCCATGCTTAGCATGTCGACAGAGGTTTTGGCGATGACCTTTCCGCCGTGATTCTGTTACGAGGCCATTGATGCCTCTTCATTATGATGATTTATCGTTTGTCTAAATCTTCGGCGCCTCAAATTTCAGGGCAGATGCTGCCGAAATTTCCGTAGGATTTTGTTTGACAAGATTTTTAAACGTCATCTCTTTCTTTCTTCCTATTTAAATAATTATTTATTTCTACAAGTGACACCCTTGAAGGGTCTGAAATTCAGGGGTGTTACAGCCATACCATTAATCAACCTAATACTGTTCGTACACCGATACAGTTTGGCGGACTCATCACCCAAATTGCTATGCATTTTGGTTGGAGAGGGAAAGGGGTATTATCTAGAGAGACCACCACTATCAGCATGACCCACTTAGTTCAATCTAAATGGCTAGAGCTTACTAATGGTCAAACATGGTGGAAGATTCATGATCGATAAATCGGTATCCCTCTCCCCACTATAGATCTCCCCGATTTAATTCCAAATCATCCCACCTATCTCTTTGGACCAGAAAGGCGGGCACCTGACCCTCTAGTCCACAGGCTTTCCACAATCGATACTCCCGTCGAGGACGAGGTGGCTCTTCCTCCACAAATGAGGAACGTCGCCCCTCACCTACTTTTGAACGAGGAGGCCCATCCTCTACCTACGAGTTTGGTGGCACCTCTCATGCAGCACCTCCACCCCCACCATACCGACCCTAATCCCGTCCTGGCCTCCCTACAGCGTTTACATCTGCGTATGGACGACTTTGATCTGCGGTTTCACCGGATAGAGGCGCACCAGAGCCGGTTCGACCAATTCATGGTCGATTACCAGTGTAGCTAATATCCTATATATGACCATCATTACCATCAGGGGCATATCGCCTTGGATCACGTGCACCCATCATGGTAAACACCGCCACCAGGTGATTTTGGTTATGTTTATGGTTCCAGGGGAGGCACTAGTACTTCTTTTTGTCCTGGGGCACAAGATGAGGGAGATGATGATGAGGAAGATGAGAGTGACGACTAGAGTCCTCGCACCTTCTGTAAGCCCTTTTGTCGTATTGAGGACACTGCTCAGTTCGGCTTGGGAGAGGTTGTGTTTTTTCCTTAGGTTCTTCTTGTGTATATATGCATGCTTTCATTGATTTCCTTTTTGTTTTATTGCTTTTGTAATTTAGGTTACTATTTTCTTAATTTGATTGTGTTTTCAATGCCTTGAATCACATTCATGCACATTATTGATCTTCAATAGCTGACTTGATTTCATTTTGTGCCATATTCTTAAATTATGTATGAGACCTTGGCAACTTTAGATTATTTCTTCTAAATTTTTGATTTGCAATCCTGTGAACCTTGAGTTTTCAAAACAATAGTTGAGTATTAATTTGGTTTGTGGCACCGTCTTTGGGCATTTATGGACATATTTTAAACCTGTGAGTCATGATTGAGCCTCCTCCGCACATATCACTTGTCTACTTATGAGATTGTGGATTTGTAGCGTACTAGGCATGACTTGAGGACTTGGGCTTAATTTGAATCTAGTTGTTTGTGTTAGACTATGCATAATTATTCCCTTCTAACCTTTACCACTATTTCTTTCATTACTAATCATCCATCTTTACTTTCACACCTTTATACCTTTGAGCATACTAGTTAAACTTATTATGCATAATTTGATCATAATGGCATTTCCTATTATCACTATCTTCTACATCCTTTTGTATCTTCTCGAATCTTGTGTTATTTTACTATATAAACTATATTTTAGTGATTATGAAAGTTCTTAATAATTAATTTGAATTTCAATATAAATGAATACACTTCCTATATATATACATTTCGATCTCAAATTTATTAAAAAAAAAAGAGGAAGAAAGAAAGAAAGAAAGAAAGAATGAATGATGATAAGTAGAAGAAAGTTTTTTATTGTAGAAATGCCAAATTTTCCTTTTGATCATATGCTAGCTAGTCATTCTATCACATTAACCTTTCCATAAAACTCCATTTCCATCACATTACACCCTCTTTTCCATCTTTTCATCACTTAACCCTCGTTTTAAGAAACCTTATTCCCATTTCACTACATTTTCCCATTTCACCATTAACCTAGTTATCTTTGATTAATTGCTTTTAGTTTCATATATTCAAGCTTGTAGTTCTTCAACTTATATTGCATTCATCTTTTTAGAATACTCTAGTTTATTTCATTCATCTATGGTTCTTGGCTTGTTTGCAATTTACAATCTCAATATGAGCATGAGTGAGTAGTTTATTTTGGCTTAGGCTACGCATTATCACCATGTATGTAGTCTAAATTTCTTTCTTTACCTTTGGCTTGGTTGTGTTGTTTATGATTTAAGATGGATTTTGCTATCATGTTTAGTGTCGTTGAATTGAGGCTGAGAGTCAATTTTTAACGATAATCTATGCTTAAAAATTAAGTCATCTCCATGAGAATAAGTAGATGCTTTAATTGGAAATGTTGAATGTGTACTTCATGTCTTAATTTATGCTTAGCTCCATGAGAATTGGTAGTTGAGTATGATTTAGGAAGCTTTTGTTGCTCGAGAGAGAACATTAGTATTTATGATACGTTCTTCCCCATGACAAAACATTCATGGCCTTAGGTTAAAGTTTACTAAACACTACTTTAGTGAGAAAACCTAGCCTATGCCTCTTTAGCTTATTGATCATTTTATCCTTGCTTTAGTTCTTTGCAAAATTATTTACTTTTATGCTTCATTTTCATTAAGTATTTTTAATTGCTTGCTTTAATTGTTTCTACCACCAAGCATCATATTATACATTTTCGAACACCGTTATCGATCGAGAAACTATTAACTTAACCCCGCCTCCCTGTGGATTCGACCCGTACTTACCGTCGTACTAAGTTACGCCGTGCACTTGCGGTATTATTATTGAAAGACATAAAGTCCCAATCATTAAATAATTCAAATCAGATATCCGAATTTTAAACTGGATACCAGATTCAAATATGGATCTAATTTTTTCAAATTTCGGATATCTAGTATCTTAATATTTCACTGAGGTTAAGACACTGAGGTTAGGTAACAGTTTAGATAGGTATCCATAGGAAAGTGGATATTTTCCACCACCCCAATTATAACTAATAAAAGTGCTAAACTGAGTGAGTTGATTCATGTTTTGTAAGTTATTTTATTTAGTCGGGTTAAAAATTTAATCTCAACTCGGAACAAACTCCAGTTCAAATTCAAACTCGAATTGAGATATTAACGAGATTGATTGAAGATATACAATTAAAACTTTCCGATAAATCCAAATGGTATGACAAGTTCCAAATATCAAATGAAAGGTGTTTGTATAGCATACATAAAGATCACATAATTTCTCATGACTGTTAATTTGTTGTACCACATTGTTTAATTTGGATATGCATGCATGGTATTGAAGTCTTTTCTACCATGGTCTTTTTGGGTGCATACTATTCCGTCTCCTTAATATTGATATCGATACAAAAATTATTATCAATAGGAATTTTAAAGAAAGAGTAGTACTTTACATATTTGTAGTTGAGAGGTTATACAAGTAGTGCAAAATCACTAAATTGTCGGTGTGATGGCTGCATACATGCGATCATGCACAGATTCAGTCAACAACCCAATAAATTTGAAATTGTCATTAAGATGGAATAAACAATATAGACCTTGAAATAGACAATTTTTTGAAATTAACAACATAAAACTTTTGGAGAGAACATTTCAAGCCTTGAAGTAGTCATTTTAACCATTAGTGAAGAAAAATTAAGGTTTTAACTAGGGACTTTAAACCTTAAAGTACAGATTTTAAGACTTAGAATGAACATTTTAATAGTTAAAGTATATACATAAAAAACAAAGTTAAGTTATTGAAAAAGAAAGATTAAGACTAGTTTTAAGTGTTGAAATTGACATTTTAAGTCTTAAATAGATGTTTTAACCCATAGATTTGGTGAGTTTTTTTAAAAATTAAAATTAATTGAGTCTTTCGTATATAGGTTGCACTGATGCAACGGCTGCATATAAGAATTTATAGTGCAAACTCTACTCATGCGGAAATCTTGATGCCTTGAATCTCAAATCTATATAGAGATTGTGTCATACTCAATCTGGCCCAATCAAATAGTCTCTAGTACATATAAACAAAAAATCAAGAACAAATGTATATTATTCTATACTCTTTGATTTGTACTAAAAAGAATTTAGGTTATTTTAAAGAAAGTGATAATAAATAAAGAAAGGAAATGAATTGTAAGATGAAATTAAAAGAGAGTTAAAATATATGGATGAGATTAAAAGAAAGTGGTGATTATTGCTCAAAAATAAAAATGATGCAAATTAAGTGGGACAAACCAAAACGAAAAATAATACAAATTTAATGAGACGGAGGGAGTATTTTGTTTTATTGTAATAGATAGGAATGAATAGAAGATTTTTGTAGCTTTATGTTTGATGTTATATTAAACTGAACTTATTGTTAATATTAGCATATAATCAAAAAATTACAAAGTACACTCACTTTAAATATCCACAATATCTTTAATTTATTAATATCAAATAAACCATCCCAACAAATGTGTGTATCTTTATTCATTCACAAGTTAGTATTTATATATAGAAACATTCATTTAACTATTCATGCATTACGTATGTTGCAATCTTATCAACCAAATACAATTATTGTACGCTCACTATTGATAATTTAGAAAAAATTATCATAAATATATAATATAAATTTTTACTGATTTTTCTATAATAATATTAATTTTTAATTAACCATAAATAATGTCGATTAATGAGGTGTTTACCTAAAATAATATATTAATTATAGTTAATCAAAAATGGTATTATTTAAGAAAATCAATAAAAAGCCGTATTATTTACGATAATTTTTCTTACAATTTATTATATTATAGCACATAAGCTTGATAATAAGCTAAAAATATTATTAAAAATATTAATGACAAAAATAAATAAATAAAAAAGTTAGTCATCTTTATAATTTTTGAATCTTATCTAGTCAATTTATTTTCTCATAATCTAAAAAAAAGCAAGGAAATGGAGGCACGTTGTAAGTTGTAAGTAAGTTGTAAGGTGTGAAAGATGGAGAGGAATGGAGTGCACGTTGACGAAGGGCATGGTGTTGAAATATTCATAGATCATGTTGGCATCAACATTTATAAGAGTGGAGTTAGTAACTTAGTATTAATAAGTCAAAACTAATCCGCTACAATATCAACAAAGAATGGTTCAAATTCAACCAACCTATTGCAAACTATTTGTCAAAATCCAATTACTTGACCACCTACATAACTATGGTCAAATTAATATACACTATATCTATATGGTATTGAGCTATTGGCTGACTTTTAGTTGACTTTTAACTTTTTAGTTGTTTAAAATTTAAATAGTTAAAAAAGTTTAATAAATGATTTTTAAGTTAAAATTAAAAATATATACTAAAAAGTTTTTTAATATATTGACTTTTGATTTACTTTTTTTTTAATAAATAGTCAACTACCAATAAATAGTTTTTATCAAATAACTTCTCAATAGCTGACTTGGATAACTGTTAATATGTCAGGCAATATTTTATGCTGGTCAAGTCACTCATTTCCATTTGTCAAAAAGGCCCACAAACATATCCTTGATTTTGTTTTATTTTTTTCATTTTCAATTGATTTTAATATTATGTAGTAAAATATTTAGAAATTAGTTGCTCGTTGTTGGCTGTCTAGTTGGTTGTTTGACCACAAACGAGTGTATAAACCAATAGTTAAGAGGATATTTGATAAAAAAATTAGTTGTTAGTGGTTGAATATAAAGAACAATTGAGCCAAAGAACCAAAAGCCAATGAAAAAACTACCCAAAGTATTTTTTTGATTTTGTCTAATAAATTAGTCTTTCAGCGACTTAAAAATCATTTATCAAATATATTTTTGTTTTAGCAATTTAATCAACCAACAACCATTCACTACACATATCCTAAATTTTAAAATTCAACAAAAATTTTATATTTTTCATATAATCTAATCTACAAACGCATACTCCTCTTTATTTCATCCCTTATAAAAATATATTATTTATCCATCTAATTTTATGATAAAACCAAAAGTACAAACGAGATACTCCCTATATCCTCATAAATTTATGTATATTTTTTTTGAACCTATTTCTTTAAATTTACAATATTTTTATTTGCATAATATTTCTTCCAATTTAAAATATTTATACACACATTTTTCATTTTCTATTACTTTTAATCTTATCCATATACTTACATTATCGGTCTCATTTTCTTAAACTATGTGTAGTCGTAGGCCGTCAAGCAGTGATATTAGTAAGTTAAAAGAAGCCACAAAAAATGCCAAGTGCCAAGCGAGGAAAGTGATAATCCAGAGATGTCTGGCAGTGCCACTAAATCTCAAGCTGGTTTGCCATTTTCTCAGTAATCCGTAAAAAGACTTTTGACTCTTGAAATCGAAATCTTATCTATGAAATTGAATAGATATTAACGTTGGGACTTGGGAGTGTCAAGAAAATTCGAATTATTAAAAAAAATTCAATTCAAAATCAATTTGAAAAAAATTTAGACTTTGTTGTTTACTACTGATTTTTATTAGTTGTTTAATTTGCTTAGCAATTACTATTCATAAGGTGAAAAAAACTTAATTTTTGTTCCATATTGTATAAGAAAAAATACAGTTAAATAAATTTTTTTTTATTTCTTTAATGTATTTTTTCATAATTCTTAATCAAAATTAAGCATGATTATAAATAATATTAATGGTAAAAAATTGTTATAGTTATATTATATCATATCATCATACCATACAATCATATTCAATAATACACTGGATAACGTGAATACAAAAAGTCCAAAAACTAATACTTGTAAAATCTAGGTACAAACAAATAGTTGGATAAAAAAGGTGCTTGGCAAATTAGTTTGTTGAACGATTTTAGATTATTTAGGTACAAATAGATGGTTGGATAGTCAAATTATCCTATATTGATAAATTAGTTTGTTAAAACAATTTGTTATGCATTAACGTAATTTACAATTAAGTTACTCTCATGAACATGTTCCAAATCAATTAATTCAATTAGCAGTTAAAATCAACAAATTCAGTCAACTACCAGTCCTTAGAGTTTGTGGATAGTTCTAACTTTTATGCAACCAATTTGATAAGAAGTAAGATACTTCATTTTAACCAAAACAATGACTCTCATCACAATTCAATAATTCTCTTTTCTCGGGTAAATTTTTAAATAATTTATATCTACTTTATTTCTTTGAATTTGCTTTTTCTAATTATTTTTTATGAACTTTCTTGTAAATTTTTTAAGTCAGACAAACTTTAAAAAACAAAGAGCAGTTACCAACATAAATAATACTCTACTTTGAATGACATTGAAGAAGCAATAAATAAAAAAAAATAAAAAGGATCCACCAAATGAGTACAACTCCCACCAAGAAAAAGACTAAAAAAATAAAGGAGGGAGGTAATATTTGGTCAGTCAAGGTAGGTGGTCAGCCAATTGAGGCATATGAAGAAGAAAACAAAACCAAATATAGACACAACCAAATCAAGAATGGATAAATAAGTGAATTCATTCATATATCTTGCTTGCTTGCATGGAGACAGCTATATCAATTATCAAACACCAGCCTGTCCTCACCCTTTCTCAAAAATTATTTTATTTTTATTTTTCCCTTTTTTTAATCTATTATTTAAGATTTCATCCATTTCTATTATAATAAAAATCCATGTTCTTCAAACTATGTCACAAGACACAACACCACAAGTATTGGAGTTTATTTTTCAATTAACACTTGTGTTTCTATAATATATAAGTGTAGATGTAATATAATAATAAGGTTTTTTCTAATAATTTAAAAAGTTAAAATAATATAGACGAAATTAAATCTGAATTTACTAGTATAATAACTGTAATAAGGCTAAATATCATAAGGATATAAACGAGATTTGATCTTATTCGACAACTATGATAATTAATTTTTTTATGTCTTTGAAATTACAATAATGGAAATTGACATATAGATTAAGAAACGGATATTTGGATGAGAATTAAGATGGCAAGGACATTTCCACAAAAGAAAAGTGACTAACTATAAGGAGAAGTGTGTCAATTTTAAAAGGTTAAAATTGACTAGTCGCTACTTTCTTCTTTTCAGTTTGTTTGTTACACTTTGATCAAGACCGTAACAAAATAGTAATCTACTCAATGAAAAGGTCAAAGGTCAACTATGTTAAAGAAAATTTTTTTTATTCATAACAAAAAAGAGTGAAAATTTATCTTTTCAACATATGAAGATAAAGAAACACTCGACCACTAAGACAACCGAGTCCAACTTCGGCTCGCGTAATATCAGTTCGGTGAAAAGAAACACATTTTCGGGTCGAATAACTTTTGATTTCGGTTCGAGTCACATTTAAATAGCTCTATCCATGATGATAGTATACAACTACAGCTAGTCTCTCGAAAGACCGTCTCTTTGAAAGACGTATTTTAAGCCCAACCCATTAAAGATTAATGCCTACTTATCTTATTCTTAATGCCTACTTATATTATTATTAATGCTTACTTACCGTATTCTTAATATCTGCTTTCAATATCTTAAATATCTACTTAAATCATTCTTAATGCCTACTTATAAAATTTTAAAAAATATATAATGAGTTAGCCTAATTAGTGATGGTCTCTCAAAAATACCGTCTCTCGTAAGATCTGGGATAGAACTATGATATCTATGAAAATTGCATACACAGAGTTCACTTCACATGGTATGAATCAATACCACATGTAATTCAAAAACAAAGAGACATCTGGCCTATATACACTCAGTATTATGAAAAACAAGTGAGATCAAACATATACTTCTACTAGCAATATTATAAATGTGACCGTACAAATCAGTATTTTAGTATATATACTTCAAATCAGTACACAATCAGTATTTAGAGTCTTGTATTCTAAGCTCAGAAGTCTACACTAATGCACCATACAGATACAACCAGACACCTTACAGCTGAATTAGAACAAAAATATTCAGAAAATCAACTTCACAACATTTTTCTTTTTATTTTTTTTCTGAATTTTCTTCCTTCTTATACAAAATATGTATCCATAGACCTAAGAAAAAAGAAATTCTAAGTACATTATAAAAATAAAAAGAAAAATAAAAACACTAAGAAAAAAAGTGACAAGGATGAATGTCAGCAACATTGTGTAGCCAAAACTTGGATGCAAAAACCCTGTCTGAAACTCGGGAATACGGCATGATTCGCTAATCTTCTCGCAAATCCAAAAAAAGGAAATTTGGGCTATTTTGAACCGTTTTAAGTGAATTTTGCGAACCCAATAAGCGAATTACAATCGAGTCAACTGTATATGACTGAAGCACAGAAAAACCTGCAGCAAGCAGCTGAAAGAACCATATTTTTTCTTTACACAAACATATTTGATGCTGATAAAACAAGTCACTTTCATCAAATCAGCATACCATAAACTGAAATTAGGAAACAAAAACACCCACCAACACCTAATTATCATCCAATTATCCAATGTAGCACAGCCAATTCACTAAAACATCATTCAGAACTGCCTGCTCGACCCAACGAATCGAGCCCTTCAGTACGATTCCTCACAATCCGATGAAACACCTCCCGAACCTGCCTCTCTAATGGGTACAATCCGTCTTTTAAAGTCTTGAAAACTTGCTTAAGTTCCTCGACTCGCTCCCTAACCTCAGCCTCCTTCTCCTCCGAAAGTGGGAATTGCAAAGAATCCAATAACTCGTTCATTTGTCGAGTCCATTTCTCGGTTTGATAAATCTCCTTCAGCAACCCACAAGCATTCTTCCTATCCTTCTTCTTGCTCTCCTCTAAGATCCTCTCATGAATCGAAGAAACGGGTTGTGCCCAAATGAACTGTCTAGGGATTGAAAAATGGGTTTGTAAACCACGGTCTTGGCAAGGAACCGCGGCAACTAATGCCCACATTACAAGTAAAAGAACACAACTCATAGTGTAAACAGCAACAGCAAGTCCATTAGTAGCCATTACATCATTAGCTCTAGGAGCATTCAAGTTATACCCCATTGCTTGGAGCTGCCTAGAAGCAGACCAAGATCTCGAAACACTCCATGAAAGCGATCGAAAATGACCCACAGTCTTATGATCTTTACCACTCCCATTGTTCCTCCCAAATGACCTATTCCTATGAGATAAAGCAGCATTTGATTCTTTCTCATCTAACATTCCAATCAACAAATCAATCAAAGCTTTTTTAGCCCTCCTAATTTGACCTTCCCCAATAGTTTTTTGATTATCTAAAGCACACAAAACAATTTCCAACAGTTTTTCCCATTGTCTAACTTGTTCAATACCATCCCTAATAGCATTACAAACATCAAGAGCTTTAACAATTCTTTCATAAAATTCACCAATTAAACGTTCCATTGGAGGTCTATTCAAATAACCCTTATTGTTAAACAACACAATACGAAATTCTTCTTGGCAACAAATAAAAACATCTAAAAGATTACGAACCCAAGAAAGGGAAAGTAGCTCATCTGGTCCAGCTGAAGCTAATTCATTGAATTGTTCAGCTACTTGCTTCTGAAAAGTTTCTAATTGAAATTCTTGACTTGTTGAATCATGTGAACCATCCATTGTATGAACTTGATCACGCCTCAGACTCAAAATTGAACGGCCAAAATTCGTCAACGGACTTGATGAACCTTGGTAATCTGTTGCGGGCATTTCTCAGAATAAAACCCTAAATTTTTTTCCAGTTTTATTTTTAAAAAAATCTGGGTATCAACAGAATTCAAAAAAATGGGAAGAAATGATTAAGAAAGTGATCTCTCGGAGGAAATTTTGAATACCCAGACGGCGAAAGTACATTAAAACCTCAAAAAAATAAAACCCACAAAATTTTTTGAACTTTTGGATTTGGATAAAGACTAAAATCTGAGTATCAATAATTCAAGTAAAATGGCAGGAAATGATCAAAGAAGTGATCTTTAGATGGAAGTCATGAATGCCCAGAAAGAAAAAGAACATCAAAATCTCAAAGAACAATGAAAATTTGAAGGTGATTGAAGAAACGTAAAGAAGATCAAGAAATCGAATGTTGAAGAAAGTGAAATATGGAGAGAGAAATAGGGATGAGTGATGAGAGAACCCTAAAGGGCAAAGGGGTAGAGATATAATAGAAGGGATTGGGGAGGGTGAAGCACCGCGTTTTATGGTGCGAGGGTAAGAGTAAAACATACTATATTCTTCTTTATTTTTTACTATTGGAGGATAGTCTAAGAGAAGAGAAAGATTACTTGAGAATTAAAGTCGAAATCTTTCTTTTTAGTTGCATATTTCGCAAAAAATAAATTTAGAATATTTTTCTTTTTTTTTTTGAATTTTCTTTTTAGTTTGTTTCATCAAATTTACTATATTTCAATTTTTTTGTCTTTATCGACACTTCTTCTTTAGTTTTCATTCACACATTTAACTTAAATTTTTATCTCATCCACATAAATCTTCAACTTTCCGGTAAAATATCACTTCATCCAGTTTTCTTAATTTTTCCACCAATAGTCATTGGGGTAAATTAATTGGATAGAGAAAGTGTTTACTCTAAAACTGAATCAAGGCTCAATTTTCATTGAAAACTTAGAATTATTATTATTATGGTAAGCATAGAGAATCGGTCTTATCTTAATAGAACAAGCAGTACTATTTTTAAACAAAAAAATAAAATAGAATCACGCCCAATGCTCTTCTTTTCTTAACCTATCCTATAATCCACAATAAACATTATGTTAACCACAAATTTGGAAACTAAAACTAAAAGTGAGTAATAATAATAAAAGTTAATGCTTGGATTTAGAAGAGTTGAAACACCTTTTTGGGACACGCTACTCTACACGCCTTGCACACGTACTTCGCGAAGAACTAGTAAACGAGAGAAAAGTCCCTCAATATTTCTCTAGAACATTATGCTCCCCATTACTAGTAGTCCTTGGTACTTGTTTATTGCTACCTTTTCTTAATTTAAACCTAATTTCTATTTAAAATCCTCCTATATACTAAATACATTCAAATTTTGCCATCACTTATCCAATTTCATCCAAATTTCTCTAGAATCTTTATGTAAATACTTTTATTTAACTTTATTTAAATACAAAAAAGTTAGAGCAAAATTAATAGTTAAATGAAAGGAATTAAGATTTTGCTTGGAAAAATAATACTTACTCTCAATCTGAGAAAGACATAATTTTTGTATTTCACCCATTTCAACTCAAGTGTCTAACCCTTTATATCCTTTTTTCACTTTTATTCTGCAAATTATCTTTGAGCCTTTCTCACCCTCTTTTAAATCTCTTGAGTTTTAATTTTCTATCATTTCAAATTATCTTTCATAATATGTCCACTCATCAACAATTAACAATTAACAATTTATGACTGTCATACGAAAAACCCTATAACATTTCATTTTAAAAATTATGATCATCATTATACTAGTGGAAAAAAAATCCCAAAACTAATTTTCATTTTGCTGTGATGTTGGGAGCAAATGATTAGGTTCTATTAATGAGCTCAAGATTAGACCCTGTGATGGGCTATGACACCCACTAGAGGCTCACAATTTAACTTGTGATTGCAATATTATGCCATCTTCATTCTTGACTTGTGCACAAGTATAAAAGATACCAAGAAATGTCCATGAATTTTGTAAACCATAAGTTATAATACAATATTAAGGACCACTTCATTTATTAATGAAAGCAACTTTTTAGTTTATTCTATTGTCTATTATTTGATCTCACTCACTT
The DNA here is from genome assembly GCF_026212465.1 of Amaranthus tricolor. Classification (NCBI taxonomy): domain Eukaryota; kingdom Viridiplantae; phylum Streptophyta; class Magnoliopsida; order Caryophyllales; family Amaranthaceae; genus Amaranthus; species Amaranthus tricolor. Next base: position 29,917,700 of record NC_080050.1, on the reverse strand, counting down.
TCCAACATTTAATTTAAAAAATTCTCACTTTGATGAATTGTTGATGATTGAGTTGTAATATAATTTATAATTTCTTTAAAATCATATATTTTGGCGGAATCCATTAAATAAGCTATCCATTTTAAGGTATCATTAAGAATATAAAGATTATATGCATCTGTTATTCACCAATTACATATCAAAACTCAAAAGCATATATAAGAATTTATCAACTAATCATCAATTTTCACCTTACATAAATAACTACCTGGTGGATAGATGTAGCTAAACCCTATTTTAGCTTACCGCCAAACTCCCTGGCCAGTTCATACCAATAATTTCCATGAGATATTTTGGATTAACTTAAAATGATCCATATTAATATTATCTATTTATTTATGCACTTAAATTTATAATAATTACAATTATACAACTACAACTATCCGAAACAAGCAGTTAGTTACACAACTACTATACACCGAACATGTTTGTAACGTCATGAAAATCACTGCTTACATCACCAAATGCTATCTCAATTGCTACTTTAGCAAATAACAATAAATTTTTAAATTAGTCTTTTAGCCTTATCAAATAAATATTTCTCTATCATAATTTATAACAATTAAAAACACTGTCGTATGGGACTCAGGACAATGAGATCCAAGTAAAATATCAAAAATCCGTACTTTTTTTCTTTCAAGTATAATTGAATTTTGGCAACGATACACCACATACATATGTAATTGAATGAGTAGAAGACTGAATGAGTAGACCATATAAAGGGACTGTATGACATTTTCTATGTGTCTCTCGAAAATGTATATTTATTTGAAAATTAGTGAAAATGAAAATTAAATTAAAAATAAGATAAAAATAAATAAATAAGAAAAATGAGTGATTTAGATGGAAAAAAAAATTGTAAATGAGAATAAAAGAAAGATAGAAAATAAAAAGTGTTGCTAATTGAGAAAGACTATCTGGTAACTTTTAAGAATATGTATGTATTGTATGTTTTCAAAAAATAGTCGAAATTCTGTGTTTTAGCTTGAATCTGTAAATTTTAACACTTTAATGGTTGTAATTTGAAAAAAAAAATATTATAATTATAATTCGCAAAAATACTAAACTTTAAAATTATAATTCGCAAATTATTCTATAAAATTACTAATATTTGAAATCCTTAATTACTAATATTTGCCCGTAACCAAAGTCTACTCTGGCTCTTAAACCATAATACTCACAGTTTTCAGTCTAATAACAAGCACAATGTGCATAACATGTGGTTTGTATGGCCATACTTCTGTATTAGAGTCAACTGCAGCATTTAATGAGCCCAAACAACACAATGATACAATTCATTCACTAATCAACCACTCCTAATCGAATCCGATTTGAATTGACTTTAAAAATGAACTTATAATTATGTAAAAACCAATATGGACACAAGACAGATTTTAAACCGACTCGAAACACTTAACTTGTTTTAAGAGACCAGATAAACTATGTTAGACCATGACAATTTGTCACATAATCTCACCGTGACCCACTCGTGTGGACACGGGACACCCGTGGGGTCGGGCCCACAAATCCACGGGTCAAGAACGTTGACTTGCATATCAACTGGATGAGCCAATCCTCTTACTATCATATAATTTTGGAAAACAATGAACCTCACCGGATAAACACCTTTACTCATTAGTCATTATAATGCTCGAGTTCAAACTACTTGTTGCAGAACTTGAAGAGGATAACATCTTACTCCTGCCCTCTCAATTAGTGCTCTTTGGAGAAAATCAGTGGAATTGAGAGGGCCAGAATGAATATTATGCAATATCAGCCACAAAACGGTGCCTGAAACATACCATTTACCAAGAATATCTCTGCTTCTGTCAAAACACTGCTAAAATAAACATGGTTATAGTATATGATGAAAAATGAATAGACATCTACTAACAAGTTTAACTTAAAAAGAATAAAATCTAGATTTCTTGTATTGCTCATTCATAATTCATGAAACGCGCAGCAGAATTTGAAATCAAGGGTTTCAACTCTCGTTTGGTGAGGAATTGTGAACAAAAAAAATAAAAATTTGCACTATAAATCATTTCCATTACAGTTGTTTAGTACCAACAATCAAATAGATCGGCTTTTATATCGTGAGAAAAAACAGAAAATCCTCCACAATCTGTAAAACTAGGACATCAACTGTTGAGATATATATATAACTGGAAATTACAAGTCTTATTCTTTGAAATTTGGGTTTAAAATGAAGGTGAGAAACAAAGCATATGTGTTCATGCAAGTATGAACAGCTCCACTAACTTTTAGAGCAAGAAAATGTATTTAGTGGGCTAAATGATCAAACAGAACAATATTCATTGAAGTGAGGGATACTCACACACACCAAAGATCAATACTTGAGGTTGTAATGGATGTCTATGGTGTGTATGAATATAAGAATCAAAATATACAAGTGTGTGATGAATGACAATGATGAACAAAGCAATATACAGCTCAAGATTTAAGGTGGTTCACCAAATAAAGACTACATCCACTCTATCTAGCTAGGATAGTATTAATAATGTGTTTAAAGGACAAACTACAAACTTGAAGGAATTACAGTTTTGATGAGAAAGAGAGGAGCTAATGAAATAAAATAAGCAAGAAGGAGGGCTTTACAAAGACTTTTTGGCTTCCCTAATAACCTAGGACATGTAGGAGTATTTTATAGTGGAAGATAGGGCAATACAATGGACAACTACTATACGAATAGAAAAGAGGTAGAATGTTGCTGGCACAGTGTGCTCGTTTGAGCACCTGCTACTTGGAAGCTTCTGGTTCGCTTGCTTGCTTCATCAACGTGTCCCAATGGTCCCCTACTCACCCAATTCATTCCCTACACTTGTCTTGGCTTTGATGCATGTCTTTCTCTCCAAGGCTTGCTCAAAGCAACTTGAACTATCACTTGGTACTAAGATTCTTCCTTCCATCCAATCCCAAGTGAACACTTGATCCTTCTCTTACCAAACTAACACACTTAATTAATTACCTTAATTAAGTCCTAATTACTTGATGGACCAAGTAACCTAAATCTAACATCAACAAAAGAGGAAGTCGTAAAGAAAGAATTTAGAAGCAGCATATTTGATGCTTCTTTAGGAATTTAATCTCCCCCATACATGCAGAGAACATACCTAAGTTAATCCAAGCCAATTAGAGTCCCCTCTAAGGGCTCCATTGTCCACAAAAAGCCTACACCATAGCGTCACATTATCAATTCAATAGCCGTTAATCAAAGCAGTGAAACAAATGAAAGACTTGAACTTAGCAAAAGAAAGCAAGAGCAGAAATGAAGTCTTTACAGTTGCAGCAAGTCAGAAAGAGTAAGCACCAGAAGAATATTAAACACTAGAGGTTATCAATCTCCCCACTATATAGAGAAGTCCTGATTTAGAGAACAAGTAAAAAGTAATTTTATCCCTTGATCTCTGTATTGAATAAAATCATATCTATCATACAAATTGAGATATTGTCTTCTACTGCTAATGAAGATAAATTTGACACACTAATTTGCAAAAAATTTCTCTGCAACTAGTTATGTGTTTATCTTAGGCGGTTCTATGGTGAGTTGGAAGTCCACATTACAGTCTTTACTAACTTTGTCTACCATTGAAGCAAAGTATATGGCGTTAACTTCTGTAGCAAAGGAGCCTATTCGACTCAAAGGTCTTGTAGGTTAACTTGATATTTCTCAAGAGGTTGCTACGGCGTTAATTTATTGAATATTGATACTTATGTTATGTAGGCTCTTGGGGTCGATTTTAGAGAAGCTTAGGAAGAGGTGTGTTGGTCTTTAGGTGGAGCTTACCTATGGGATCGTGAAGCAGGTGGAGCATTATGAATTTGTTGAATGTTGATACTTGGTTCTAAGTAAGTAATGAGTCTTTGTTTGGGATTTGTTGGGATGCTTGGTTTGTGCACGAGCTTTGATGGATTTGGTGCTGAACACGAGTTAGCGTCAAGGTGGAGATTGTTGATGTTGGTGACTCAAAATAAGTTTAGAAATGGAAAGAAACAAGAGGAGTGTTAGAAGAAGTTTCTGCCAGCAACTAACACTAATCTCGGTCGAACTTAATAAGCGGAAAAGACAAAAATTTTGGGCATTTGGAGTCTTGGTAAGATCAGTTAGTCTTGGGTCGAGATTAATAAGTGGAAAAAAACACTGTTCCAGTGTTAGGAAACCAACAGTCTTTAAAATCCTTGTGGAAACCACACAAGTAAACCAAAAGCAATCGAGAGATTCTTTTGTGGGGGGAGGGATCTTGATCAATTCTTCACAAATCAGTCTCCAATCTGCAGCTAATGTTTAAAATTTGATGGGAAGAGTTAGGATGTGCAACATTGTAAGCAATATGCGCTCAAATATTACCTAAGAATCCACTCCTACAATAATTTTATGTCTAGCTTGAAAGAGAGATTGGCTTCAGATTTTAGCTGGTGAAAACCCGCCTTGGACTGACCTACACATTTAATCGAACACACAAAGCAAAAATGAGTATTTTAGCCGACACTAAATATGATACTTCCAAACAACAAGATATACACTCAATCATCTTCTAAACCTAGACCTAAATCATAAGAAACCTCTCACACCCCTCCCAAATCTTCAATAATTCATCTACACCAATCAAAATATACATATACAGTTAGAAATACAGGTCTGAATGAGTCAAATAACCCGCTTCCTTTGGGGACCATGCATTAAAGGAGATCAGGGTAAGAAGTAAACCATGGATAACATTTCAATCAACGAAAGTAGGTCAGACATCAGTGTCCCCCATGGTAAACTATCAAATCAATCCTAACACCTCAGAACACCATAAATCTCATGAGTTTCGACATATTCTTTGCTTAAAAAGAACAGTAAAGTATCATCATTTCATCAACAATGCAGATCAAAAATAAGAGAATGAGAATGACCATGTCTCATATCACTAGTACCAACAGAATAACCTGCGGTTGTTTATTAACTATAAGCACTGTAATGCAAGCTGTGGAAAGACAGTGAATTCCTCTTCACCATTGTATCCAAAGATCCAAACAAAGTCTGTTGAAGTCCCACTTCCTCCTCCACTTACTCTTACTAGAAACCTCAAATACCACCAACCCACCAGTGCCACCACCATGTGACACAAAATAACACATCCAATCCTGTCAACTTCTAATTGTTTAATTGTAAGAAACCACAGGGTTATGGTCCAATTTCAAAACCTGAAAGTATATGCCTTGTGTGGTAAAACACCTATTGTTTATGTCAACCCCAATCTTTTGGGACTAAGGATTTGGCATTTTTGTTCTTGAATTTTGAATGTAGTTCATTTTCCAAACTTTAAGGCTATATGGCGAAAATCCCTTTGAATAATTTCCAAGTTCGGCTATTAAAACATATGACTCACATTTCTCAAATTTGAACACTTATTAACAGGTAATATCATAGTGTAAAAACAAGGCTACAACGTATCACATCGGCCGTATTGTAAATGTTTTCAAGGGATAGTGTAAGAAAACCGTGTTTTAGGCCATATCAAGGGATATCTTATGGTTTCGATTGATATTTAGGCATTACAATAATCGCCATCAACGTTCGGTTATCGCGATTGCAACCGTTACCGTATTTTCACACCATGGGTATTATAGCCATAGACCTTCTAATTGGGCTCTAAAGGAGAATCAGTCATCAATCTAGAATACAATTATATTTTTTATACTGAATAATCCTACTTGCTATATTTACAATGAGACAATATTTTGTTTCCTCCTTTCTAACAGCTTACTAAAGAACTTAAAACATTAAATGCATAGACTCTTTCGCATATCAAATTCTTCTAGCAAACACGAAGTAACGAAACAACAGCAATGACCTAAAACATGAAATATTATAGTATACTGTAATTTGTATCAACACACCTCGCTTCTCTGTCAACGTAATACTTGAATTTCGGAGCGATGAGGACTACCTTCAATCACCGAAGATTTAATAACCTACAAACAAGGATAGAGGAGAACGCAAATATTGATAAGTCGACCGCATTCTCAACTTAACATTAACATATAGTTGGACGGACAATGTCCAACACAAAACTGCTTCAAAAAATCAGCTTGCTAAGGTTAGCCGTTGTTGAAAATGAACAACATACCTAAGCATGAGATGGAATCAAAAGACTATCCTTTCCTTCATTGATCAATGACTCTGTTACATAAATACCCCTGGTACACTTATATATATACTCTCCTTTCCTTTTATATATGTACTGTTGTAGCTCTTCTCCTTTTCATTTTTTACTCTCTGAAAATGGCTGTATCATCCTCCATTGAAATCAATGTATGAATGCAATAAGTTCGACTTTGTCATGGTATCAGAGCCACCCAATTGCTATTGTATATCTTGCATCTTCTCAAATTTCTCTTATGATGAATGATTATAATCTGGTATCCTTCATTTGCTTAATGTTTCATCACCATTGATGTCTTGATTAATTGTTTCTGGTATCACCATTGATGTTTCTGGATCTTTCTTTATCTTTCTTGGTTAATTGTTTTTTCGTTGATTCTATTGATCTTCTTTATTCTTTCAATTTTTTTTTCTCTGATTTCTCGTCCTTGATTCAATTTTTTTTTTGGGGGTTTGGTTGCGTAATCATCCTTTTGACCGTTTTTTAGAATGACTTCAGAATCTTCCCCTTTCGATCTCAATTCTGATCATACATCACCATATTATTTACACCCTAGTGATGCTAGTTTCATTCTTGTGTCTGCCCCCTTCTCTGGCACCAATTTTAGCGATTGGAAACGTGCTGTTGTCATTGCTCTTTCTGCAAAGAATAAATTAGCCTTTGTTGATGGCTCTATCCCTAAGCCAGAACCCAATTCTCCTACCATCAAATGTTGGGATAGAGTAAATAACACTCTCATGACTTGGTTCATGAAAATCCTTGATCAACCTATTGCAAGAAGTGTTCTACATTTTCCCACTGCTTTTGATATCTGGAACAATCTGCATGAAAGGTTTGGACAAACATCAGGCACACAAATCTTTTCTATCTTTCAACAGTTGGCTGATACTGAGCAAGGTTCTGACTCTATTTCTTCTTTCTATACTAAACTTAAAATCTTATGGGATGAACAAGATGCAATACAACCCTTTGCCTTCTTGTGTCTGTAATGGCTGCACTTGCAGAATGACTTCCGAGCTTCTCCAAATACAAGAAGAACAAAGGCTCATAATTTTTCTAATGAAACTCAGCTCCTCTTTTACACAAGTTAGATCTAACCTGCTCATGCAATATCCGCTGCCTGCTATAAGCCATGCTTACAGACTCCTAATACAAGAAGAACAGCACAGACACTACTCTGAGTTTACAACTGAGACTCCTCAAGCTTTCTTGGGCAACAACAGGTCTAATCAAATTTATAGACTTCCTCTTTCCCAAAACTCAGTCAAAAATGATATCTCAAGGAAATCAAGACCGTTTTGTGATTACTGCAAAAGAACAGGACATATTAGGGATAAATGCTTCAAGTTGCATGGCTATCCTTCTAAATATTCTACTCTACCTCAAGGCAACTGGAGAGGGAAACAAGTTGCTGCTGCTATAACAAATGATCATACTGACAACAATGAGTTCTTAGCCCCTGTATCTTTTACCCAGGAACAATACTCCCAGATCCTGACTCTTCTTAGTCAACAACAGCATGAAATTACTCCCACTCTTAATGAAGATTCAAACAATGCTTGTTTCCTTGCTGGTAAATTTTGTTTACTCTCATCTAATAACACTATGTGGATTCTTGATAGTGGTGCAACTAATCACATGAGTTATGATTTAAATTTGTTTTCATCATATAATAAGATCACAGCTCACGACAATAACAAAATTACTATACCTGATGGCACTTCTGTAAATGTTAAACACGTAGGTTCTGTTATCCTTAATCAGCACATCATTTACAAAATGTGCTTCATGTACTTAATTTCCATTTTCACCTTATATCCATCAGCAAATTATGTGAAGATCTTAATTGTACTATATCATTCACAAATAATTCATGTTGCATCCAGGCCCCTTCTCTGAACAGGCCAATTCCGCTTGGTAGGCTCAAAAAAGGATTATACTACTAGGCTCAAAAAAGGATTATACTACTATCAGAATGATACACCAAGCACACCAAAATCCACTTCCATCACAGCATCTACTCTCTACTCTTGCAACTCTGCTCAATCAAATATCAATTTGGCTAAGCTTTGGCATCTTCGATTAGGTCATGCTCCCTTTTCTGTTATCAAACATGTCCAACCTTCTCTCAATATATCAGATTATGTAAATAATTGTCTTTGTAAAATTTGCCCTGCTGCAAGACAGAACAGACTTCCTTTTAGTCATAGTACAATAAAATCTACTGTACCCTTTGAATTGTTGCACATAGATACCTGGGGACCTTATAGGAATAGTACTCATAATGGTTGTACTTTGTTCCTAACTATTGTAGATGATTTTACAAGAGTCACTTGGCTCTTCTTAATGAGAAATAAGTCAGAAGCTGTTACTGTTTTTCAATCTTTCTATGCTTATGTTTCCACACAATTTCATACACTCATTAAAGGTATTAGATCAGACAATGCCCCAGATTTATGTGAAGGAAAAATGAAAATGTTTCTTTCCTCCAAAGGCATCATACATCATAAAACTTGTGCTAACACCCCTCAACAAAATGGGGTTGTTGAAAGAAAACACAAATATTTATTAGAAACTGCTAGAGCACTTTGCTTTCAATCAAATCTTCCAATTCATTTTTGGGGTGATTGTGTTTTAACTGCTGCATATCTCATTAATAGAATGCCATTACAATCTTTGGGTTTTGTTTCACCTTATGAAAAACTTTTTAAAACCACACCTGACATAGCACATTTGAAAGCTTTTGGCTGCCTATGTTTCATGACAACAAGTTCTTTACACAGACACAAATTTGATAACAAAGCACATCCATGCATTTTTCTTGGTTATCCAAATCTTCAAAAGGCTTACAAAGTATATGATATGGTTGACAAAAAGAATGTTATCTCAAGAGATGTTATTTTTTATGAACAACACTTTCCTTTTCATTTTTCACCAATTAACAATCCTCATTCCACACCACATTATCCTTTCTTTCTCCCTTTAAACTCTACAAACTATAATCACACCTTGTTTGCTGCACCTCACTCTGAAAACCATAATACAGATATCCTTAGTTCAGATACTATTCCTCATACATATTCATCTTCAAACCTTTCCAATATTAACACATCTTCTCCAATTCAGCCTGACAACTTAGTTGACATAAGTTCCATCCCTGTTTCTGCACCCACAAGACAATCTAATAGAATTAAACAACCACCAGCTTATCTCTCTGATTATTTTTGTTCACATGTTGCTACTAACAATTGGTGTAATATAATCTCATATAGTCAACTCCCCCCTATGCATCAATGCTTCATTGCTCAGGTATCAGCTCAAGATGAGCCTCGTTCCTATTCAGAAGCTATTCAAAAACAGGAATGGTTACAAGCCATGCAACATGAACTCTCTGCTCTTCAGAACAACAACACTTGGATACTTGTTGATTTACCCAAGGGTAAAAAGGCTATCAGCTGCAAATGGGTTTACAAACTCAAACTGAAATCAGATGGGTCCATTGAAAGGTACAAAGCAAGGTTGGTTGCCAGAGGGTTTACTCAAAAACAAGGCATAGACTATGATGAAACCTTCTCACCAGTAATCAAAATGTCTAGTATACGTTGCATCATAGCAATAGCAACATCCAAGCATTGGGATATATGGCAATTGGATGTAAACAATGCGTTCCTCCATGGTGATTTGCATGAAGAGGTATACATGAAGGCTCCTCATGGTTTGCCCAATCCTTCTGGCAAGGTCTGCTTACTACAAAAATCTCTTTATGGTCTTAAACAAGCTTCAAGACAATGGTTTGCAAAGCTCACTTCAGAATTGATTTCCCAAGGATACATTCAGTCCAAAAATGACTATAGTTTGTTTCTTAAGACAGTAGGGTCTCTTATCATCATTGTGGCTGTTTATGTTGATGACATTCTTATCACAGGCAATGATTCTCAAGGTATTTCTCAGCTTAAGTCTCATCTTCATCACATCTTTACAATAAAAGACTTAGGCAAACTACATTTCTTCTTGGGCATTGAAGTTGGGTACACAACCTCTGGGATAAGCCTCACTCAGACAAAATATACAAGAGAACTTCTTTCCCATTGTAAAATTCAAGACCTCACACCTGCTGTCACTCCCCTTCCTCAAAACCTCAAGCTTCATCAACTGGAAGGTGAATTATATCATGATCCTACATACTACAGAACTATGGTGGGTAAAATGAATTTCTTAACTCACACTAGGCCTGACTTGGCATTCACAGTTCAACATTTGAGTCAATTCTTACAAGAACCCAGAGCACCTCATGTTGCAGCTCTTCATCATGCCTTGAGATATATTGCAGCTACTAAAGGGCAAGGCATCCTCCTAAATAGTTCTGGACAACTTACATTACAGGCCTTTAGTGATTCTGATTGGGCTGCCTGTCCCAACACCAGGAGATCAGTTATTGGTTACGTTTTGATGCTTGGATCTTCTCCCATAACTTGGAAATCTAAGAAGCAAAGTACTGTTTCTAAATCTTCTAGTGAGGCAGAATACAGAGCTATGTCCTCTGCTACAAGTGAAGTAGCATGGATGGTCAGGCTTCTCCAAGAACTTCAGGTTCCCACCATCAAACCAGTTGTGCTGCATTGTGACAATATGAGTGCCATTCACATTGCAAGAAATCCCATATATCATGAAAGGACAAAGCACATTGAAATAGATTGCCATTTCACAAGGTAGAAAGTTTTAGAAGGGCTCATTCAACTCAGTTATCTTCCAACATCCTCTCAACTTGCTGATGTGATGACCAAGATTCTGCCTTCAAAACAACACAACAGTCTCTTGAACAAACTTGGGATGATCCTCACCCCTAGTTTGCGGGGGGTGTTACATAAATACCCCTGGTACACTTATATATATACTCTCCTTTCCTTTTATATATGTACTGTTGTAGCTCTTCTCCTTTTCATTTTTTACTCTCTGAAAATGGCTGTATCATCCTCCATTGAAATCAATGTATGAATGCAATAAGTTCGACTTTGTCAGACTCTTCCAAAGATATCTAACAATTAGAACCAAATTGACCAAATAAACTCAAATTCAAACGAATTTTGTATTTTTCGTCTCTAATAAACAAATTTTTCAGATAAAATCAAACTGAAATTCAAAATTGCTGCAAATACTGAATCATTTTTCTCCTAAAATACTTTAATAAAACTAATCAAAGATAATCAGTTGCACAATGACGAATTCAGCAAAAGAAAAGAAATAAGTACGAGTAAAAAAATTAGTAAAATACCTGAACTTGGTGGACGCCACAAGCAGAAGCAAAGTAAACGGAGCAAGAAGATGATAATCTGCATGATTAACAGTTCATTGTACAAACCAGGGGCCGAGCAAAGGATTCAAAGGTCATTTTTATTTTTGTTCTTTTAAAACAAGGCTTTTGATTATATGAAAAGATAAAAAAAAATTTCAATTTAAGAAAATTATTTAAGATAAAATGTATTGCATCATTATACTACTTTAAAATATAAAAAAAAGTTTATATACAAATCATTCAAAAGGTGTTACTTAAAAGTGAATCTAAATAGCACCATTTAATATTTAAAACCCCTTATTTTAGGGGCCTTTGATTGTCGGCTACCCGAAATACCTCAAAAACCGGCCATGATACAAACAATTCTAGTAGTGTTATTTATTAGGTGATATGTTGAAGAATCTCTTTAGATGTACTGAATTAATCTAAGTTGGTGATATTTGAATTATATCGTATAGCGATTAAATTTTTTTTTATGGAGTCGTACAATAAAAAACGTTTCTAAAAAAGAATAACGTGGCTTACCAAAATATGTTGAGGTGTATTATTGTATTATATAATCTTTTTTGCTATGCAATGGCTGATTTTCTTTCAGGCCATAAGGAGCTCGTCTCTATAAAGATTTTTAAATCATTTATAAAATCAAAATGTTATCTATATTTTAACAATAAAAAATACAGTTATCTTGCTACCTTGTCCTTAGTTTTCTTTTTATAATAATTTTGACTTTTTTTAATTTACTACCTAAGATTCGCCATTATCATCATGTCCTCAAGTAATTAATGTGAAGTATCACTATCATTAAAGCATTCTTGCTAATATAAAAAAATCAACATAAAGTCTGTTTATAGTTTCTATTATATTTACATCATTATTTTTATGTGGTAAAATTTAATAAGAAAATGTTTTCTCACTAATAGATCAAATTTTAAGTAACATAGTGTGCAACCAAGGTCGATTGTGCAACTTATGATCATTGGTTGTCTTAGGAATAGACTCTTCTACAAAATCAAAGTTTTGACGATTCACTAGAGTGACATGGAACCACTTCTCCTAGTCATAGTTATGACCATGGAATTTTACGAGGATATTAATATTGAGGCATTATGAGAACTTATAAAATTTTGAGTTAGAAATATTAATATGTTGTTTAATGACAAAGAAGAAAAAGAGCCTCCTTGTTATTAGAAGCATACAACAATATAGCCCTAATAATGATCCAATGCTTCTAATAACAAAGAGATTAATCCTATTGACTTATGATATCAATTAAATTTTATAATTTCGCATAAATAAAAATGCATATAATTTAATAAACTATAATATAATTCACTTTTTTTTATCCTTCTCAATTAGTATATGTCACTTTTAATTTCAGTATGTCCCACTAATTTTACACTCTTTTTTTGACGATGATCTCACTCTCTTTATTTTAACCACATCCACAAATTTATTATCTCTCACCATTTTAACCACGTATTTTTATCATCTATTTATTTTTTGTCTTATTCTCCAATCTAATTCTTCTTTTCACTAATTGTCACCCAAAAACACATGTGTTAAAAGGAACAAAAGAAATATAATGTATAACAAATTAATATAACAAATCTTTAAACCCATTACAAAATAAAAAAAAAATTGTAACATCTCTAGTGGCAACCCATCTACTAACAAAAAAATGATACAAACATAGGATTACAAGAAATAAAATTAAAGATCACTTAGTAGGGGACCAAAGAGTGGGATGAGTATGACATATACATACATGAATATAATATTACTAAAACTTAGGTAAATTAGGGGTCCTTTATATTAATGAATGATTAGTGGCTTCTCTAATCTCTTAATAGCCAAATTAATACACCCTTTTGATTTGCTTAATTATCTTTAACAAATACGCATAGGTTGGTAAACCTTCAAGCTTCCACCATCACCTTCGCCATGATTCATCAAATTAAATCATTTATTTCCAACTATTTTTAAATTAATTACATACTAATTTATTTACTTATTAAACAAGAAAAAATGTTAATTTTCTTCATTTCTCTCCCATTTTCATGTCTAAATTAAGCTCATATATTCTTTTTGCCTTCAGAAAATAAAAGAAAAGGCAGTGCTCACTTCTCTATATCTGTCAATGATGAAAGGATCGACTATACGACGCCGTTTTCATCTCATCTTGCTCTTCATTATTATTTGAAGATTTTTATGTATGTGTTATACTTGCAATTGATACTGATATTTTCCGCACAATGACATGTTACAATCAATTGTAAGCATATTTCAGAACGAAAGGTAATATTTTTTTTTATATATGGATTTTTTTTTATTATTTGCATGGCGGATTGCGTGTAGCTTTGCAGCCATGGTTGTACGGACACATGCATGTTTTTTTTACTTTCTTTATAGCCGTCTGGAATATATGTATGTATTTGTAAGAATTTAATTGAAATGGATGAAATAAATATTGCTCTTTTTAATTTACTTGATATATGTCTAGTATGTATTGTGATTCGTCGGTATTTTTTTCATGCGGTTTTGATGTGTTCACTACTTTTTCTCTTTGTAGGGCTGTTTTTATTTAAGGATTTAGTTAATTACATATATTTATTTTTGCCCAGTTGTTGACGGGGTATGTGTATAATTTATCTATTATTTTTCTCTCGGAGCCCTTACTTTATATAGAAATATTGAGTTGACGGCTATGACTATACCTTTAAATCTTACGTTAATTATAAATAATTTGTAATTTACATGCATTTAAAAAGCCTGTTTGATTTACCAATTCCATTTAATTTGGATTAATATTTTGCTCATCATTAATTATATTAAATTATCAATATAATTCTTTTAATTAGACGAGAAAAACTTAATGTGGTTGCCACATATGACATTCAAAGGTTTGACTTTAGTAATAGTGGTATTTTGATACATGCAATATTTTTTGGAATGAAATAAAAAAACACAATTATTTTTAGATCCTATTTATTATTATATGTTTACATATTTATTATTATATTTTTCCGAAAGAATTAGAGTCTAACTAAATTAAAGCATAGTTAATGTGAACTTATATATGAACTCTTATTATAAAAACTTTGTATGATTAGACATGCATCTTACACAAGAATGGAACCACCACTATAATTTTCCAAAGTTTAAGGTATATAATTAAATAAAAAATATAAGAAGTAAGTTTTACCGTTGTATATTAGTTTTACTGTATTGTTTTAATTATAGTACTCTGTGATTCTTTATATTTTTGAATTTGTTAGAGTATATAAGATATCCTGGGGCTTCAACTATCAGTTTAAGCTTTTAGTTGAGTTGGTTCCTTGACATAGTATCAGAGCCAACGTGAGAGGTCACGGGTTCGAATCTCAACCACCCCTCATCCAATGGGGTCTCGTGTGAGGGGGCGTGTTAGAGTATATAACATATCCTGGGGCTTCAACCATCAGCTTAAGCTTTTGATTGAGTTGGTTCCTTGACAAAAATTGTACTATGTATTTCAAAAAGCGTTCTATATATTTCAATTATATGATGTAAATTCAAATAACAGAAAGAGTTATATAAACTTTCCTAACTATCTATTGATAATAATACCATTTAATTTTTTATGATCGATGATTAAACGAGCTAAATGTTGATTAGGCTCTAACTAACTATGCTATATAATAGTAATATTTTAGTATCACAAGATTCATTTGGTTTCTTAAAACTTTCATTATTTGTCACTTGCGTTTTGTCCTATCAAAAGACAAGGGATGGTATTGTGAATGTATGATCATATGTCTGTATAGTGTTTAATATTATGTAATTAAATATAAGTATATTATTACAAATGATAGGAGTATTAAATTAAAAATACAATTAATTCAATTCATTTTATTTAAATGTCTTATTTCAATTTTTTATATGTGCCGATGCACGTTTCAATGTGAAATATATGTAATTGTCTTTAGTTAAAAATTATAAAATATTTTATGAATATTATTTGTACTTACTTTTGTTATAGGGTAGAATAGGGAAGATGGTTAATGAGAATCGAATACGAGTTTCTTAAAATAAATTATTTATGAGTACAATATTTGAACATTCTTTTTTTTTTTTTTTTTGTTACATGTAAACTGGAGGAGGGGGTTAATGAGAATCAAATCAAATACAAGTTTCTCCTAACAAATATTCTTATAATATTTATGGTTTTAAGGCAAACCCAATTATCATAAATTCACATTTAATAGTGCTATTATAGTAAGAGTAGTATGAAGCATAATAAAACTACTTTTTGTGTTCAAATCTCATTAGAAAGCAATTGATACAAACTGTACTTTCCGGATGATTAATGTTAGACTTTACTTTGGACAAATTGAATCAAATCTTAGTCAAAAGATTTATCTTTAAGAGATGCTCATATCCTTAATTGTTCTAGAAGCTAGGCTTTACGCTTTTTGGCATTTGCCAACCTCTTTTGCGCTAATGCTACTTGTCAAAATTACTTGTGTAATTATTTAAGGGTTAAAACAGAAAACATAATTTAATGTTTATTCGATTATATAATTGAATTTGATTTGACCCGACTTTAAAAATAAATTTATAATTACGCAGATACCAATATGGATAGATTAATTGACCCAAAACACCTAACTTAAATTTGACCGATAATCCGTACCACATAATCAATTGTGGTGGTACAACTAATTATCATAAAATTAATACTATTAATTAGCTTAAGTATTATATTTGAGTTAATGAACAATATATAGAGCCATAGTCGGGGGTGTGAATATATGCATGAGATGTGACAAACAACAAAAATATATTGTAGTTGATTGTCATTTGATTCACCGTACTATTATTAAAGATGGTCTACCCGATCTTTCCTTTGTTCCTACTTTGGTTACTTTTAAACTTCATACTTTAGCTTGAGAGAATGTTAGGGTTTATATATGTAAATTATATAGTTAATAATTTAGGGCATTATGTTTAATAGTTATGTTGTGTCCATTAGCACATAAATATGTGTATATTTTGACATAATCTGAAATCATGGAATTGTAAATATTTTTCAACAATACCAATTAAAATAATAACTTCCTTTGTTCTGAAATGCTTACTACATTTTAATTATGGGCACTACTCATCGTTTAAGCTTATTTTATACTCCCTTCTATTCACTTTAAATGTCCCATTTGGTTTTCTAACACTATTCATCAATCACTGTTATTATGTATTTTTTTTTAATTTATAAGTTAAAACATATGCAAGTGGGATCTTGTTAGATTCATCTTATTGTAAATTTTATTAATATCAACTTTTTGTAATTTTTACTGAAACACAATTAGAGATATTTATAATTGAAAATATGCATTGGCAAATGTGTCAAAACCAAATGGGACATTCAAAGTGAATAGGAGGGAGTATATTGCGGCTAATGTGTAAGTAAAAATATAGTCAAATGAAATCTTGTTTGAATCGTGTAATCACATACTTTCATAATATTAATTTTTTATAATTTTTAAATATATATAATTCAATATAAATAAATAAATTAACATATTAAATTATATAAAAAGTCTAAGTGTAACACAACAACTATTAAACAAGTAAAAGTGACGGTTGACTGTTGAGATCATGAGATTCTTCTTGGAGCATTTGACAAAAAGGGGCTTGAGCACTTCTTAATTGAGTCTTGGGCTTACTTTACACTTGCAATCACAAACCAACTCAAAAAGTAAAACAAAGGATAGAACAAAAGAACCACACATAAATCATAAATTCTTATGTGAGAATTATAAATGAGATTGTGTCGTTGTGAGACGTTTTTTATATATGGGTTAAATAGTCTAACTAACATAATTATTAGCATATGGGCTCCTTATTTTGAGGTCGTCTTATCTAGAGAGAGTCCCTCACGGAAGTAGCTCCACATAAAAAGTTATGTAATACTCGTATGTTTCTTTAAGTTTGTTACTGAAAGTGACATATTATAAGAAAAAATATGATTTGTTTAGCAAATTAAAAGGAACAGAGCACATAGGAGAGTACTAAAAGTGTGTTGAAAGCTTACATTGACATCAAAAATCAATTAAAAGAAACAAACTATTAAAAAAAATGAAAAAAAAGAAGAAAAATAAATAAAAGGAAAAAATGACTATATTTACAAGTTGATCTAAGAAAACAAGAAAAGAGATTTAAATACAAAAAATATTAAAATAGAAAATCAAAATTGAAAAAGTTACAAATAAGAGAAATAAGACTTAAAATACACATTCAAAATATAATTCTAGAAAAACTTAATTAATTTTAGCCTACACAATACCCATGCATGCCCCCACCTAAGTTTTTTAAATTCTAATTTTCTTCAATTATGGAATCCTATGTCTCCTAATATAGGTATCCTCAAATTTCATCATAAAATCCAAATTGTAGTTAACTCTCCACCATTATCTAGTCTAACTTTTTTTTTTTTAATATATTTGATTATAAAAATGACCCCAAAAAGGATGAATAATTGAAAATTAGAGCACCTTATTTTATAGATGCTTATTTTTTAACTGAAAAGGATTTAATTTTTTACACTAACCTTAACTTTAAAATGCTACTTATACAATTTAAAGTTTATAAGTTATTGGAGCCATTCTTTCCATTGTCATATGATTTTGGGATAGTATATATCTCTTTGGCTTATGAATTATATGCACCTCATATCTCTCCGTTAATATGCTAGCACTCACATTAAATTCAACTTAATTTAACACTAATATTGTAATAAATACAAATACTTCTATGTTTCTCAAATAAGTCTTAAAAAATAAAAAAATAAAACTTAGTCTAACACAAACATTCGGTTCTAGTGACCAATCTCTCGAATTGGATATACTTGCTTTTATTGTTGTATATTGATGAATTAGGTTTATGTAAATTATTATTTGGGAAAAATAGTTCAAATCATACAAGTAGTGAATCAATTTGGGATGGTTCAATGATGACTCGCATGAGCAACATGGATGAAGAGCTAAGTCAAGAGTCAAATTCAAGCAAAGAGGCTGATTACTCAACAGAAGAAGAAGAAATAGGGCTCCAAACAACAGCACAGCAGAGCCCAGCGATAACTAGCAAACAGCTGACCTTGCAGCCCTTGCCCAGACCAACCAGGAGAGACTCAGAGACCATGAAAGATGAAAATGGAATCTTGGTACATGGACCTTCATGCCTTAGCCCAAGAACGTTGCTATGCATCATGGACAACCCACTGAAATCAGCTGTGAAGGTCAGCCAGTCATCAGGCAGCACAGATTAGAACAGAACAGGTTTACAAGCTTGTTCTGACCAGCAGACCTAGCACACCTTGGCCAGATCGTGTTTCATGGTATCTTGTACCACCATGGGTAGAAATGGAATCTATGAATTAGAATCTTGCTACGAGGACTCTTAGTGACCATGATCAAGCTTGGGAAGAGCACAAGAAAGCAGGTGGAAGGTCGCCTGGTCAGCAGCTTTCTGTCAGAAATCAGAATGCTTAGTTTAGTTTGTTTTTCATTCTTTTAATTGTGCACATGTTTTGCACGTGGCTTTAAATGACCGTTATTATTAGTTGTCTGAGTCATTAGCATCCTTATTGTATTTCCCCACTCCTCACGTCTATAAATAAATGGTCTTAGCCTTGTAAACATTCAACTTGGAAATTTCAGAAATCAAATTCATTGGATTTTATTCCTTTGTTTCTCCTTGAGTGTGTATGAACATCAACGATCTTGAGTAGTGCAAGATCATCACCTATTGCAACTGAGAGTAGTCCTTGGTTGCACTTAGGGAATTGTTGGCCTTGGAGGATCAAAACTTCTAGTCTTTCAATTCAAGAACTATCCGGTTACATTTGTCCTGTTTGTGTGAATATTAGTCACTGTTTGATTGTGTTTGGGGATTGTTGGCTATTACATTGCGTGGATTTGAATGCTGGTTTACATCTTCCTATTACATTGAAGATTTCCTCCCCAAATTCAGTCCAAGTAGCCGCAACTCCGCAAGGATGCATCCATGAAACTCCTACAACACATATCGAATACTCACCTTTTTTTCATAGAGTCACGAACCTATAATTTTAACTATAGAGATTTTTGAAATTAATTATAATAATCAGGCAAAAAAAAAGTAATTGGAAGGGCCATGGGAAATTTTACATAAGATATTTTACATTTTTACAATTTTATTAAGAAATTCGTTATTATTTATGATTTATAGTCGCACTACAAGGCCTCTTAGTACGTTCGCCTCTATCTACATAAGTACTTAATTAATGTGACTACTATTCCACTAGTAATTTGTTACACAATATAATATTAACAAAATTTTTTAATTTTACAATTCGATGGAAAAAAAAAACTTAGTTGACCAAGTGGGTAATATCCACTACTGATAAACAAATAAAAAATAAAGTATTTGTCATTAGTGAGTTGAATTTCACTATTTAACAATATTTATTAATAGTGAGTAATTTACCCATCGCAAATAAAATAATGTCTCAATCCGGTGTAGTATATGCCTAAGTGGTAAATGGATAGTTTTAAATTAGACAAAATAGGATATCCAATTTTACAAATATCTAGATCCAGATTCGAATTCAATATGCAATTCTAAACAAAATATTCAATTTGATTATCCGTTTAGATTTGATAAATCGAATCAAATATTTTTTATACCCCTAATAGGCATAGCATTTAGCACCATCATTGACAATGGGAAAATGCAAAAGAACAACATAGGTGAACATAAGAGGCATGAACGCCACGCCATATAAACATAGATTTCACACGCCCGTGCGGTACGTTGCACGAGGTCAATACTCAATACCCCTTTGCTCCTATAGGATAATAACAAATTAAAAAAAATGTGTTTTTGAAAAAAAAAATATTTGGTAATATAATAAATAAAAAGAAAAAATAAATTATGTTGATAAAATAAAAAAAAAATTAAAATATATGAGTGGAATTAAAAAAATAATAAACTATTATTTTAAAAATAAAAATTATACAAAATAAGAGAGATAAAAATTACGAGAGAGGAATAATATACTCATTCTGGTATGCTAGTAGAATACGTCAGACTCAATCCTACTTATTTTATTATAATAATAATGATATTATATTTTAATTTTACTTTTTAAATCATGTCACATATATGATTCCACTTGTAATTAGTATAAATATAATTTATAGATATTTAATTTGACAAGTATAACTACCCTATTTAAAAACTTGGCCAAATTGCTTAAAGATGTCACTCCATACACGGTTGAAAATAGACCAAATCAACCTCTCTTCCACCTAATTTTCACCAATAAAATCCGTTGACATAAGAATTGCACATTTCCATTTTTCTACTTCACAATGCTCAACTTACAAAAGGTAATCAAGTGGAGCAGGGAATAAAATGAAGATATAATAGAAACTACATCATTTATAACACTAAAATAAAATAGACGGACTAAAAGATAAGTGTGTCGATCTTTAGTTGAATTGTATAGATAATAATAACAGTGAGTTTAAATTCATAGATGAGAATAAATGAATGGTGGAGACACTTACATAAGAGAAAATTATAGTAAAATAAAAAAGACAGACTAAAAAATAAGTGTGTCAATCTCTTAGAGACAAAAACGTAATAAGCATACAAGCAAACAAGTATAATAAAGATAAAATTGTGCATATTTAGTCTCATTAAGTTACATACTATCTTTTGTAAGTTATCGTATAAGCTTGAGTTTTAAGTTTATTTACATTTGCAACTATAGCAAAATCAAAACATATAAAAATTGAAAGTTTGGTACCTCTATCCAATGTAATACTTTGTATCAAGTTTTCCTTTACCTTCAAACCTCCAACACTCTACTAATCTTGTAATAATGCTAGAAGTATAAAATAATAAAAATATACTATGACTGAACAAAAAAATAGGTTGTAAAAATATACAATGTGGGGAACAGGCCTTAGCTACCCCCCTAAGGGGCTTCACCACTACCTTAAGTTGAAAGGAACCTCCAAAAAGCTATCATTTACGAATTAGCTTTGAATAAAGTGAAAGATAATATTTTTATTTACTTGTTTCTACTAAATTTGCTACATTTTAAGAGAAGTATATTCAATTTTAATCAGTTATTGGTGATATATTAAAAAGAAAAAAATAAATATAGATAATATAAATTTATATGCATAAATAAAAATATTACAATGTAACACAATAAAAAATAATAGAAAAAGTACATCAAAACAATCAATAGGACATGCTAGTTTTTCAAGACTTAAATGGCATATTCATCAACAACTAGCATTAAGGACTTGATCCAACCATCGAGTATAACGTTCCCATAGATTTTTAACTCAAATTGTTTATTACTTTCTTGAAACCCTCTATGTAACTCAGAACAATAAAATAAATATAAATATTTCACATTAATTTTCATCAAATATATTCAATATAAATAAATTTATTAAAATAAATTGTAAATAAATTCAATTTTTAGCATATCATGCAAAAATTGATTTATTATTCACAATTTAGTTAACAAAAATTAAATAACATCGAATAAAATGCTGCAAAATCAAAAGGACAAAAAAACTCAGGCGGGCGGACTCAAAGCAAGAAGTATTGGGCAATTGTTGAATCCTTTTACTGGCACTATTTGTCACAAGAATTCATAAACATTCAGGGAAGATCCAAGATCGCATACAATGATACATCTTCGATAGAAGGGGCGGTAAACAGACCTTCCAATGAACTTCCATCGATCCGAGGTTATACAAATGACAATTTCAAACACACAACAGCTAATTAACCTACGACGAAAAACACATGTGATGTGAGGATTATGTCCTGCTAAATGTTCTCCGGACTTAAAATGTTTTTGTCCGATTTTTTCGATACTGAATTCCTACTATTCACAAGCCAATTTAGTGTCGAAGCTGCTCAAACAGATCGCGAAAGCCTGAAACGCGGAAAGAGGATATCGGTAATCCATGGTGAACATGTCTTTGCCTACTTTCCCGAATTGGAGGATGATTTTATCTTGATCTGATGGAGCGGGTTGAGAATGGGTCGTTGCTCCGGGAGGCGGAGGAGGTTGTGCTGCCGCAATTAGCTGGAAGTTCTTCACTGAAGCGACTGTTACCCTTCCTCGGAAGTTAAGACACCAACATTGCAGTTGTTCGTGCCATCTTGGGGCTTTGTTTCGTAAAATCAACGGTTTCTCCTTACCCTCTTCATCATCATCACGAGGACCCATAATGTCCGAGAATCGGGAACTGCTAAACTCGGTGGAGGTGTCGATTGATTTTGAAAAGGACATGCTACGGAAAGAGTCTTCGAGTGATCGAGGAAGGAGCTCGGGTTGGCCCGGGACGTTTCCACCTGGCTCTAGTGAGGAGGCAGGGATTGATTGCATCACACAGTGCATCCTGCGTGGGCCCCGTGTGCCGAGAACATTCAGCTCGTATGTGACTTGGGCAATGTTGTAGCTCCCCGAGGGAACTTTTGGAGAGACTTTCTTCGAGTAGAACCTTTTGCTCGTACGTCCTGGAGGTGATGACTGAGAACTGTTGTACGGCGGCTGTGTATCGTAGATGATGAATTTGGTTCCCAGGAAATTTGATCTGAAAGATGAAAGACCATCTAATTAAATTTCAAAAAGACGGCATCTAATTGTTTGTATAAATATTATAGCAGCAGAATAAGAAAACGAAGAATGTAATACCTACTACCAAAAGGCGGATAACAATGTGAAATATGCTATAGAGTGACATACTTTTATACCTTCCCCCCTTTGTCTAGATTCTCCAACACTAAGTCACCAACTAAAAGCCAAATAGAACGAGACCGCGAGCAAACGTGGATATAAATTAGGATTAGGTATATCATATATGGTCACCATGGTAACCATTAAGTAACATTAGGCCACTCTTAATGCAAAAGGATCAATTGTTTATTGAGAAAATTGCAACTTATTAATGGTTAATACACTAAATCAAGAGAAAAGCATATGTTATCAACATATCGGAAGTTATCTCTTTTTATAATGGTATAGTCGGACTCTGGTCAGAGTTTTTATGAGCAGGATAAACTGGGTATGGTAAAGATGATGAAATTATCAGAAATAAAGACCATCTATTAATATATCGAGAGTTATCTCTTTTCATAATGGTATGGTCTAACCCTGGTCATAATTTCTATGAGCGGGATGAACTGGGTATGGTAAAGATGATGATAATCAGATATAAAGACTACTGTCTATACTATTAGATAGAATTTCAAGTACGAGAGAATTCAAACAAATTTACCGAACGACCAAAAAAAGTGGAGTTATCAAGTAGACTAGTTAAAAGTAAAGGTTCAATCAAAAAGCGTCGTTACCTTAGTTTCCCTATGTAAGTGCTACTGGACCTCGATATGTTCTCTGCATCCATACTGATGACATACTCTGTACAAGTTGTTCTCCTGGTCCGCTTTGCCGAAAGAAGAAATTTCCCATTCTCGACTAGCAAAGCTGCAAAACAAGTAATAGGAAAGAACTGAATGAGGATAAGAATAAATCGAGGATCCCCATTGGACATGACACAAAACACAATGATCCACCATCTTCAAGTTGCAAAACAGTTGAAATGAGGATAATTGCGTAATAAAAAAATAAGAATATGAGCGTGGTTAGAATCTTCCAGTTATACTCGGTGTACCTTTTCATTTGTCATTTAAAAAACACAACTTTCATGAAATACACAACTATTGTTCAAGGAGTTTCGAAAATTAAGCGGACGTGAATTAGTTTAACAAAATCAACGGAACACCACAACCAACATGTCAATTGAGAGCGGCAATATGAGGTAGCGGATTATTTAACCAGCGACTCGCCCAGGTTGAAGGGTGATTGATCTTCCCAGGTGATGCAAAACGAACCCTTATCACAAGGGTGGAAGGATAAGCCTTCAACCACTAGACTAATTCAAAGAATCTCGCTTATTAACACTAAACTTTCTACACAAAATCGTTTAGCCAATCAAATCAAAACGGAAACAAAACCATTTAGTAGTTATGGCCGAAGAAACTTTAGCTTGAGAGCAAACATGAACGGCAGAAACGGAGAAAATATCATGATGACAAATAGCTTACCAGGGCTAAGACAAAGGAAAAGGTGATAAGTTAAGTTTGATTTATCTCGCTTGATAAAGCACTGAATCGTTCCATCCCGTGGGCCGGGCTGCAAAGATAAGCACAGCGTCACATTTCTATTCCGAAATCAGTAATCACACTCAAAACAAGCTGCTTAAATGGTATACTTAAACGATATAAGCACAACACGACTCAAATACGAAATAGCATCGACAAGCATGGAAAGTATCTCTACCTGCTTTAGTGAGACTGGGAACGTAAGTTTTCCCGACAACTCGGGGCACCTGACAATTTCTTTGCACATATCTCTCCATGATCTGCAAACAGCAGCACAAGCAACGACATGTTTCCGAGCAGGCCATGTACTTTCACTAGCCTCTAATCTCTTAATTACGTCACGTAAAAGCTCCGGTGGCAGGCTAGCCCATTTGCTGTTCTGGATAACAATAGGTGGATCGTTTAACTCATATACTGACCCATGTGATTTTCCCCGGAGATGACCCGAAAGCCTCACTTCAAAACTCCGCCTCGACAAGCTCCCGAAACCATCCCTTACGTCACGGACAATACTTCGGAAAGACATGTGCTTTATTGGAAATCTCTATTCACCCAATTCTCCTCTGATATGGATACATAAATTTTACTCCAACCTACATATAATTAACCATTCATACATTTTAGAATAAACATACAAAATATAATAAAATTTCAGCCAATCTCCTGAAAGACCTTCTCTCTGTGAGGCGTCTTTCAGGCCCAGTCCATTAAAGCTTAATGCATACTTTTACTCTACATTTTCCTTAATGGGCCGACCCAATTAAAGATCATCTATCACAAGAATTTGTGTTAAAAATTCATATTCCAAAGCTTAGCAAATAAGGAAAAAAGGAAAGCAAGAAAAGCAGATTCTGCAGAAAAGAAAACCCTCACATGTACTTATAGAGAGACAGATAGAGCAAGCATGACAACTTTCCATACTTTAAAACAACTTTTCATGCTTTAAATCAATAGAAGGAGACAACTTTTAAAGGCTTTTAATAAAATAAAACTTAAATTAACATCAATCATTCAATCAAATTAAAAATACCCAATTATTTAAATTAGAACAAAATGCCATACAAGTTGGGTGATAAATTAAACCAAAAATACATCTTTACGGTTGGACAGGTCGCAACCTTCTTATCTCCTTTTGACAAGGGTATAGTCCGTTGTCATCCAACCCCAGAACCCTGATCATAGCTTCTATAAGTGGAATATACCAATATGATGATGATGACGACGATGACTTCTTTACAATTTACAAATCAAATACAAATCAAATCAAGTCAAACAAACCCTTAAATCTTAGAATTAGTCAAACTTATCCCTAATCATGATTTAATTACTTGAGTCAAAAGATCTAAGCATATGACTTCATAGACACCAAAAATTCACACAAAAAAATAGAAAAAAAAAAAAAAGAAAAGTAGTAATTTACCTTCCAATAGATAACCCACCAACCCTTTCTTTGAGATAAGCCAAAAGATACAAACTTTGAGCTTAATTCCTGCACCAAAACCAATTACAGCTTTAGAAATCTCTTAAAAGTGAAGATAACAGCAAAACAAACTTCAAAAAATCAAAAAAACTTAATTAAAGTAGAAAAATTAGCAGAAATTAACAAAATTACGTTCAAATCAAAAATAAAAGAAGAAAAACCCAAAAACAAAACTTACAATATATAAGTGGGAAAAGGGAAAAATCTACTAAAAATGAAAAATTAAACCAAAAAAGATGAGACCCACAAAAATTGGTGTATCAAAGAACAGAAAAATTAGTAGATCTAAAAGAAAATAGTGGATATTAACAAAAAATCAGATAGGTTTAAGGTGAGATTAGGAGGGTTTCACCTACAGAAAAGTAAAGCCGTTGGGTTGTAGTTGAGATTTGAGATCCTTGGCTTAAGAACACGGTTTCTCTCTCTGACTCTTCTGTTTCTCTCTCTACCCCCACCACACACTCTTACATAAACAGAGAGAGTAGACTCTCTCTCTAGAAAAAATGTATTTAGTGATAACCGGATTCCAAACATTATTAAATCCAACTCACGGGTTAATTATAAAAGAAGGCTCTATTTAAATTTTTTTTGTTTTTGGTATTGGTATATCATATGCCTACTCTTTTGTTTTATTATTTTGGGAAATTGTTCAAATTTTTTTTTATTCGTTTAAAACAAACTCGAATAATGTTTATTATTTTGTATATCTATTGAAAATAAATTCAACTCTTATTTATTTATATTGGCTAGAGATATAAAAAAGGTTATAAAAAATAATATTTACTTCTATTGGCTAGGCCTAGACAGACAAAAAAATTTTATACTTGTCAAATTTACGCCTTAAAACACCTATTTTAAGGCTTAAAAAGTCAAATCTAACATTTAAATCCCCTACTTCAAGGGTCAATCTTCCTTTTTCAAAGGTTTAATTTAATTTTTAGCTATTGACTTCAACCCTTAAAATACTCATTTCACCACTTAAAATTTCAATTCTAACTCTTAAAAACCCTACTACAACCTTTAATTTTATATTTTACTTACCTACTTAACTGTAAAATATTTGTTTCACAACTTAGAATGTTTATCCCAATGGTTTAAAGTTTGTTAAATTCTAAGACTTAAAATGCCTATTTCAAGGTTCAAAATGTCAAATTCAAGTTTAAAATGACAACTTCAAAATTATGGGATGAACATGTGAGTTATCGCACGTATGCGGCCGTCTCACGGAAAATTTGCTATATAAAAAAAATGTGTTTCTTTTTCCACAAATTGTTGTATTGGCCTATGGGGTGGTTTCTTATCTCTTAATTGCATCACGTTATTCCCAACTAATACAAAGTATATGGGTTTTTTCGGAAAAAATATAAGTATAAGTATACAAGCTCTTTGTTTTGGGGTTTCATTGAGACTTCTTTCACGAGGTTAGTTGTTATTTGTAGCAAATATATCTAATAAGTGAGTTTATTTAAAATTATACAATGAAAAAGTTTAATTTCAGGGATCGAGCAAATGTTGGTTATTTTTGACAATTTTCCCTTATTATATAGGGAAACACTAATTCTAAAATGAGACGGTCTTACGATGAGACAATCTCTATTGGGTTGGTACAATATACACTTTCTATCTTAAAGTGATCACTTAGAACGTTAAAGTGATCACTTACAAATTTAAAATAATTCTTTTTACAGTCTTAGAGTGATTACTTATAACTTTAAAACGATCACTTATGATCTTAAAGTAATCAATTAAAATATGGGCTAATTATATAACTCGTCTCCTGATGAGGCAGTCTCAAACAAGACGAGTTGATAGAGATAAGGTTTAATATTCTTCTTTAGTCTTCACGTTGTTTTTAATAGGGGTGAAAGTTATTCTGATAAATAGATTTTTTATATTTTTTTCTAACCAAGTCTGTACGGAAACCAAAATAATTTATATTATTTTCAAAGAAAAATAATAAAAGTCAACCTTCCCCAATATATAAGATAAATTCTTTATTAAAACTATTTTACTCTTAGACAATTTAATATGTGTTGGCCTAATACTAATTTATTTAAGAAAAGTTTAGATTTAGTTCTTAATTAAATTTTTTAAAAAATATAAATAATTTTAATTACTTGCATGAACTCGTATCATCGTATCATCATAAGAAGATTTTATACGAGACGTGTTAAATATATAACACTCTTTGCGAATGTATGTTGAAAAGAGGGCAGTGTTGGGAGCCCAACAGAGTGGGCCTTTATGTTCAACAGTCCACAGTTGCAACCAATAAGGCAATAAGTCACTCTTGTTACAATGATACCCTGTTCATGCATTAACAATTTTGTCAAAGTTTTAAACTTTGATTAGCGATTAATTTTATTTTTAGATTCTTTTAATTAGTTCCAAAACCAAAAATTAATTTGATATTAAAAATATTATCCTAATAATTTTAATAACACATATTATAAATTATATTTGAAAATCCAAAAAACACTATAATAAAAGTTTACTATTCCTAACAGTTTTACTAATTAAAAATTGAAAAAATCTCACCATTAGGTTTTTAGCAAGTTATTTATGAGACTATCTCATAAAATGATTGTAATTTGTAGGCGATCACTTTAAAGTTATAATTAGTCACTTTAAGGTTATATCTTATAAGTGATCACTTTAAGGTCATCATTGGTCAATTTGAGAATGTAAATTATCACTTTAAGGTGTTTGGTATAATATTAGGTTAACCTATTCTCCTTCTTTAGGATAATGGATACCCTTATGTTGTTATCACCTATTTATGTCAAGTAACAAGTTCCCTTTCTTTACGTAGTTGTTGTTTTCCTTTCTACTGCTACTCTTGTTGGTGTTCCTATGATCAAGTGTTTCTCTTATATTGTTATACCAAACAATACACAACTACAACTCTTATTCTTACCCTTATTCCTCTTTATCATTTTCCTTCGATTACATTTTATGTTTCCATACCAAACACTCTTTAAGATTGTTAGCGAATACTTTATGATTATAAATTGATCACTTAAAAACTGTAAGTGATCACTTTAAAATAATAATTAATTATTTTAAAATTATAAGTGATTACTTTAAGGTTACAAATAATCACTTTAAAAGACTTTAATTAATCATTGTCTTATTTGAGAATTTGTATTTCATCTTTCCCTTATCCTAAAAAAATCTAACCGTTGTAACTTGTAAGGTCTAATTTTTATATGAATAATTGACGCTAGAGTTCTTTTCAAATAGAAAAAGATGTAGATTGTGTATGATGTTAATCTTGTTAAAAAGATTTACATGTGTGATTCTCATACTATGTCAAGGAAGTAATTTAATTAACTATTAACTATTAATTTTATGGTTGAGACTCTAAGATATTATATACTCTAACAACAAGAGAAATTGAAAATCACGGATGAACATTTGAAAGAACTTTGTAGCCATTATTACATCATCTTTGTTATAAAAAAATTTCCTAACACTTACATAATTAAAATTTTTGAACTGTTTATCATTTGTCAAAATTTAAACATCATATACGTGACAAGTTCAACATGTTTAGTTTTGTATAAAAATAAAACCACTTGGAATATCAAGAAAATTTGACAACTATAAGCATATTTTCCAAAAAATTCTAGAATAAAATTTTTAATTATCAAAATAAGTGTTTTTATATCAAAGCTGAGCTTAGGTATTTGTTTAATGTTATTGACAGGAAAAAAAAACTAATCAAAAAAGTCAAAATTCTTTTTTTGCTATTCTTTTTTTGCTATTATTGACAGCAAAAAAAATTGAAAACAATCTCATAACGTTTAAAAGGACAAAAAAAGTCATTTGATGATTCGTTGTTGATAACAGCGAACCATCATGATTTTTTCTTTTGTCCTTTACAACGTTTTGAGATTATCTTCCATTACTAACAGCGAAACAAAGGATTGTAACTTTTTTTGACTAGCTTATTTATTTGTTGTTATTAACTACAAATAAGTTCTAACCTTAAACTCGAACACAAACACACTTATTTTGAGTTTTCTAAAAAAACTTACTTTATTTAATTTTTTGAATATCAACGACACTACCCATGCTGACATTATCAACAATTTTATGTTCTTCATTTTTGCAAGAATTCACGAAGTCTACATAGACAACATTAGAAAAAAAGTTTGCAGTTGTATATCTAGAATTTGGGTTTAATTGGATGTTATTTTAGAAAATCATTCGATAAAATTAGAAGAATGAAATACATACATACATACAACCTTAACTTAATAAAAACACAATTTACAAAAGAAAAAAAAACACTAAGACGTGTATTATACGTGATTAATATCTAATAACACAAATTATTAGCATTATTGACTTCTTGTTTTAATATTGTCTAATCGAGAGACGGTCACTCATAAAAATGTCAAAAACATTAATCTAAAAAATCTTAATAGAACATCTCTAGAAAAATCTAAGAAAAATATAATCTAGATAGTTCTAACAATGTAGAATGTTGAGTAATGATTAAGAAAAAAAAAAGTAGAAAAGTCTAGAATGTAGCTTGTTTGTAACCGACATATGCTAGCTATAAATACTAGCTATTAGTTATGACTCAAGTAGTAGTTGTAGAAAAAGATTTTAATAGAGAAAATTACATATAATTCTTTTGTTATTAGTATTACTTTCTCTGCATATTAAAAAACTCATTATTTTGTATCTCTTAATTTTCATACATTTGGTATCGGAGCCGTAAGCATACCCAACTAAAAAATAAAAACGGAAAAAACTCCATAATTTTATAAAACTTGTTAAAAAAATACCCAATGGCCAATAACATTGCAAATTTTCCAATACCAATTTTTGGGGAGAAAATTATGATTTTTGGAAGATAAAAATGAAGACATTATTAAGTTCCCATGGTTTACAGAAATACGTAGATGAAGGGTATCAAGAGTATAAAGATGAAATCAGTTTGAGTGATTCGAAAAAGAAAAAGCTCAAGACAGAAAGAATGCAGGATGCCAAGGCGTTATATATAATACAATTTGCACTTGCGAATATACGATTTTTACAAGAATATCAAGGGTCGATACAACGAAGGAGGCATGAGAGATATTACAACAAGAGTTTCAAGGAGATAGCAAGGTGAGAAGTATTAAACTTCAATCTCTAAGAGGTGATTTTGAAAATTTAAAAATGAAAAAAGGAGAATTAATGAAAGATTATTTTTCAAAAGTAATAGAAATTGTAAATCAAATGAAGTCATATGGAGAAAATATATTAGATTAAAAAATTGTTAAGAAAATATTGTTAACATTAACTAAACATATGATGATATTAAGGCCATAATTAAAGAAACAAAAGACTTATCAAAAATTTCAGTCAAACAACTTATGGGATCTTTAAAATCCCATAAACAAAGAAAAAATAGACACAATAATGAGGAAAGTGAAGAGACTCCTCTTCAAGTAAAATTTAATATGAAATACAAAAATAATGTAATGAAGAAAAATAATGAAAATGGAGAAGAAAATAAAATGAAAAATAAAAGTTTAGAGACTTTTGTATCTCTTAATTTTCCTAGCTAAAAAAAAAGAGGGGCGAACCTGCAAGATAAGCCAAAGAGCATAAGTAGCAT
Source organism: Amaranthus tricolor (assembly GCF_026212465.1). Classification (NCBI taxonomy): domain Eukaryota; kingdom Viridiplantae; phylum Streptophyta; class Magnoliopsida; order Caryophyllales; family Amaranthaceae; genus Amaranthus; species Amaranthus tricolor. Next base: position 29,885,883 of record NC_080050.1, on the reverse strand, counting down.
CTGCCAAGAGTATCAAAATGGGGCCTTTGAGTATACAATTCAATGGTGTGTCTAGTAATTTCTGTGCATTTTCTGGATTCCAATTAAAAAACTTCACCTGAGGTCCCTTTTGAAAGCCACAAATATCATAGCCCATTTCTACTATTGTCCCCATTAACTTTGCTAACCCATGCATTTTCCATATCATTATCATTATGTTTTCTAAACATAAAAAAATAAAATGTAAGTGAGAATATTTTTTTTTTTAGACTTTTAACTTTTGAGTTTAGTCGGCTATCAGAGTTTTGGCTGTTTGGTTAATCAAACAGAAAAAAAATTATTTGACAAAAGGCCGTAAGTCAACTGAAAAGGTGATTTTAAAATCAAAAATAAAAAGCTTATATAAGCATTAGCTTTCCACATTTTGATCCATTATTTCTCTACTAGCCATTTGTTTGTTTATTTTATGTTTTTTCACTTTAAGAGATAGAAATTTAAATTTGATTTTTGAAGTATAAATATTGAAGACAAAATATATTCATGTGAGATTTTGTTAGATTCATCTTCATGCAAAGAATTTTAATATACTTCCATAAATTTTACAATTTTTTGTGATGTGTACTAAGAGATCATCATCATCATCCAACCTAGTATATCCCGCTCATTGAAAAAAACTATGAAGAAGTTAAGTAAAAATACTAAGAGATATCAAGGCTTAAAATTGACTTAAACAACTAACAAATAAGTCAATACCACCAAATAGTCAAACCAACACTAAATAGCTAATCAACAATTAATTATCAAACACCGCTCTATTTAAAACAAAGATGTAGAGTTGAGCATACCTGAAAAACACAGCTAAGATGATAGTCATGGCAGGAATTGGCAGAAGCAGCTGCTAATGTTCATGAGGTATAATGATCCTGCAACACATATGTGGTTGATTTTTTTATTACTTTTTCTTTTTCATTATACTTGTAACATTTGGATTTTTTACGTAATTTAATATGTTATTTTGATCATTGATATTAAATTATGCATAATTAAAAAATTTTAAAAGTTAATTTCATGAAAATATGCGATTAATCGATTCAAATAAGATCCTACTTGACTATATTTTTTTACACATTAACCGCAATGGCTCATAATATATAAAATAAGCTTCATCGATGGATATTGCTAATCGTCGTGATATAGCAAATAATTCAGAACGGAGTAAATAACACTTAATTTATAATTTCAACTCATAAAAAATCTACGCAAATAGCTCTCCCTTTAATTTTTGAATTATATCAAAATAAAAAAAAATAGAGTAAGAGTTATGTTTATTTAATTTTATAATTGAGCAAAAAATACTATAGTTTCCTCCATAAATTTTGATTAAATCATCAAAAAATTTTTATTAAAAACAATTAAAAATCACTCTTGACCCTGATAAAATAAATTTCCAATTTTCCTTTTAAGGATTCTTTTAAGGTATGTTGAAAACAATAGCCCTATTCTTATTTGGCATGTGATTCCCTGTATATTCTGTTGAATCTACCCCTATTCAATCTTTTATTTTCTGAAAATCTTTTGTTTTCTGAAAAACAATAATGATTTTATGAGTATGTTTGACAAATGATTATTGATTGTTAGTTATTGGTCATTTTAGTTGGTTAGTTTGATTTGTTGGAAGTGTTGACTATTTTTATTGGCTTTTAAGCTAGTTAGATAAGCCAAGTATGTAGGGAGATGTTTAGTAAAAATTTAATATTAGTTCACTGTTTATTAGTGAAAAATGAGCTAATAAACCATAAACAATTGAAAGAAGCTAACTTCCTTATCTTTTCGTTTCGATTTAAAGTCAATTTTTCGGCCGACTGAAAGTCATTTATTAATTATATTTTTTTTGAATTTTTGAACAACAAAACCACTAATCTAAAAATTATTTACCAAAACACACTATGAAGTTTTTTCAGATACTGGAAGTATATGTAATCCATAAATTCTTTTTCATTACGATTTACAATTTATATTATCATTGATTCATTTCAATACTCTCGCAAACATATTTAATTTGCTCAATTACCTTATGTTCAGCGCCATTTTAAATATTTTAGTGGCTTTGTTCGAATTTTAAAATTTTGGGCTCCAATGATAGATAAATATATTTCAAAATACAATTAAGAGACAAAAAAAAAAAAAATCTTTTACTTTATTTGTAAATTAATTACAATTTAAGTTAATGTCAAAACCCAAACAAATTAGGCCCTTAAAAATCAAGGGGCCCTAAACTCTAATCTATCTTGCAAGTTATCTTTGACAGCATTCTATTTTATGGATATGAGTTGTTGCCTTCTTTCCTTTTCCGACTCTATTTATAATCCCTATGAGCGAAATACACTGAATTTAATAATGCTGATAATGATGCACATGTAAATCTCAGTTAATTTGTGTTGTACACTTACGCTATTAGAAAAGACAACATTGTTAAAAATAAAAACTCAAATTGTTGTATGAGACAATTTTATCGAAAGACGTGCCTTATACATAGATTAAATAGTCCATTTAATATTTTATATTATGAAAATGTAAACTCCTTATTTAAAATTATTTCACCGAAAACAATCTCTCATGAGAATACCTCACTATAATATATTGTTATGTGCTAAAGTAGCCCTTATAGCATGCAAAGACCTTAACCCTTTGCACAAAGATCCATCAAAAAGCCTACAAACCCATGAATGTTGAAGCTATCAAGGGCTATCTTCAAAGGCCCAAAATACTAGCTAGACACTAGTAGTACAAACTTTGTACCTAGTATATACGATAAAAATAATTTTTATAATAGATACAAATTAACATATTTATTTGTGAAAACTATTGAGAGATAACCCAATTTGAAGCATTGCCTTGCCCAACTTTAGAACTAACTAAATCATCATGGCCCAAATATACCCAATAATCTCTTTAGCTTAAAAAAAAAAGTTAACTTTAATAAAAAAAAGTGTTTTTAAAGTTATTTTTCAAAATAAGCGTTTATATTTCAATCTGCGGAAAGGAAGTTTTGCTATTATAAATTATAAAATAATTCCTCCGTTCTATTTATTTCACATTATTTTTCATATTGGTCTGTTTCACTCGTTTTGTGGTATTTTTATTTTTGGATAATGACCCACCATTTTCTTTAAATATCATCTATACATTTTAACTCTTTTTTAAATTTATCCACGCAATTTATTTTCTCCATTAATTTATTATCAATATCCATTTTTTCTTAAAAAACACTCTATTTCTCTTTCATGTAAAATCAAAAGGACAAATTATTTTCTCATTAATACTAATTCCAAAAGAGGACGGGTATATATGTCGGCAGAAAGATTACTTTGACCAAAAATTACTCACCCTATCTGAATGAATTTGGAATAAAGAGAAAGTGTATGATTTTTAAGAAAAAAGTAAATAGTCATAATAAATAAAGAGATAAAATTAATTGTTTAAATAATATTAAAAAAAAGTTAAAATATATAAATGAAATTAAAAAAAAATAATAAGTTATTGTCTAAAAATAAAAATAATATTTAAAAAAAATAACACAAATCAATATGATAATTAATGCAAAAGCACGGAACTAAATATGTCGTCTATTGCCACTTGTAGAAAGAGATGTAATAAAAGTACAGATACAATGTATCTGCAAACTTTCAGTATCATTTCATTGGCTAAATTATCCCCCAATTCTCAATGTTTATGTATTCAATTACTAGTGGCATCCCACATAATTGCAACATTTAGATCTCCGCCGTCTACCAAATTCCCATTCCGAAACGGTTTTTTTTTGTCTACATTTAGCCGAAGAGATTGCTACTTGCCTCATTCTCGAATTTCTTTTCAATCCCAAATAAGTTTCTCTTTTCTTAATCAATTTATGTTTTCCTTTCTGTCTCTATATAAATTTTAAAATTAATTCTGGTATATATTGAGTTTTACTTTGTATGCTAAATTGTTTTTTTTGTTTTTGTTTTGGGTTTCTTGTGATTCCATTCAGTTGTCTTAAGCTTATTTAAAGCTAGAAAGATTGTGGATTTTATTTAATTATTTCCTGTGAATTTAACTTTTCTGGGTTGTTTTTATATTTGGGTGTTTATTTAATTTAAGAAATAGGGTTTAGGGATTAGATTTATGATCTTTAATTTCTGGGTAGCTTTATATTTGCAACATTAATTTCATGGGTTTTTAAGTTATGAGAAACAAAATTTAGGGTATTAAAATAAAAAAAGTGATTTTAGGTTTTGGGTAGAATTGATGGAGAGTAATTTGACATTAGGGAATATGATGCCTAGTGGGTCTACTTATGGAGGTTCTGATTTGCAAGGATCCATGAGAGGAAATCACCATCAAAACCCTAGTAGCCTTCAGCAACAACACCATCATTCTCAACCTGTGCAAGGTTTAATGAACCACCCATCTAATGTTTTTCCTATTCAAATGGGGCAAGGACATAAGTGTGATCATCCGAATTTGGGGGGTGATTATAAGGTGGAGAAGGGAAAAAATTCGGCCACAGACGAGGATGAATTGAGTTCTAATGAAGGGGGAGTAGAGGGACAATGTGATCCTTGTAAGGGAAAGAGAGTAGCTCAATGGCAGCGCGTAAAATGGACTAATTCGATGGTAAAGCTTTTGATCACGGCTGTTTCGTACCTTAGTGAAGAGAGTTCCTTAGAGGGTTGTACCGGAGGGAGAAGGAAGTTTTTGAATTTGCATAAGAAGGGTAAGTGGAAATCGGTTTCGATAGTTATGGCCGAGAGGAGATTTTTCGTTTCACCTCAGCAGTGTGAAGATAAATTCAATGACTTGAATAAGAGATATAAGAAACTGAATGATATTCTTGGGAAGGGAATTACTTGTCAAGTTGTTGAGAAACCGGCACTTTTGGATATGATGGATCATTTATCGGAGAAAACGAAAGATGAAGTTAGGAAAATTTTGAGCTCAAAACATTTGTTTTACGAGGAAATGTGTTCGTATCATAACAATAATAGGTTACATTTACCCCATGACCCGGCACTTCAGATGGCTTTGCAGTTGGCATTGAGAAGTAGAGATGATAACGATCCCGATTCTAGGAGAGACCCTCATGAAGACGATGAGGATGATCATGATTTAGAAACCGATGATCATGAAGAATACGAAGAAAACTATAGTAGGGGATCAAGAGATCCTTTTAAACGGATGAAACAAGGGCTAGGTCTTGAAAATTTTAGCTTTGGGGCACAAGCTACGCAGGATTATAGCAAGGGTTTTCAAATGCAATTACATAATCAATGTGCTGAAAATCCGAATGCAGCTTCTTTGCAGATGCAATGGTTGAGATCCCAGTCAGTTCACTTAGAAGAACAGAGGCTAAAAATTGAATTAGAGACTTTGGAGTTGGAGAAAGAACGATTCAAGTGGCAGCGGTTTTGCAAGAGAAAAGATCGCGAGTTAGAAAAGCTCAAGATGGAAAATGATAAGATTAGGCTCGAAAATGAACGTATATCATTGGAATTGAAGCGAATGGAAATGAATGTTAAAAGCACTCCTTGATTATCCTGTTAAAAGGGTTTATAATTGACTAATAATGTAGCTTATGTCTTTCAGTTTGACATCTTTCGCAGCAGACACTTTGTTGTGGACATGGGATGAAGCTGAGACTAGTAGAGGGTAAAAGATGCTTGCATTTATCTAGTATTTGAGTTATAAATGGTAGCTATTACAACCCTTTTTATTGCAATTTGATATTGATTTTCTTATTGTTTGCATTGTTGATTAGCCTGTGTAGATGTGCTAACAAAATTGTACCTGTTTTTCATTGTGTTATTTTTTCATGAGCGAGCATGCCGGTGAATCACAAATTCTTGTAGGAGACGATTTCTTTGAGAGGCCGTCTCTCATTGGGTCTGCTCATAAAAGAAAATGTAGAGTATGTTACTCGGTGGGCATTAAGGATATTGTAAGTAAATATTAAGGATATGGTGAGTAAGCATTAAGGATGATGTAAGTAGGCATTAAAAATACAGTAAGTAGATGTTAAGCTTTAATAGGCTGGACTTTAGAGACGTCTCTCAGGAGATCAGTTGGCTGGTGAATTTAACAAATATTTGCCATTTTGCATTCTCCTGGAATTTCATCACTAACAAGGGTCAAATTGCGTACGTCCAATCTCCCAAGCTCCGCTTTGGTGGGAGTTACTTAATGATACTGGGATAATAAAATATTGTTGTTGTCATATTTTATTTTGCATTAGCGACTGGCTTTTGTTTTTTTCATCAGCAATTTATTGCAATGAGCAGACATTTGTTCCCATGCTCTAGCAGATCTTTTGAAGTACTTCTGTATTGGCTTTCCTGAAGTTTTTAATATTGTCTTCTATGAAGAACTTACAACGTAAGTCAATCGGGCTGGTATACCCATGTATTACTTGGATATGTGTTCAAGTGACTGACTTGACTGAAGCTCGGTATTTCGAAACAAAATTGTATTGTTCAAGTGTTCCACCCATGTTTGAGTATCAAGGGTCCAACATGGACACACTGTTACTTGAGTCAACATGAAGATTCGAGTTGTAGAGCTTATAAAAATGGTGAATTGCTCGCTTTTATCTCTCGTTCAGCTTATAAATGTGTGCTTGTTTGCCAAATTACTGTTTAGGACCGCAAAGTTTGCTGGTATATATCTAGAAACTAGGTGATCCTTACAAATATGTTACAAGTTTATTTTGCTGTTTTCCATGGATGTTTTTGGCTGGATTTATGGTGCAGTTTAGAAAATAGTTCTCTTTAGGGGCAGTCATCTGTTCTGTTTTACTGGTTGGCGCAAAACTACTAGAACTGAATTTGTTGAGTATAGAATTCTGCACTTCATCAAAACTCGGGTAAACGAGTTTATTTAGTTCTTGTTCCTCTGAATTTCATCCTTACCAGATTGGCTTGATTCTTGATTTAGCCATCTGTTCTGTGACAGTCACCAAAGAGAATTGGGTGTCATGTCATGCTTGGAATCAGTGTAATGGGAGTGATGCGGTTATCGTAATGTCAAATGTCAGGCGAAAGCATGAGATATTACTTGAAAATTGAAATGCCTCTAAGTGCGATTGTTTACCATTTTCAACACGAGAAATATTGGACGGAGTTTTTGAAAACCTTTAGAATGCATCTAATGCGATGTGGTGTAACTTTGTTTTTGCATTATGCTTGAGACTCTTTCACTTACTGAAAAATCTCGGTGCAATTTTAGCTCGACTCTTCTAATAGATGATCTTTGATTTTTTTCTTCCCTAATTTTGCTATATTATTTGTGGGATGGTTTTTAGTTTTGGTTGATCGTTAGTGGAAGAATAAGATAGAATACAGATGGATTAAAGAAATTTGCGTCCATATGAATAATAAAAATGTTGCAAATTAAAATATGCGTCCATGTTTGAGTGGAAGCATCTTCATGATTTGCACTCTTTGGTAAATTTTCAGTCCCATAACCAACTATAGAGGATACAATTGATATCATACTAACTGACATCAACTTCGACTTCCTAGACGATTGGTGATCACAACGTCTCCTCAAGCACTGATCGAGATATTCGAGACCAAGCCCGGTAAAAATCGAGAAATGGGTCACTTTGCTCCAGGAACATTGCTACAATAAGATGTTGATTCGTAACTTGAGACCCTTTGTTTGAAAGTCGATCCGCTAGTGTTATTTGAGCTGATTGCAAAACGAATGAACGAGTATATGAAATCAATTTTTGAATTGATCTTTCAAGTACACGAGTCTAGTGTGTTTGTTATCTTGATAAATGTCTCGCAAAAGCTCTCAAACGAGTCTGGTGTGTTTGTTACCCTCTTAAGCCGTATCAACCGGAGATGATTGTTTAGAGATTATTAAAGATTTTCCTATAAATCCAAGTAAGGATATTGGCATCAATGATAACCCATTCATTTGAACCTATTCTGAAACCATGTAGGATATTATCCCTTGCTTAAGTTTCTAATTTTATTATAATTTACAAAGAGTACAAAATACTAATTGCAAAGAGAGTATCAAAAAAAGTTGATATTTTCTTAAAAAAATTAAAATATTTAGTTGATCTTTTCATACTATCAAAAAAAGTTGACATTTTCATAAAAAATTTGCATTAACTAATATAGTTTATCATTTCTTCATAGAAAAGTAGAATTAGGAGAAAATAAAATATTTGAGTGAAATAAACCACAATATTTTGCCAAAATTAAGACCATCAATGCAACAACCACATCATGTAGAGAAAATGGATATGATATATGGTTATGGATTAAACATTTTGGTTTGGAGGAAATTTTCCTAAAAGGCTATCTTTTCTATGCTTCATTACTTGGTTTGAAAAGTGAATTTAAATGGGAAATTTGAGTGGAGAAGTATTTCCTATTATTTTTCCCATTGAAATTATTATATTTAGAACTTTTTAGGAGATACTTATTCCTTTGTAAGGTTAATATAAAGTTTTATTATTGCCTATTTATCGCTAAAAACTAATTTTCTGTTTTAAGTTTTCTCTGTCTTTTTATTTTCTTACTTCTTTTTATATTAAAAAATAATAATAATAAAAGTTAATATTACCGTAATCTCTATTTATACATTTCCATTCTATAACATCTTCATCAATTATTCCAAACACCTCTTTAATGTAAGAGCATTTAAGATAACAAAACGATTTCGATTGGTCTCTAATAACGATATTATCTTTAACTTTCATACATATAGTATTATTCATTATAAATGAACAAAAATCAAAACCTTTTGCCTCCAAAAATGGACAAATTAAATTACCATTTATTTTAAAAACACTATTTAAAGAAAATGTAAATATATTTTTGATGTTATTTATTGTTGCGGATCTTACATAAAATCTCTTTGAAACTTCTTTGAAACTTCTATACTATATGACAAAGTCTAACAGAATTGAAATTGCCCACATATATTTGTTGTGTAGTACACTCTATTACTTAATAGATAGTATTCTTTTGCAAGGAACAAGCAATAATGTATAACAATCTTTATATTGCAAAAAGAATTGCCCTCAATTTTCTAAATATAATGCCTCTTGCTTGAGTATTTATGGATAATTACATATGTCTAGTTAAAAAGATTAAGATACTTTAGAATCGATTTTTAACCCAGTTGAAGTACGTAGTAGTGTATCAATTTTTCTAGATAAGGTTATGTTTTCGAATCTTATTGTCCCTATCAGTATTCATCCTCTTCCTTTAGTCTAGATTGTACCAATATATTGTAGGACGCTACCTAATATCTAGTTTGCGATCACATCACGTTTGAACTTAATTATAAATAGTTTATTTTAGACATTGCAGCTATAGGGTTTAGCGGCAGATCTTAGGTCATAAGTTTAAAGCCAAGGTTAGGGATGGTAACGGGTTGGATCTAGCCTTCTCATTTTACTGATTTCAATGAAAGGGCTTTGGGTAAAGGAATTTTTAAAATAAAACGATCTTAAGGATCCACGGGTCCGGGTTTAGATATTTATTTGAGACCTGAATCCAGATTCGTCAAATAGAAATAGATTCAGATTCGATCCGGATCCGACGGGTCTAAAATTTTAAGACCCAAACCTGCAAAACGAATTTCGAATTCAAGGATTCGGACCGGAACCAAGATCCATTGTCATTCCTAGCCAAGGTGATTACTTAAAACCTAAAAACTTGGAGGGTCAAGAAACTCTTGACCTCTATTTTAAAAATTATAATCTTAATAACTAAGGCACATATTTTCTTTTAATAACAAAACGCAACATTTTACTTTTGTATATTGGCCATAAAAATTTCATGGGTTCTGGCCCATTCGGCCTACATGAAGATCCATAGGTTGTTTGGTGATTATTTCTAAGGTCGACTTATATCTTGTAAAATTGGTTTTAACTTTTAGTATGGTCAACTATTATTGGCGTTCACTCAAAAAACTATTTTTTGTGTTTGATAAAACAATTTCATTTTTATCATTTTGAGGGATGTTTGACAATTGGTTGTTGTCTTTTTTAGTTGGTTTGTTTGACCAGTTAAAATTTTTGGTTGTTTTTGTTAGTTTTTATGCTAACTGAAAAAGCCAGCTATTTGTGGAAGAGAAAAGTGAACCAACCAAAAAAGCTAGCTGAGAGAAAAAGTGAACCAACCAAAAAAGCTAGCTGGAGCAGCCTTTCATTTTGGCTTAAAAGTCAACTTTTTAACTGTTTTAAAAGTCATTTATCAAACACTTTTTTGGCTGTTTGATCAACTAATAAGTCAAAAGCCAAAAACCAACCAAAAAATTAAGAAAAAGCCGTAAACCAAACACAAAAATGAATTTTTAAATGTCAAATTTGAGAAGGTGCATTATGATATTTAAGAGCTTTTATTAAAAAAAAAAAATTGAAGAAGCCATAAACCTTTATTACTCTTAACATTTCATTATTATCATTCTGGATATTTACTACTATTTTCACTATTTACTATCGATTATCCAATATCAACTCGGGGCAATATATAGTGAGCGAAGATGATTCATTGATGTTTTAGTGAGCAGAAGCAAGTTTGATTGTGAATATGCATGCCAAGGATTAAAATTATCTAAAGTTAAGAGAAAGATCATGAAGATCATACCAGAACTTGAAATTACAGGAGATTAGTTGGCTAATTGCTTAACCTTAACCTCGTAAGAGCTTCTATTTCCTACGGTCTACAAAAGTTCAATCAATTCATATAGTGACCAATAAAAAAATAAGCGAGTGACATCAAATTGTAAGTTGGTAAAATCTTCTGATTTTAATTAAAATAAAATTTGCAGAGGTAAAATCAAAATACGATTTTATTTGATTTTACGGTCATACGATTTAACAATTTGAATTTACAAATTTGTTTTTGAATTTTTTTTTTCAATTTTTCTTATGTACCATCTTTGATTAATTTTTCTTACAATTTAACGATCCATCATCATAATTTTTAAAAAATGAATTTCTTCATCAGTATAAAAATTTAAACTAATTATTAAATGTTTTTCTATTTCATTCTAAAAATGAAGTGAATAAAACTTTTAATTAACAAACTTAAACTTTTGTGATGAATAATTATAACTAAATAGCAAATTTAAGCTTATTGTAGAATTTTACGATTCTACGAATTGATTCTACAGGTCTGAACAATTCCAATTATAAATTCCCATTTTACACCTTTGGTTGAAGGTAGATAACAGACAATCAACACTTATATACTCTTTAAAAATAGGGTCAGAGAAATATGATTAATTTTACCCCAAAAGTGAGAGTACTATTAAAAGCAAAACCCTATATTTTATACTTATTTGCTAACCAAGACAAGTTGGTATAGAAAGCTAAAAACAAGGATATGATAAGTGAAAGAAAAGAAGAATGATAGATAAGTGAGTGAAAGAATTAATTGGCTCTTGGTAGTTTGTTATGGTTGCTACTTGCTATTGTTGCAAATAGAGTAGAAAAGTTGAAAAAAAAAAAGAATAAAAGTAATGTAGGAGTAAAGGCAAATGGTAATGGGAAGACAAGGGGGTCAAATTGGTTTGAAAAGGACTAATATAATGTGTAGAAAAGGCTTATCCAGTAATGTTATATGTTTCACATCAAATGAAAAGAAATAAAAATTGTGATTGTCATTGGAGTTAATCTAATGAAAAAGATACCATAAGTGGGCATGACCAGTCATTCTTTCTTTCTATTTCTCGCCTTTTTTTTTTTTGATCTAGTCTCCATCCATATCACCAAATCGAATTTGGAGTAATAATTTTTTATGTGGAGTTATTTTCAATTAATATGTTAATGTTATATGGGTAACACAGGGTAAAATTTATAACCTTTGCATTACACCGGTTTTAATTAGAGCTTATATGAATATGAATTTAGTGAGTAGTAGGTGTTATGAGTATAACAAGTTTTTTGTCTATCATGGAAAGTAGACAAATGATGAATACGAGGTCTTATTCGCCCATAACCGCTCACCTTATACTTTTTTATAATGATTTATAGGATAAAACCCTCGTTTGGTTTGTGTGAAGTCAACTTTCTTGATCTTGAGTGAGTCTTGTTTACATACCCATACAAATTTATCATGGTATTAGAGCGCACAATTACTCATCAGCCGAAAATATAAAAAAATCTTAACCTTCCACAAACATCTTGCGGGTTCGAAAAGAAAGGTGTACCTGTCCATTTAAAAAAATTGATCTCATATGTGAGGGGGACTGTTGGAAATATCATATGTGATGTCATATCAAAGAACTAAAGAGAGGTCAAGTAACATATGTTTGATAAAATACATTTCTTATAATCAATTAGTTTTAGAAAGGAACCTCACGTGGTTTGTGTGTATGTAGTCGATTCTTCTTTAGTGCAGGTCTTGTTATATGCAAGTCCAATAATAAATTTTATCAGCTTTAGTAACATTAAAAGTATGTGATATTATGAGTTATGTGTTTATGTACTTGCTTCATAGATGTCTGGAGGGGTTTTAGGAGTCCTATATATTTTATATGAGTTAATGAGTTATATCATTACGTGTAGTTGTTTCACATTTGTTTGGCTGTTTTTGCTATTGTGCTAATAATCTGTCTAAACCAAAAACCAATGTAAATCCAACCGGATATAATTGTGATGGATATACTTAGTTGGTAATAATGAGTAAGTATGAGTTTAAATACATACCTATGTGAATAAATGTGAATATAGAAATCTGAATCGTCATAAATAGTGAATAAGAAATGGACATAAATATTTTAGGTAGACATAGATATAGTGATGAAAGTATCTACACCCACCCTTTTATTTGGTCATCCCTTATAATTTCATAATATATATATATACATGGGTGAAGCCAATTTTGAATTGATTGAGTTATTTTAGAATTAGGTTAAATTAAATTGAATTGTCAATACTTTGAGTCAAGGAGTCGTGAGGGATGAGAGAATAGGTTGGCTATACTGTTGGGCGCTGGGTCATTTACCAAAAGAAAGGGGGACCCCTCCAGCCAAGTCCTATCCAAGTAGGGCACTAATGACTACTACTAATTACTGCTCTCAACATGGGTTTTTGGGTTTACATTTACATTCTTTGGTCCACCACCTCATCCCGTTGCTCGTTTGGGCCCTCACCCTTTTTCGCTTCCACACCTCTACATGTAATTGTATTACTGTCTTAAAATAATTATTTATGATCTTAAAGTGATTACTTACTATTTTATAGTGATCACTTTTTATAGTCTTAGAGTGAACGCTTAGAACCTTAAAGTGAATACTTATAATCTTAAAGTGATTACTTACAGTTTTAAAGTGATTATTTTTCATAGTCTTAAAATTATCGCTTAAAACCTTAAAATGATCATTTAGAAAAATGAGCTAACTATATGGCTCATCTTCTTGGCAAGACAGTCTTATACAAAACTTATTGTAATTAATTCATTTTTTTCCTTTTTTTTAGCCATTTTATATTGATTTTTGTACATATAATCATATTTTTAGTGATTTTTAATTGATATTTATAGGTATAATTATTTTCATTCTTTTCTCTTTATTAGAGATTAGATTGATTTTAAGAGTATAATTATTTCATTCTTTTTCTTGTTTTCAAAAGATTCTGAGTTGATGTTTAAGATTTTTGGCATTGTTGTTATAATTTTTATTACTATATTTGATTTAATTATTTGATTTAAGATCACCTTTAAAAAAATCTAAAATAAGCAAAGTCTAAAAAATACTTGTCATATATTTTTACTCTACCCTTACATTTGTATTAAACTATACGATCATAAAGGAGAGTGACAAAAAAAGGTAAACACAACTCATAATATATATCATTGATTTTTTTTTTAAAAAAGAAATAACATTTGCAACGTTTTTTTTAATTAAAATAAGAAATATAAATTGCAACGTTTTCTTTTGCCTATATTCTCTTATGTGCGAGAGTCATTGTTTGGTGGGTTGTTTTTATTTTCCTATTTTTATTTCATGCAATAATCATATTAATGTTAGTATTTTAGTCGTTGTTGCTCTATTGTAACAATTGTACTGTATACTTTTTTTTATGGAAAATTTATATAATTTAAGAAAATTACATTTATGAAGTAAATTGTTATAAGTAAATTAGACGGTATTCAACATAGTATATGAATTGCTTCAAGTTTAAAGTATCATGTACTTTTCAATTCATTCATGTAACAATGTAATATTATAATATAAAATTATAAATGTATTAAATGTGTTGCTATTTTAGTTATTTTGATAATATATTAAATATATACAAATAAAAAGTTAGAGACAACATCATCACATTTCTTGTTCTAAATAAATCATTTTTATTTAGTATATAATCATAGTAGGCGGAAGAATCGAAAAAATCGACTTCGATGATTATGTTGGGTTGAGATGTTGTTTATGATTTGGTCCCAACAAAACCTTCACATGTTCATGGAGAGAAGGATTACGAGCGTTTAACTTGTGAAAGAGATTTTATTCAGAATTGCTTGTAAAGCTTTTAGTCATATGATTGTTTTTTTACTTAGATGATTGCTTTGGCCTATATATTTTGGTCAATTGGTGTTATTTTTTGCTTGCCTTTTGTTATGTCTTCTTTGTGGTCCCTTTGGGTGTTTTTGGGGCCTTCGCAGGGCTGATACCTGTTTTTTTTTTTTTTTATTTTTATTTTTATTTTTTTTTTAATAGATTTTAATTAAATTTTTTAATTTTCAAAAAAAATATCTTTATATTGCAAAGACTTAAGGGGAAAAATCAATTATTTTTCGTCCTTTTTCTTTCCTCGCTTTTCTTTTTTCCTAAAATATTATTTAAATATGATTTGTTAGTGTTAATTTATATACTCTAGAAGATTATAGATTAAATTACAGATAGATAAGGATAAGTCCACAAGCCCTCCTCAGTTTGGTACGTGATTAGCCATTAATTTATCTTCATTCTCCCGTTGATTGTCGTAGTCCCAGCTGTAACAACTAACAAGGTGAGGAAACGAAGAATTAAATATGTTATTTATTGACTTTTATATGCTTGATAGTAGTATAAGTTAAAGGATAATTTCCTCTTCTATATATTTAATTAAATTGGTGATGAAATAGATGGTAATGGCTAAGTTTTTTAAGAAAATTAGTCATGTTCATTTTATCTCATTTGATTTATTTTTTAAGTAAAAAATTATTAAAAGAAACTAATAATTTTACCAAAATATTTTAAAAAAACTTATAATTTTACCAAAATATTCATCTAACTAACTCTATTTAGTTTACCTTACAAATACTAGTGGAAAAAAACGTAACTGCTACTAATCATTTGCTGCGGTTTTTTATATACGCAGCAATAAATAGGAAAAGAATTAGGAAAAAAAAAATAGACAACAAATGCTGCGGTTTTTATGGTGCCCGCAACATATAACCATTTGGACACATCAAATGCTGCGGTTTTAAGGTTGCCCGCAACATTTAACCATTTTAAAAACGTGCCTTTTAACGTTACAATGCAAAACGTTTCTTCTGTTTCATTAAACCTACTGTCTTCTTCAAACCTTCAAACGCACGACTATTTCTTCAAGCTACAATCATCTTAGTTCTTGCTCTTCTTCATCATGTTGATGGGTATGATACAGATGAAGAGAATGTCGATGAGGATGTGGATCGTGTTGATGAGATGATGGAGGGAGTCGAGGATGAGTTAGGAAAACCACCTCGTGTTTTTGACTTGTTGACAGTTATATCCTAAAACTTTTCTATGTGAAAATTTCTTGAAATTAACTTATATCATGTTATTATTTGTTAGTAAAAATTTATAATGATTGTCCAGCAACTGGTTGACAACAGTTGTTAAATTCCACTTTATAAATGATTTTCTATCCTTACTCCATCAACTTCATTCATGCCTTTGTAAGACATTTGAGTAGTTCTCTTGAAACTTGTTCGAAAGTAAATTTGTTTCTTTACAAGTCCTAATAATACTACGCTCTTCCATGTAGTAACCATACTATCTTACGTTGCGCAATCATCCAAATTCAACATACTGCATTGTTCATACAAACATATCAGCTTTTATGAATAAGGTCACTCGATAAGACCAGTGTCACCCTAGTGAACTCCCTTATTCAATCATATTTACTTTAATTGTTCTAGGATGATCTTCCTCACTCTAAAATATTTTCAGATATTTGTTATTCAGAGATCTATACTATTATCCAGCCTTTTCATATATGATATTTGAAGTGAGTAAATTAAATTAAAGTGAATTAAGCAAATGTTCCATTAAAGTGAATTAAGCAAAAGATGTTTAGTAAACTTGAAAGATGGTTGCTATAGGTTATCATGCGTGCACTATGGGAGATTACTATTGAAAGTTCGCTCGATGGAAAGAGTATTGAGAATTGTTAGTAAAAGCAAGTCAAGCCCGAAATTTATAAGACCTTATGAGGTCATAGAGAAGATTCAGATTGTCCTATTCTTAAGTTTAGACGAGTTACGGGGTCGTAACTAAGTTTTAGGGGGGAGTAGAATGCGGTAGAATTTACAAATTTACATGCTTTTGATGGGTTGTTGAGTTCATTTGTGTCATAACTTCATGCTTTGCTCAGTTGTTCGTGTCAATTTGGGCGATTATAAATACTCGAAACTAAGTATGTATGACTATTTTGATGGATTGAGTATCCTTTTGTTAAAAGTATCAATAAAGTCACGATCTTTGAGTTAATTTTTAGGCTTAAAACGGTTAAAAACAGCTTCTTGAGTTATTAGAAATACAAATTTTCATGACTAGTGCCTTGTTACTCTAGTTTCGGGGATGAAACTCCTTTTAAGGGGGTAGCCTGTAACACCCCGTCATTCTTATGACATCATTAATTATTATTATTAAAAATTACTTTCGGATATTTTATAAACATATTAAATTATTCCGAGTTAGTCTTAATAAATTTTATTCGTATACGAATTTAAACATTAACATATTTATATTAAAAGTAAATTTGCGATTACTAAAATAAAGAGGTTTGAATTAAAATTATTATTTTATTAAATTTGTGAGTACACGAAAGTCCCTTGCAAGAAGATGAATATAGATAAATAAATAAATAACTTAATAAATAAATAAATAATAATAATAATAATAATAATAATAATAATAATAATAATAATAATAATAATAATAATAACAATAATAATAATAATAATAATAATAATAATAATAATAAAAATAACCATGATAAATAGGGCACGAAATCCTCGTTGCTTCCCCACCAGTCGTCACTTCCTTCCTTCCTTCTCCTCCTTTTTTCTCTCCTTTCCCCCTTGCTGTGCCGCCAGCAGCTGGCCCCAACCAACCACCCACGAGCAACCACCTGCACAGCCGTGTCACCTTCTCCCACGAGCAGTAAGCAGCAGCCCAGACACTGGCAATAGGCCGTGTCTCTTCTTCCCCCTCAGCAGCAGGCGCATCGAAGGACTCCACCAGCAGCAGTCGAATGTCCACCCTCCACCATCACCACAATAGCTACCTATACGCTCACTCTTTTTTAGTCCCCCCATCGTGAGCCATCTCCTCTTTCCTCTAATTAATTTTCTAGCTTTAATTGGAGTTTTATTAAGTGTATTGAGTTTGATGTTGGTTTTGTGTTAATTTCATTGAATCTTTTGTGGGTAAGAGTTTGTTGATGAATTGAACATATTTATGATTTAGGGTTTGAAGTGTGATTAGAAATTATGGTTTGTGTGTTCATTGTGTATTAAATTGGTTTGATCTTATCATGGGTAATACAAATGGTGTTATCCTTGAGCATGTAATAGTAGGGTTTGATTTAGAAATGAGATTACTAGTAGTGTGTGCGTTGTATGCTACTTTGGTGGTGTTATGAGTAATTGAATAACATGAGTTGTTTTAAGAGTTGGTTAATTATTGTTGTGATAATCAGTAATGATTTTGATTAAGCTCGACTATAGTTATGATTCTGGTGGCCAAATTGGGAGTAATAGATGCCAATTGTTGTGATTACAAGTACTTTTAGTAGGTCGTCATTAAATTCATAAATGCATAATCTTAGTAAGGTGATGAGAATAATATAAACTTATTGTAGAAGGTTTTTAAGTTGCTTGTGGATGCTCGATTATAGTCTCTCTAACTCTGGAGAATGTAGCGAAAGATTTCGCGATCCAACCGCTTTAAGAATTGTCATCATGCCATATTAGTGTCATATTTAACATTGTGAGACTTAAGTGTGGATTGTTGTTTTATTTTCTAAGATAATGTAAATAGTTATAAATCAAAGTTAGTTGATGTAAGGAAACGGTTCTCATAACCCTTTTATTCTTTTGTCGATGGAAAGACTTGTGTTATTGTTGAATTAATGATCATGTTTGGTGTTGAATGAGTTGCGTACATCCTAGAATTAATTGAAAACTTGTCATGACTGGATGATAGTGGCTACTTTGGCTTTCAGTTGGTATGACAAAGTAGTTAAGGGAACTTATTAGTTCTATTCCTAACTTGCATAGGTTCCCAGTTCATAAGAGGAAAGTAGAACCTTTGTTGGGTGATTTCATAACTTTTTGGTCGTGCAGTGACGCTTACAGGTACGTAGACGCAGTAATTAACCCTTATATACAATTTTCCTTCAAGAGATCATTGTTATTGTTTATTGTGATAATATGCATTGTAAACTATGAGGTACTAGTAAATACACTTTATACGAAAAGCTATCGACTATGAAATCCTTGCGCTTAGAATAGTTATAGGGAATGAGAGTGTTAGTAGGAGGCGGGGACCATCCACTTATTTATTTAAGAATTGGAGTATGCCTTACTTGGAGTTAGAATGACTCCTTTATAGGTGAATTTCATATTTTGTTGAGTGGCTCAATGGGTTTTGGCGTGCTGCTATCCAAGGGCGCTCATTAATAGTCGAAAGTGGGAGTTATTCCCATCTGATAAAGTATTAGATCTTGATTAGCTGGCGCGACTCAACTGGATTATATCTGGTTGATTTAGTAGTCCCCTAGGTGAGATCCGACGGGATCACCGTAAGAGGGGTATGAGCATGCTTTTGTCATTGAGCGTCGGATGACCGATATGCCCCTTGACCGAGGTGTTACCATGCAAGCCTTGCAAACCCCAATATGGTGGCCTCTTCACTGGTTTAGTACCCCAGTGTGTTAGTTTTTCCCGAAGGTAGGATCTGAGAGGGTCAGCTGGAGGGGGCATGAGCTCATACTTTGCCATGGGCGCTGGATGACCAATAACGCCCTTGGTCGTGTCACTATGCCAGGAAGTAGAGAAAAGATCCACTGATAGAAAGTTATTCAGTGATAGAAGTTTTATTCATTGATCGAAAAGTTATTTAATGATAGAAGGTTCATTCTTTGATAGAAAGCTTACACTTACACATTGATAGAACAATTACTCATTGATAGAATATCTACTCATTAAAAGAATAATTTATGCTAGTGAGAAGTGTGCCTAAGTTAAGTTACCTCAAGGGTATTACAGACTATGATCACACTTACCTTAAGATAGACAAGCTCTATAAGGTCATGTGTTAGGTATTCTATTAATGCCTTGGTTGAGTTGATGCTATGCGTGTTTTGCAAGAGTTTATGTTTAAAAAGAGGAGCGTGAAGACCTGCATTCTACCTAAGAACACATGATTCGGGTTGGAAAGGACGTGATGAGATCAAGAAGTATAAGTGGACGATAAACGGTTACTATCTGTGCTTGTGTTTTATGAAATCATTTTATGTTGTTGTATAACATAATGTTATCTAAAAGTTGGCCTTATTATATTTGATGCTAGTTACTGACGTGTACGTGTTTGTTTTTATGTTTGATTGTTGATGACCTTCTATGATTGTCCTGCTATGACACATTGGTCTTTGGTCTAATGTCGAGAATAGGAGGATCATAGACAAGCGTAGCAGGTATTGGAGCTTCTTTTGCATTGCATTGCATTGGGGGAGAGTGATGAGGGTGAAGCATAACCTGTGTCATATCGTTATCTTTCGATTTTGTAGCTCTTGTTATCTTTTGTAAACTTTGGTTGTATATGTTTTGTTATGAGGCCTTGTGTCCTCCCTTGTATATTATTTCCGTTGCGTAGTTTATAACTCTCTATGGCTTGAGGAGTTAAGTCATTTTAAAACGCAAGCGTCGACAATAGAACCATGATCCATGCTAGGCATGTCGATTTGAGAAGCCGATGATGAATTATTCCGCCGTGGTGTGAGATTTTAAAGGCAATGATGCCTTAGATTAGTTTAATATTTTTATTATGCTAATTGCTCTACCACATGTTTGATTTTTTTAGAAGAGATGCTGCTAAAATTTCTACTCACCTTTTTAAAATTAATATTTAACGTTTATCAAAATTCTTTTCCTTTTCTTTTATGTAACACCCGAATTTCCTCCCGTCCTTTACGGTTTTGGTTTCGTTTAAGGGGTCGGAAATTCAGGGGTGTTACAAAAGATGCGTTAAATTTGAGGTGGCATGCAGATAGGGTGAAGAAAGGTCACTTGCTCACACATCGATCTGATTCTCCGGAGTGGAAGAGTATTGATAGGGTGCATAAGACTTTTGGGGATGAAGTTCGTAATTTAAGGCTCGGACTGTGTACGGATGGAATGAACCTATTCGGCAATCTTAGTTCTCAACATAGTACTTGGCCGGTACTGTTAGTGATCTATAATTTTCCACCTTGGTTGTGTATGAAGCGTAAGTACATTATGCTTTCGCTTCTTATCTCGGGTCCTAAACAACCTGGCAATGGTATAGATGTATATCTCGCACCACTCGTTGATGATTTTTCGACATATGGCAACTTATCGGGGTATAAGAACAAAAGGAAGAAAGCATGCCCAATATGTGTCGAGGACATGGAATCCACGTGGATTCCTAAGTGCAAACACGTATTCATGCACCATCGAAAGTTCCTCCCATGAGATCACCAATATCGTAAGAAGAAGAAGATGTTCAACGGGGAGGTTGAGGACCGTGTAGCTCGTCGACCGTTGACCAGTTATGAGGTTTATGAACAGGTTAAGGGAGTTGAGACTGTATTTGGTAAAACAGGGCAAGTGCAAGGGGGTGAAGACCGATTATTGAAAAAAGAATCAATCTTTTGGAAGCTTCTATATTGGAGAGATCTATAGGTTAGGCATTGTCTTGACGTTAAGCATATAGAGAAAAATGTATGCGATGCCATACTCGGGACTCTCATGAACATTCCGGGTAAGACAAAGGATGTTAAGGCCGTGCGAGATTGGTTTGAATGTAAGGGTGTTCGTCCGGAGTTGTGGGCACATGTTAAGGTGAGTAAGAAAAAAATAGAGCTGATGAAGTTAGTGACAGTAACAAGGGAAAGGGCGGTAAGAAGAAGATGAGTAATGACAAAGTTTATTTGCCTCCAGCTTGCTACACATTGTCCAAAGCAGAGAAGCACGCATTTTGTGAGTCTTTGTATGGCGTTAAGGTTCCGTCTGGGTACTCATCCAACATGAAGAGATTTGTGACCCTAAATGGTGAGTTGAAGTTAGGAAGCATGAAATCTCACGATTGGCATGTAATGATGCAGGTGTTCTTACCAATTGCAATCCGTGGAATATTGCCAAAACATGTGAGATATGCTATTACCGAGCTATGTTCGTTCTTCAACACAATTTGTAGTAAAGTTCTTGATCCCTTTAAACTTGATGCTCTTCAAGTCGACGTGATTGTAACTTTATGCAAGTTTGAGATGTATTTTCCACGTTCTTTCTTTGACATAATGGTTCATCTTATTGATCATTTCGTTCATGAGATCAAGTTTTTGAGTCCAGTTTTTTTAAGGTGGTGTTATCCTTTTGAAAGACACATGGGTGTTTTACAAAACAAGGTGAGGAATCCAGCACAACCCGAGGGGAGTATGATTCTAGAAACTGTGAGCGATGAGATTAGTAACTTTATAGCCGAGTATTTGGCCATGACAAAGCCTGTTGGACTTCCCACCTCTCGACATGAAGGAAGGCTTGAGGGAAAAGGAACAATTGGCTCTAAATCGATCACACCTCCTCGAGACAGTCTTCTACAAGCACACTTGTATGTGTTGCATCATATTCTTGAAGTCCATCCTTTTTTGAATGATCATTTAGATATATTGCGCGCAAAATATCCTTGTAAAGGGGACAAGGGATTGATGTAGTTGCATAACAAGACATTTATTGATTGGTTTCATAATCGAGTAATAAGTGAAGAACTCAAGGGTGTATCTGAAATTGTTAAGTGGTTAGCTTTTGGTCCTCGTGATGATGTCAACAAATATGAGGGTTACGATGTCAATGGCTTCACATTTTGGACTGAGGGTCAAGATAAGAAGTCATCTTATCTACATAATAGTGGGGTTTCTATTTTGGTGTCATCTACATTTTACGCGGGTGCCAATGATCAAGCGCTGGTTGATGCTAAATTGGTATACTACGGGCGGGTACATGAAATATGAGAGCTTGACTACTCTACTTTCACTAATGGTCTTTTCAAATGTAAGTGGGTAGATAATAATCGACGATGCATAAAAAATGACGACCCTTGTGGATTCACTCATGTAGACTTAGCTCGTTCGCGTGATAGTGAGGAGCCATTCAAACTAGCCACACAAGCCAAGCAAGTATTCTACATTGTAGACCCGTCTGATAAAAAATGGTCTATTGTTGTACCGAAAAAAAGAAGTATCCTTGGTATAGGTGATGTTGAGGATGAGGAAGAATATGAAGCTTTTGAAGACTCCTCGCCCTTTATCAATCCAAAATAATTGGATCAAGATGATGTAGATGTTGGTTATATGCGTGTAGATTACACGGAAGGAATACATTTGAATTAAGTGATTCACAAGGTATGAATTTTAAGGTTTTTTAAGCTTTTTTGGCACTTTCGCGCATAAGTAGCTCAAACTTGGTTTGTTTTGCATGAAACTTTGCACACAATACTATTTGGTATATATTATTGTGTTGAAGTGGTTAGAATTATAAGTCATAGTCATATTCTTAAAATTACTTGGTAAGTTGCGATTTTAATGTCTTTTAAGCTTTTTTGGCATTTTCACGCATAAAGTAGCTCAAACTTGGTTTGTTTTGCATGAAATTTTGCAACACTATTTGGTATATATTATAGTGTTGAAGTGGTTAAAATTGAATTTACGTTCCTATGTTCTAATATATTTCTATTTATACTCATTCAGGTACTCATATACAATGCATCTTTTCAGAGACGAAATTGTCCCCGAGATTGAGACCTCGGATAATGAGCATCATAGTTATGACACTGAAGAGGACCAAATTGTTAGATACGAGCGTATGGCTGAAGACGCACTACCACTTAACAATGATTATGACACTAAAGACGCCCCACCAACGGATGCTCCCACTACCACTAAGAAAAGAAAAGGGCGAGGTCCTACGAAAAACCTCAAAGTCACAGAACCCATGCATTTGGAATACAATGCATTGGGTTAACTCTATGGAAAATGGTGTAGGCTATATGGAAAACAAGTGGGCCTATGTATCCGCAAGATTTCGATATTGTACGCATGGAACGAGGTTCTAGAGGGTTTGAAAAACTCTCTATGGGATGATACTGTGGTAAGCAATAACTTTACTATTTTTATTCATTTAGTTTTATTTTAAAATTAATTTAATTGACACTAATAAATATAATTTTTCTTTTGTAGAATCTTTTTCACATTGAGAACGATGAGGAGAAGAAGAATGTGTTTCTTTCAGCTGTTGCTGAAAGATTCAGAGATTTCAAATCCAAGCTAGTAACTGGCTGGATCACCAAGAAGCGTGCTCGTAAGACCAAAACGGTCAAAATGGGAAACGAAGGTGGAGAGCAATCACCTTCAAAGTTGCCCTATGAAATATGAGGTCACATATCAAAGAATGAATAGGAGACTTTTGTTGCCAAAAGAACAACTCCCATTGAAGTTGTAAGTATTTAATAATATATTATAGCTTTTGATTTAAATTTACTTCTTTTGATTCAATCATTAAACTAATATATGACATTTGATTTCTATTGATTAATTAGGAAAAGCGTTGTAAAGCTTCTGAATCAGCAAGCAAAAAGAAGTTTTACCATCGCCTGGGCCCAAAAACGTAAAATAAGGCCCGAAAAGAGTGGGTGGATGCGGATTTATACCCCAATCAAAGTCCGGCCACGACCTCATCTACGACTACCTTCGCATCCGTGAATACTCCTGCTGGAGATCGGGTGCGAGATTGGTATTGCGGACTTCATTCCCGAGATGCAAGTGGTAAATTTACCATCACTGATCCGGGAACGAAGAAGGTTGCTGATGCTGTGGTGAGTTTTGAAATTATTAAGTACATTCTTGATTTGTTTTATATTTTTTGGCTTTGATTTACTTTTTATTTGAACAGATGGGCTGGAAGGAAGAAGAAGCTATGGGGGAGTTCATCCCAAGAGGCAATGTTGATGCATTGCATATGGTCTTAGGGAAAGACAATAGAGGGCGGGTAGTCGGAAAAGGAGGCGTCCGCGTGGGGTTAAAGAAGGCCTTTGGCAAAGAGTGTGTTGCTACTCAATCCAGAACGATGCCGCTTGATGAAGTAGCAACCCTCATAGCAGAAATTATGAAGGACGTTCTCGCTAAAGTGGCACTCATATTGCAGAAGATGGGAGCACCCACTGTAGACTTGGAAAATCTGATTGTCGAGTATCAGCAAAGTCAACATGGGGATCCTAACACTTCGGTCGAGCTAACACCCGAGCACATTACCCCCGTAGCACCCCAGCCCATTACTACCCCCGTAGGGAAAAATCCTACACCGTAGACCATGAACTCCGTTGCTCAAAATTCGGAGCCAACTCCCAAGCCAGTGGTAAAAATACATAGTTTTTAAATATATAAGCACTTATTAATTTAAATTGCAACGTGTTTTAATATTTTATTATGATGCTTATTATACTAAACGACAAAATTTTCAGGAGGCGACTCCTTGTTCTCTTTTGTTGTCTCAGTTAGGTGTTGCTAGTGATGGCGACTTAACTGAGATTGCATTTGTTGTGGCACAGCCAACCAAAGAGGGCCAAACAGTGCATTCCATGCCTATTACAAGGGGCCACATCAGTGTGACCGTAGAAACTATTCTAAAGGGGTTTGAAGATTTCTCACTCCCGGTTCCAATGCCAAAATGGAGCCTTGAGAAACTATCAGATGCCCTAGGTAGTTTCATCATAAAAACATATGCTTGGGTCCAATTCACCACCATTGTAATAATCATTTGTATCTTATTTATTTTTATTTTTTTAATTGCATGCTTACACTAATTTAATTATGTATATTAAAATAGCAAAAGAGTCCAAACTCTAAAGGGCTCTAGGAGAGAGATAAGTTCCTCATCAAAGGTGTCGACTGGGTCAAAATCGATGGCAACCATTTCAATTTTGACTGATGTGGAGCTAAAAGATCTCTCTCAAGATTGCAAATGGCTGCACACATGTGCATCTCGCATGCGTGAGGAGGACCCAATCGTTCTAACCTTGCATAAGGAACAATTCTTCTTTGTTGAGAGCCCTTTTGTAATTATTGGACCTAGTGACATTGGGCAATTTTTGAGAAGAGAAATGTTGAATGTAGCTCTTATCCATGTCTACATGAGGTGATGTTCATTATCTTACAATTTACGCATTATTGTTTAATTGTTTTAATAACCGAATTACTGACAAAATTTTCTCATTCGAGAGTTTCGTGCGGCTTACGAGGAGCTAAATTCTTGCGAACCTCCAATAAAAATTGGATGGTTTTGTCCTGAGTCGATTTCGCGTACTAAAAGCGTAAATGATCCAGATGATGTCAAAGCATACATTGAGACTTCTTTGAATAATTCCCTTGCATCTAAACACACGTTCATTCTGGCTCCATATGTGGAAGAATAAGTTTTATTTTTGAAATTGTACTTATCTTTTGATTTTTAAGTTCACATAATCTCTAATTTGTTGATTTTAAATTTGCGTTTTTAGTTTGCATTGGATACTTTTGGTCATATGTCCTTTGACGAATACTGTGCACGTCTTCGACTCATTACAAAAAGTTCAAAGCCCGCCTCGCAACACAAAATTCAAAGCCTTGTTGAATGCATACGTAATTTTTATAAATTTTACCAATTTCATTTAATTAAGTGTTATATATATATAAATAGTGTTACATTAATATTATTACATGCATTGATATATAAATAGTTATACTTTTCCTATTCGTTTCAGCACAATGAAGAAAGTGCGTGGAGAAATAGGATCTATATCCAGAGCCACATTTCCGAGATGGACAGCAGTAAAGGTACACAACACTATTCGATTTTAAGTGTTTTTAAGTTTTTTTGGTACTTTCGCGCATAAAGTATCTCAAACTTGGTTTGTTTTGCACGAAACTTGGCACACAACACTATTTGGTTAATATTATTGTGTTGAAGTGGTTAGAATTGAAAATCATAGTCATATGCTAGAAATTACGTGTTAAGTTATGGGTTTTTAAATTTTTTTGGCACTTTTGCGCATAAAGTAGCTCAAACTTGGTTTGTTTTGCACGAAACTTGGCACACAACACTATTTGGTATATATTATTGTGTTGAAGTGGTTAGAATTGAAAATCATAGTCATATGATAGAAATTAAGTGCTAAGTTTCGGTTTTAAGTGTTTTTAAGCTTTTTTGGTACTTTCGCGCATAAAGTATTTCAAACTTGGTTTGTTTTGCACGAAACTTGGCACACAACACTATTTGGTTAATATTATTGTGTTGAAGTAGTTAGAATTTAAAATCATAGTTATATGCTGGAAATTACGTGCTAAGTTGCGATTTTATGGGTTTTAAAGTTTTTTTGGCACTTTCGCGCATAAAGTAGCTCAAACTTGGTTTGTTTTGCACGAAACTCGGCACACAATATTATTTGGTATATATTATTGTGTTGAAGTGGTTAGAATTGAAAATCATAGTCATATGCTAGAAATTAAGTGCTAATTTGCGGTTTTAAGTGTTTCTAAGCTTTTTTGGTACTTTCGCGCATAAAGTATCTCAAACTTGGTTTGTTTTTCACGAAATTTGGCACACAATACTATTTTGTTAATATTATTGTGTTGAAGATGTTAGAATTGAAAATCATAGTCATATGCATGAAATTACGTGCTAAGTTGCGATTTTAAGGGTTTTTTAATGCTTTTTTGGTACTTTCGCGCATAAAGTATTTCAAATTTGGTTTGTTTTGCACGAAACTTGGCACACAATACTATTTGGTTAATATTATTGTGTTGAAGTGGTTAGAATTGAAAATCATTGTCATATGCTTGAAATTACGTGCTAAGTTGTGATTTTAAGGGTTTTTAAAGCTTTTTTGGCACTAACATCTGTTTTCTCTTAGTGCTTTCGACAAGATTATAATACCGTTGATGCGGCTTCTACACTCTCAAATACATGGACGATATCTTATAATCCGTAAAAGAGGTTGGAGTCGAAAACATTGATGCTGTAATTATTTGTGACGTTCTTAAATTATAATATTATATATTTACTATTGGTTCGTAAAATATAATGTTTATGTATCATTTAATTTAATATTATATTATAGGGTTTATACGACACTCCAAGGGAAACACGCCCTTTGAAAGATGGGAAAATGCGCGAATTTAAAGACAAGATTGCCGCGTATCTTGCTAATTTTTGTTCTTGGTAAATAATGTAATAAGTTTAGATTTAGGACTTTTGTATATGTATATATTATTATATATACGATTGAGAGTGTATATATATGTTAGTTCGTGATTATTGGTGATAATTGGTGATTATTATTGGATTATTACATTGTACATTAATCATTGTTTATTACATTGTACATTAATCATTGGATTATTTATTAATATTAAACGAAAAAAGAAAAAAAAATACATATGCTCTATGCTGCGGGCCTCCTAAAACCGCAGCATATAGTCTTACTCTATATGCTGCGATTTTGGGAAGCCCGCAGCATATAGGCTTTTTTTGTAAAACCGCAGCATTTCAAATAGGTCATCTGCTGCTATCTCTAATGCTTGGGGTCTAAACCGCAGCATATTATGGCAAAAAAACTGCAGCAAATGAGGGATTTTTCCACTAGTGAAAGACAAGTAAATTAGTAAAAATCAGTTTTTAATAGCAAAAATAATTTACAATCAATAAAAATCAGTTTTTATCAATATTATAGCTAAAATCATTTACAATCAGTAAAAATCAATTAGTATCAATAAAAATTAGTTTTTAACTGTAAATTGTGATTTCAATTAGTAAAACTCAGATACACTAACTTCTTTTACTTCACCGTTGACTAAAAATAAAAATTTGTTCCTATTTTAGTTGGTGTTAATTTGAAATTTCTAGCTTTTCTCCTTGCATTTCCAATAGTGTTTTTGTGAAAACAATAAATTATCTATTTAAATAACTG
Source organism: Amaranthus tricolor (assembly GCF_026212465.1). NCBI lineage: Eukaryota > Viridiplantae > Streptophyta > Magnoliopsida > Caryophyllales > Amaranthaceae > Amaranthus > Amaranthus tricolor. The sequence goes on along the minus strand of NC_080050.1, from coordinate 29,857,407 downwards.
AAAAAAAAATGTAAATATTATTTAAAAACCGATCAAAATAAAATGAGTAAACATATGTTTGTATTGAAACGGAGAGAGTTTATGTTAGCATATGGACTTACAATTATGTGTAGACAAAATTGATGGTGCAAATTGTTGTCTAGCAATAGAATAGAGAAATTTTCCATATTAAAAACACTAATAGATTACTAGAGTAAGCTGAATTGAGACAATTAAACCCAAAATTTGATATTTTTGATTAGATTTTCTATTAAAAGTACAAGTCCAAAAATAAAAAAGAACAGCTGGTGAAGAAAACAACAGTTAAAGGATTGAATTAATTATGTCATCATCATATTCAGTGTATTCCGCTCTTAAAATTATGATCATGGTCTTGAAAATGATTGCAGATGACAAACTATATTTATAAAGAAGGGTGCGGCCAAAGAACCCAATCAGCCCATTTGGTTGCTGGTACTAATCGATTGTACGTGAATGATTTATAGTGTAAGTTTTCATCAAATGTACTATATTATTCTCATGGGAATAAAACTTTGATCATAAAAATATTTTTAAAAGAATTTTATAAAGAAAATAAGATGATTGAAGGAGAACAAAAAAGTAACCATTTAACTCGTTAAGAGATTTTTCTGCTAAAATTTTCATTACTATTCCTATATTTATTTGAAAATGGGAATGGGAATGAAAGGGTAACTTAAAATCCAAGTTCAAGTTAAGAAAATGATAGAAGTATTAATGGAAATTAGTTGGTCTTATCTGGCAAATGCCATATAGCAATGCATGTGAACGTGCTTTCATGTAGGGAAACCTAACATGTACCCATCCCTCCACTCTCTTATTATGGATTTATTGTTTTGATAAATTTTTTTATTACCGGATAGACCGATAAAAAGGTGGGATGAACTCTGAATTTTTTTTTATAAATAGTATTTGCATTTTAAGTGAGATAAGACTCGAGTAAATTACTCCTAGATCATATAGAATTCCATACTCTTTTTAGTGTGTAAATTTTAAAGTTTTTAAGATCAATATAGAAATTTTATTGGAATGGAGAAATATATTTTTAGAAAAATTATCTAGAACAATTTAATATTTTCATGATTTTCTTATAATAATTCCACCTATTGATTAATCATGAATAATCCCAACTTTGAAGGGTATTTTCCTAAAGTAAACACGGTAACCGAATGATTTGTTATAGCAAGTTTTTTTAAAAACAAAGATAAATTAAAATAAAATGTCGAAAAAAATATAAAAAATGTTAAAAAATTTTCTTTTTTTTATTATTCGGATTCGAAATTGTTTATGTAATTTTTCAAAATTTTTCTCTAATTTTACATTAATTTTCAGTTTACATTTTTGGTAAATTACCTACTATAGTAAGTCATCAGGTTACCCTAGTTCAATCTAGGCAAATACTCTAAAAAGTTGGGTTTATTCATGGTTAATCAATAGATGGAACTATTATAAGTAAATCATAAAATGTTGGATTATTCAGGGTAATTTTTCCAATATATTTCTGTACAAACTTTAGCTTAATGAACTTATTTTATGTTATTCAATAGGGAAATTATCAATGGTACCTTATGTATCAATGGTACCCCTAAATTTTTTTAATTATCAATGGTACTCTCGTATTATTAAGCGTTTTGCAACCATAACCTTTTCTAATTTTTTCCGTCCAAATTTTTCTTTTTCTTTTATTTTTCAATTTAAAATATTAAAAAAATACAAAAAGAAAAAAATTTAACGGTTTTGGACAGAAAAAATTGGAAAAGGTTACGATTGTAAGACGCTCAATAACACGAGGATACCATTGATAATCGAAAAAACTTAGGTATACCGTTAATAAAGTGCAACAATTTAGGGGTATCATTGATAATTTTTTTTCAATATGTAACAACAAATTAAGTTTTAATTTTTTATTGGACTAAATAGTTAAACTATTCACATATTTGATTTCCAAAAGCAAAAAGGGAAATGATATAGATATAATTCAATCGCATACTCATATGAGTTTATCATCTTAATTATTTTATAAAAATTAACAAATAAAAATCAACAATAACTTCAACTTACAAATATGCGTTAGCATATTAAATTTGTTGCTTTTTCTTGGGTAAAATTTTAATTTGTTAGATTTAGTTGATTACCTCATAACATAATTTTTGAAATTTACTAGTTATGAAATTATCACTTTTAAGCGGGTTGGTTCAAGTGGCGAATAACTATTTGGGTGCTTTTATGTTGGGCTAGAAGAATTTTGAATATAAGATGAAAGTTACAAAACAAAAATGTGTATACTGAGGTAAATGTGTGAATCAGAAACCAGGAGTTTAAAGAAAATTTAGGTGTTGCCCATTCTGCAAAGATATGTAAAAATAGATTGAGATAATTTGATAATTTGAGTATGTGCAAAGAAAAATTATTAACACTACTGTGGGAGGAACAAATTTAAAGTAATTTGCCTGAGTAACAAATATATATTAAATCTAAAACCTAAACCAAGATATATAATTCATTCAAATTTATAGGTATTTGTTTGTCCTAAGAAGTAAATTTCGGAAATTCTAATTTTCTAGAAAATCTTCTCCTTTTTCATAATATATGTTGACATTAATGTGAATAATATCACAATTTTAATTAACCAAAGGGTGTATTATAAATGAATTCAAGTAGGAATTAGGAAATTACACTTGCGAATTTCAAATTTTTATGGTTTTTCATAGTTTTGTTAAATGAACAAAACATTAAATAATATTCTTAAATTAAATTCAAACAAATAATCTTTTACGTCAATGTATTTATACCTTGTAGATTATTCAATTATCCTTATTTAAATGCATTTTAACATATTTAACTTTTATCTTCTTTTTCCCTAACTAAAGCTTGTTTGATTCGTTTGAATTTTGTAAGGATTACACTTATTGGATTTACATCAAAGGTGTATAGTAATTTTTTTATTGATATTCTATTTTTAAAAAGTAACAAATATATAACCTTACATTTTACATATAAAAACTAATTTATTTTACTTTTATTCAAAATATATCCGTGAACTATAGCATGGGCCAAGTTGAAGTTCGACCAACCAGGCTTAGATCCCATCCTATTTTTGGAAACTTAGGGTTTTCAACGTTTCAAAACCAATATAGACCATAAATAAATATTTTAGTTAATATAGTATAGAATAGGCCGAGTGAAGGGGAGGATTATATTAGAATTGAACATTTAATCTTATATAGGGAAATAAGGTATTTTGAAAAAATAAACACCATATATACTAATTTCATTGTAGTTTATCTTTTTCATATACTACTATAATTATTAAAAAAATCTCTTTAACTATTTTTGACAATTAGATTTGTTTTATTAATATAGAAAAATGCTGTTTAGTTTGCCTTTTTTTATAGTAGGTTCATTTATGATATATGGAATAACTACCGTAAATGAAGTTGAATTTATTTGTGAATTTTACGGCGATAAATAAAACAGAAATAAAAAAAATATTTATTTCTAATAAAATAAATTATAAAAACAAAAAAATATTTATTTCTAATAAAATAAATTACAAGTACTCACTACAATATAATTTGTTTTTAGTGGGATATATTTAGTGACATTTAATTTAAATGTTGCTTCTTCAAATTTTTAATAATATATATAGAGCATTTAGTGACATTTATTAGACTCTTTAGCAGCATAATAAAAATTCACACTAAAGTTTTTTGCGACATAAGATCTAGTAACATTTCTCACAAATACCACTATAGATTATAGTAACAATTACATATGCCACCAAAGATTAAATAAAGTGTCGCTAAATCACTTTATAGTGGAACGTAAAATAAAAATTGATAATTCTTACACTAAAAGTATAAATCAACGGTATTTTTTTAATGTCGATAATTTAATTTCGCAAAAAGTTAAATTTATTGTAATGAGTTACAAATTCTAATTTCAGTTTAATTTGGGTAGTAATATTGAGTGTGGTTGTAGTGGGTAGTAATTAAAGTGAGAGGTCATAATCACTCATTCATGCATGGCATTAAATAGTGGGATTGTCCACGTACATTTCTTCTACTTCCTCTTATTATTATTATTATTATTATTATTATTATTATTATTATTATTATTATTATTATTATCATCATTAGATAATGCTTGTGATACATGATTTTATTAAATTTTTTGACATATTTGTAATAAAAATATTAAAATTTACGGCTTTATGTTTTAACTATCTCAAAATATCATATATTTATTTAACAAATAACATTATAAAGATTTTATAAATAATTGAAAAAAATAAAATATATGTTTTTCTAATACATTAAATGATGTGACCTAAATAGTAAAAAATCAATCGGTATGAATAATAATTATAGTTATAATTAGAAAGTTAGAAAGTTGAAAAGTCAAAGATATAAACATTAGTCATAATAACAATGACATCATCATTGAGTTTTAGCGGGAAATTTTTTATTGAGAAAGCGACACGTAAGTAATTTTAAAAGTGATGACATGAGCAGTGTTTTTTAGTATTAGTTATAAATTTGCCAAATAAATATTATTATTATTATTATTATTATTATTATTATTGTTAATTATTATTCTTATTAATTATTATCATTATATAAAAGAAACATACAATAAAGTTTGGTGATCGTGGGACAATAAGTTAGATTTTTGAATGCAAAAGGCTAATAATGCATGAACACTAGAGTTAGTCGATGAATAATAAGAAGTAATCCTCGATAGCATACATATTTCCTCAAACGCAAAAAAGCACATAAGATAAATACGTATCTATTGACTATTGTCCTCACACTTCATAACATATTTCTTCTTCTTCTTCCGTTTTACGACATTAGCTTATGAACCATCACCCATTAGGGCTGGGGCCCAAATACAGACTCATGAGGATTTTGCCAAGAGTACAAATAAGCATCTTATATTATTATTATTATTATTATTATTATTATTATTAATATCATTTTTATTATTATTTACCTTTTTGTGTGGTTTGTTAAAGTACTATTATTTATATTACTATCGAGTGTACACATTTATTTTTTGAAAATTAAGGTTTAAAAATAATAAAATCACTGTAAAATTAACATAAATTCTTCATATTTAGATCGTACACAACCAGACATCTTATACATGTTCAGATTTATTTTAATAATAAAAAGAAGGCTTCAAATGTAAGCAAAGGATAAAAATAAAATATTGAAGGAAAAAAAAAGAGTAATAGTGGAGGAGAGGTAGGAAATAATGGGTTAGCTAGCAAGAAAATGAGTATTAAGGCAGAAATGTTAAATGAGAGATGAGATGAAAGTGAGAAATAATAATAATAATAATAATAATAATAATAATAATAATAATGTGGATTAATTCACATGGATGACACATGATGCAACTTCAATTCTCACATGCTCACCATGTTACCAAGTTTACCTTTTGTCTCTCATATAACTTTTTCACTCCTTCAATTAGTGCCACATGCTCCACCACTATAGGACTATTTTTCATTTTTTATCTTTTCATTTTTTACCTTTTATTTTTTATTTTTATTAATTATCTCTTCTTTTTACAATTTACAATTACTTTTAACCTTTTTAGAATACAACAATATACTTGGATCGTTATTAATAAGTCAATTGATAATTAATTGTATTTGGAGTTTATAGGAATAGTTAAGCTTATTAATATCTAATTTTCTTAATGGCCATTCTCAATTTTACTTCAAATTTTATGGATTTACTCAATGATTTTATTCCAAATTTCTTCTTCTTTGATCATATGTGATTAGAATGGCTAGAAATTTAAATTTCTTACAAAAAATGCATCAACATAATGCATTTGATAGGGTTTAGACAAGCATATATTGGCTCAAAATGAAAAATAATACCGAAAATATGGTGAATTCCGATTAAAAATAACGACAACATAAACTGAAAATTTGATTTGAAAAAAGTCAAAAAATCAAAATCTGCCAACTTTTTATTACAATTTTTCATAATTTTCATGCTATATATCTAATTTTCGAATTGATTACCAATAAATTTCAATAAAAATTGTAATCAAGTCGTCAATTTTTGGTCCAATATGGTCATTAAATTGAACCCATTTTTCCATGTCAAATATACTTATAAGGGGTGGGTGTAATTAGATAAATTATCACTAAATAGATTTCCATATCATACACGATTTTTATGTCATCATCATTATACCCAATTTATTCAACTTAAAGAAAAATTATTATCAAGGTTTGGAGAGGAAAGAAAAACGACAACTCATACCCATAAAAAATAGTGCGATTAAAGAGTTTCTCAGCTTATTAATAAAAATACACGATTTTTATGTGTAATATTTAATCTAGCCAGGATGATGTGATAAAAATTAATTTACTTAACCTATCTCAAAATAAAACAGCAAAAAAAATAAAGATATTTGTGGGATATCTAGTATTTACATAAATAGTTGGAGACAATAAATAGAAGCGGAGGAAAAGGAAGTAAAGAGGTGGAGAAAGTTACAACCCTAAACACATTATCTACACAGTTCACAGCATGTGCCAGCCTTTGATGCACTGTAATCTTATGTAATGTAAATTGTAATTGTAATTATAATTGTAATGTCATGTAATGTAACAACTTGTATTGTTAACATTACAAACATTGATGGACCCCACCTCTTGGTTGGTTGCAACAGCAGAAATGATCTGTTTTTTGAGGCATATATCATGAGGCAATTTGCCCACTTTTTATCTTTTTATTTTTTATTCCTATTATTATTATTATTATTATTACATAAATTCTTAAATGTGACGGTGTCACCGGTATCATAATAACACTATTTTTATTGGGCTGACTAATATACATTTAGAGTGTTAAAGTGATTATTTACATTTTAAAGTGATTAATTAAAAAAATAAGCTTATTATATATGAGCTCGTCTCATGGTGATATGATCTCATATAAGATGAGCTATATTATTATTATTATTATTATTATTATTATTATTATTATTATTATTATTATTATCTCTTCCCATTACTATCTCCATCTCTACTTGCATCTGTTTTTTCTTTTTCTATTCTTTTGGGATGTCAATGTGTTATTGTTGTTAAATCTAAAGTAGAAGTAAGATGGAATAAATTTGTAAGAAGTAATGTGCACGTTCTCTTATTTTAGCCTCTTCCCCAAGTTATTTACCCAAATTTTATAATTGACTATCTTTGAGAATTAGGCTTACCTTAATTAAAGTAATTACTTTATATAATTTTATATAATTTTAAAGTGATCATTTATAATTTTAAAATAATTATTTATAATTTTCTAAGAGTGATCAATTTATTAAGCCCGACTAATCAAAAATCAATTAAAAGTGGTAAAAACTAAAATTACGGGTACATGTCCAACCTTTAGGGCATGCTTTATATTGAGGGTAAATATTTAAGGGGAAACAAACGTCAAACTATACAAATAAATATAAGTAGATGTAAATTTGAAAGGGGATGCAAAATAATGAATATAATGGTAAGAGGTAGGGTGAAAGTTCGGTCTACGGTTTGGACTTTCATCTAAACCAAATCGAACCATATTTTATTCGGTCTCCATATTTTCAGACCAACACCAAACCAAATTAGTTTCTAGACCGAACCGAACCGAACCGCATTTTATATGTGTAGACTGAACCGAACCGCCAGACCGAATTTTTTTGAACCGAATAACTATTATATGATAATTTGCTTTCAGGAATTTGCTTTGCGTTTTCAGGAATTTGCTTTGTTGTGCCTGTGTTGGTATTATATGATAATTGTTGGTATTTGGTAATAATCATATATTATTACACAGCCTGTGTTGGTAACTTGGTATTTGGTAATAAGGGTTTTTGTTTTAGGTTTTAAAATTACGGTCTTACCTTTAATATTTCGGTGTTCGGTCTAGTAATGCGGTTTTCGGTTTTTAAAAATTCCAAACCTAATCCAAACCTAATTATTTCGGTTTTTAAATTTACAAACCTAATCCAAACCAAATTTTAAAAATCACCAAACCATATTTGTTATTCGATTTGGTCTGGTTTGGATTGCGGTTTTAATCTGAATAAGTTTCACCCCTAGTAAGAGGAAGATGGAGGAAAAGAAAAATAACCAACCTTATTTTGAGGGAAAAGGAGAGAAATATATCACTTTAATTTCATTCCAGTAGAGTAAATATTTTCGCAAAATAAAAAGAAAATGCTCCTATTTAATCTTTTTCATCAGATTACAACAACTACGTACCTATAATAGTAACATATTTTTTAGACTTTTACTCCAATAATTTTGTTTTCTTAACTTTTATTTGTCCTATAAATACTTATTTTCAATACCAGCATAACCTTAAAATGACACATTTTAAGATTATATATATATTTGATATTACATTTTATTACTATATACTATGTATTATTATGGTTCTTTACTTCACCGTTATGCCACTATTCAGTATTCAATCAAGTAGAAGTATAACATTGGGCTTCTTTCCACCACCTATAAAAAAGAATAATGATTAACCTCAATATCACATTTTGTAGTTAATTATAGTATATTGTGTATTACTATCGAAATATTCCATAAAAATTTTTTTAATAATAAATTAAAAAAAGAATTAATTATTTTATTGTACTATATTACGATTTCTATATGCTAATAATAATAGAATATGAAAATTATGGTAATCATAAATTGCTTTTGGTCGACTGATCAAAGGTTCGAATATATCAATAGTGAACTTTGAAGGCGGTGATAAATGAACTTTTGTTTACTTTCTGACTTGGTGACTTTACGTCTAGGGTTTGGTTTCATAAGCTTTATTTTAAAAATTGGCTTGTGCAAGATGTTATAATACAAATGTTGATCCTCCGTTTTTATTAGAGTATATAACATATCCCGGGGCCTCAACCATCAGCTTAAGCTTTTGGTTGAGTTGGTTCCTTGACATGGTATCAGAAGTCAACGTGAGAGGTCACGGGTTCGAATCTCAACCACCCCTCATTTAAAGTGCAATATTCAGCGCCTATGCGCATACACACTTCTAGCCCAATGGGGCCTCGTGTGAGGGGGCGTGTTAGAGTATATAACATATCCTGGGGCCTCAACCATCAGCTTAAGCTTTTGGTTGAGTTGGTTCCTTGACAGTTTTTAATATTTCTCAAGTGATCTTTACATAGCCGTGTTAAACTTATATGTTAATTAAGTTTTTTTTTTTATTTTTTGATATAGAATTACATATAATTATTTTTTCAACACTTTAATTTTATAATTTTTGCAAATTTAAGGCTCTCAATTAACTAACTATACTAAAAGATATAGCGTAAACAAATATTTGAAATCTTTAACTCTAAATCAGACACCTTATATGTAGACAAGTATAGAGCCACTAATTATGAGTTATGACCCTTTTCAGATCTTTGAATTGAAAATAGGAAAAACTAACAATAATAATTTAATTTTTTATTAATTTTTTTTATAATAATCTCAATTTTTAATTAACCATGAATAATCTCATTTTAGGGTCATTTATCTAAGAATATTATTGCCCAAATGGTGATCAGTTTTTGCAAATTAATTGTTATAAAAAAGAAAATAAAATCAAAATCATGGGTAGCACCAAATGTGTTAAAGTAAATTAATAAAAGTTTTGGCAGAGTTTGGTTTGTAAAATGAATAACCTAAAATTTTTTATTACTCCAAATTTACCTGTACAAGTAAAATATTACAATATTAATCTCATGTTACTGTCACTATAAAAGCAAAAGGGCAATAAATGTCATCCACACTGCATCGTACTAAGTTACATAGCCTATGCTACCCATTTTTACTCAACACATCCACCTATGTCTTAGTGCATCATTAGCAAACACCTTTTATATTTAAAATTATCATATTTAGTCAAGATTATTATAGAAAAATTAGTAAAATATTAAATTATTCGGGATATAATAATTTTTCCTAAAAATTACTGGAATAGTATAAAAACTATGGTAGATCTGAAAGTTATAAAAATTAGTACAGATGGCGTAGATCTTGCCACGGGAGGGCATAATGTGAAGTATATTACTCCTCTAGCCCTTCACGATATAGTACCAAATACAAATTTGGTATTTTTTTAAGAAAAAATAAATATTTAATAATAAATTAAAAGAGAATGAATATATATTCCATGAAAAAAAGAGTTGGAATATATAAATACAATTAAAACATATAATAAATCATAGTAAAAAAATAGAAATCATACATGTTCGGATGGTTTATCCCACATCGACAAACTAAAAATGGTGTGCACTTCTTTCCATTGTCATATGGTTTTGGGATGGTATATATCTCCTTGGCTTATGAAGTATGTGAACCAAGTTTTTCCCGTTAATATGCTGACATTCACAATAAATCCAGCCTAATTTAACATGGTATCCGAGCCGATAATTCGATCATAAAATTAAAAATGGTAGGGTTCGAAAAGAATGGCGTTCCTACCTAATTGATCACTCCCACATGCGAACTTGACGAGGGTTCGCATGTAAGAGGGGTGTTGGAATGGTTTATCCCACATCGACAAACTAAAGATGGTGTACACACTTTATAAGTTGTTAGATCCGTTCTTTCCATTATCATATGGTTTTGGAATGATATATATGTCCTTGGCTTATGAAGTATGTGCACCTCGTTTTTCTCGTTAATATGCTGACATTTACAATAAGTCCAACCTAATTTAAAAATACAAAATAAGAAAACAATTCAAAGTAAAAAATAAAGATAAATTAGAGAAATAAATATATATTAATCTTTTGAGGTTACCAAAATTATGGAACAAGTAAAAACATGGAGCCTATCAAAAGCATAAAAGTTGTGATCCCAACAAATCATCATCAGATTCCCAGCAGGAATTTTTAAATTATTTACAAATAATTCTTTTCTTCTTGTTGTAACCTGACAGGAAATCTTGCTATTTTTTAAATAGTAAAACTTATATAATTCATACTTAAGTAAGATCTCTAAATTGATCTTTTGCAGTTTTAATTCTATTAATTACTCCATTAGGTATTGTTTATTATTGTACTTTCCTTTTTTTTTTTTTATTTTCTGGCTTATTCAATTCAATTACTCCTATCCTTTTAGATACACACATTAGTTTAATAAGCAAATCAATTATCGTGGCTTTTGCTTCTTCTTTTGTGTTATATCAATATATATATTAAAAAATAATTTTTAAATTACAACCTTAAAATTTTAGACTTTTGCGAAATGCAGTTTTAATATTTATTTTTTGCGAATTACAACCACAAAAATTTCAAAGTCTATAGCATTCAAGCCAAATCGTAGAATTTGGACGACTTAACCTAAAATCATTATTATTAGGAGCATTTTATTAAAATAAGTGTTGATATTAGTTATAGAAAATACGATCAGTATTAGGATTAATAAATAAATAGTAAATAATAAAATCCTACTATCTATGTGTTTATGGTTCGGCCAATATTTCAATTTTGAGCTATTTTTTGACTTTACATTATTTTCATTTTGGGAAATGTTGTCACTACATTGTTTAATCTTTATTCACATATTTTTTAATTTTTTTTTATTTTAATTTATCTACACAATTGTAAAATTTTCATGTCGTTTTTTATTTTATCTCTCTTATGTGACAGAGGGATTACATCTCATATGAGGAAGTCGGCCTTAGAGGTGAGTCTCATATGAAGAAGTTGACATTGAAAATGATGTATGATGTGATCGAAGAAAATAGTTGCAATTTGGCAATTAACCCAACTTACATGCAAACCACAGACACGGCTTTACAACTCAATCACTCATACATACCATGAAATTCAACTTTCTTTTTTCATCCAACATAATTTTGCTTTATTCTTTGCAAACATTTCCAACAACATAATGTCACCTAGCTACTATATATACTTTTTCATTTTTTCTTACCAAAATGTTATTGGTAATTGATTGAGTACATTATATTATGAGGCGGTGTAGTTTTTGTTCACTTTAACTTTTTTTAATATGGTATCAGAGCAATGTAATATAAGAGTTATGAGTTTGATTTTTATTCACCTTTCATTTTAAGCGGAATATTTAGCATATTATATGAGTTGCGAATGTTGCATCACACTTTAAACCTAAAAGAGCCCTTGTATGAAGAGACATGATAAATTTTATACTTTATAAATCAAAAAGGAGTCACCTGCAACCACAAAGAAAGATTAATGTGTGCGGTTTTTTCGAAAATCCTCTCCGATACGTAATTTAGACCAGGAACGATGGTAAGATAAGATTAGATTATTAGAAAGCAAGTATTTTAAGAATAGAATTGCGTAACCTTTATTTTGTTGATGGGAGAGCTATTTATAATAATCTCGGCCTGTAGAGTTTCAGTTGAGGCAATTGCTAGAGGGTTGGATTAGTTGGTAGTTATTTGATAGGTAGGCTGATGGTTCATCTAGTGGGGGTTAATTGGTCAAATAATTGACTTGAGGATTGATCAATGCGTGCATATTGGTCTTCACTCTGACCTTTGACTAGGTGTATATTTATAATTTCACAATAAATGATAAATATTCTACAACAATTAATGACCAGAGAAATATCATCAATTTAAGAGAATCTAGTAAATTTTGTGAGTTAAAAAAATATATGACGCACTTATAAAGTTATTATTATCCAAAAGAAATATCTCAAATAAAAAGATCCTTCATAAAAATAGCTTTACAATATTTCCATTTGAAAATAATAAAAAAAACAAATAAAAACATATTAATCGAGGTAGTATGACAAATCATATAATTAACTAAAAAATATCACTTATTTGTTGGACCACTTGCATACTTATTTTATCATTACTTCATTACTCAGTTTCTTGCTAATGGTTTTTATTGCCATATATTTACGAATTACCTCTTTTTTAAAATACTTACAGATAATTAAAATATGTTGTTTAAAAAAATATCACAATCAGTTACAAATATAATGAAATAGAAATAGTATATTAGAGTTATAAGCTACTTAAGACACGTACATAAGTTCGATGCTATAAGGGATTCATTGTGGAATCTTTCGGTATTACATGAAAGTAAAACCTTTAAGTATGAGAAATATGTGAATGATAGTAATTTGCCCCTTTATTGCAGACTTTCACATATTTCGCGATATTTTTATTTTAGTTTTTCACATGACTATTTTAATATTTTTATTTTAAATTTGAGTCACGCATTTTTTTGTTTTCATCCAAATATTTAGCTTATTTTTTTGGAAAAATTACCTAGACTAATTCAACATTTTTATGATTTTCTTATAATAATTCCTCCTATTGATTAACCATGAATTTGGGGATATTTTCCTAGAGTAAACCCGGTAACCGAATGACTTGCTATAGCAAGTTTTATTTTTTAAAAAAAAGATAAATTAAAATAAAATGTTGTAAAAAATGTAAAAAAATTGTTAATTTTTTTTATTATTCAGAATTTTTTATATAATTTTTTAAAAGTTTTCTCTAATTTTACATTAATTTTAAATTCACTTTTTTGGTAAATTATCTATTATAGTAGGCCATCGAATTATTCGGATTTACTCTAGGCAAATACCCCTTAAAATTAAAATTATTCACTGTTAATCAATAGGTGGAATTATTGTAGGGAAAACTATAAAACGAATGAATTATTCTAGTTTCTTTTTATTATACCCACACATTTGTCTCACTTTTGCATAATATACTTTCAGCCGGTCTCATGAGAGACCGTCTTTTTGAGAGATGTTTCTCAGGCCCAGCTCATTAAACTTTAATGTCGACTTCCTGTATTCTTAAAGCATACTTACATTATCCTTAATGTCTACATACAATATACTTAATGCCCACCGAAAAAGTACTTAAAATGCCTACTTACGATATTCTTAATGCCTATCAAGAAATCTAGCTTACTAGCCTACTTACCATATCCTTAATGTCTACTTACAATATCTTTAATGTTTATTTACAATACAATTAATGCCCACCGAGTAAGTACTTAAATACTTAAAATGTTCTAAGTGCCTACTTATAATATTCTTATGTCCACCAAAAAACTTACTCTATATTTTTCTTTTTAGGTCAGCCCAATTAGAGATGATCTCATCTCACAAGAATTTGTGATATACTTTATCTTTTTACCTTACTCCTTAAAAAGCATTGATATTTCCTTCGTTCAATTCTATTTGCTATGCTTTTCTTTTTTATCCATTTCACAATATTTGCTAATTTATTATATATGTATTAAATAACTTAATAATTAATTATCTTATTAATCTCTATCTTATTCATACTTCATATATCATTTATTCTTACACTTTGGTCATTATTTAAAAGTAATTAAGTGGACAACAATAATATTTTATTATCAATTAATTAAATATATTTTTTTAATACATGTGTCAAGCTAAATGATACGAGTATTATAGAACAGAAGTAGTATTTATACTTCTTAGAGATGTTCAAAAATATCTGACCCGCTGACCCGCAAGATACGGGTCAAATTTTTTTAAAAAATTGAAAAATCCGAGTCGGGTACCCGACCCGCCTTAACCGGGTTGGATCATGGGCTTTTATTTAAACATACCAGGTACCCGGTTGACCCACTTCAATTAGTGACGACTTATTTATTTATTTTTTTTACTTTTTAGCGTTTTTAAAGAATGATTGGTACAAGACTAACCACACAGTAACTCTCGCTTCACCAACTTATAATTGTACTATTTTTTGCCACAAATCGTTTTAATTACTTTCTGTGACATTGTATCTTGTGTGTAACAAGAGTATGTTGAGCAAAGACAAGTAGTAGGAATAAACAAACTATCTTTAGGAGATGCTGATGAATGTATTTTGTGGCTTTGTAGAAATCGCAAGCAATTCTTGACAGAGGACGAAAATCACATACTATAGTTCAGTATAAAACTCAAAAATTCCACATAATTCACAATTAAATCTGCCTAAAAATTAAAAATTAAAACCAGATAAAATGTCCCTACCTAAATTATCCAGATACCCGTATTAATTAGACTGAGACACGGACCATTAAAAAAATACCTGACTAATCGAATATCCGACTTTTCAACCACCCAAAAACCGGGTACCCGCTAATCTAGCAAAATTTATACGTACCGATGGAGTAAAAGAATAATGATATATGTACACAACTACACATAAGAGTACAGACTGTTACTAAATTGAACATGTGACGATGTGGGCTCTTTTCACCTTTCTCTGAGTTTATTTAACGGTGGGTAATACCAATTGGCAATTATTACTTTACTGCCTTTGTTTATTTAGAATTACCATTAATTTTTTTTTTAATGATGTCTCATTAAATTTTCTCAATTTATATTTATCATCAACACACACATTTTTTTTTTGGAACATCTCAATTTCTCTTTAGTTCATCTAAGTATTTCAATCAATTTTATGATTATGGAAATCCAAGTTAAATTCCAAGTTAAATCAGATAAAAAATGGATAGGACTCGAAGATGGTATTCCTTTGTTCCACATAATTTTTTTTCTTATATTTTATTTTAATTTTTCCTAATAAATTTATTAATTTTTTTATGTGATATTATTTCAGTACTTTTACCTTTTATATTCTCTTTTTTTTTTAAATATCGCACTACTTTAATTCACTATATTCAATTTCTTAGTCTATGTGTCAAAAGCCAATAAAACTATTTTAATAATAGTTTTGTGAATTCAATAATACTACACTAAAAATCTTAAAAAATAATCAAAAAGTTCATATATTAATGTGTTGTGGCAAATATAAAATTTGATGGATCCTTTATATAATAAATAAATATAAATCAACAAAAAATTAACCCAAAAAACTAGAAATTAGAAAAGTAAAATCCCACCGTGGAAACTGATAACTAAATGGATGACTAACTAACTGTGATCACCCCATTGATAGTAATCTTTATTGACTAGAAAATAAATAAACAATTGATAATTTTAGTAACAATAAATTGAGAATTTAGGTTCCGATGTAATTAGATTATGCAGGAACTATAGAGGGATCAAACTCATAAGCCATACTATAAAACTGTGGGAAAGAGTGATCTAGAAAAGAATTAGACGAGAGACGGTAATTAGAGAGAACCAATTCGAATTCATGACGGGAAGATCAACCATCAAGGCAATCCATCTTTTGAGGAGACTGATAAAAAAGTATAGGGAGCGAAAGAAGGATTTGCATCTGGTGTTCATTGACCTGGAGAAAGCGTACGACAGCATACCACGAAGCATTGTTTGGGATAGCCTCAAGAATGTAGGTATTTCACGAAGGTACGTACATTGGGGTAATACAGGACATGTATGATAGAGTGGTGACTAACATACATACACCGGTAGGTATGACAGAGTCTTTCCCAATAAAAGTGGGACTACATCAGGGATCAACACTAAGTCCTTTCATTTTTACGGTCATTATGGAGGAAATCTCTAAATAAATATGGGAAACCGTACCATGATGCATGCTTTTCGCCAACGATATAATTTTGGTCGCAAAAATCAAGGAGGAGGCTAATAGTGAATTGGAAGAGTGGAGGGAAGCCTTGGAGGGTAAGGGATTGCGCATAAGCCGTACGAAGATAGAATACTTGCGATGCAATTTCAGTGGGACGGAATCGATAGGGGAGTCAGAGGTGACCATAGGGAGAGAAGTTATTGCATGTACGTCCAAGTTTAAATATTTGGAATCGGTGATTCAGAGTAATGGGGAGATTGATGGAGATGTTACTAATCGTATACAAACAGGTTGGCTTAAGTGGCGAGTAGCAACCGAGGTGCTTTGTGATAAAAAGTTCCCGAGGAGATTAAAAGGTAAATTTTATCGCATTGCAATTAGGTCAGCGTTGTTATATGAGACAGAATGTTGGCCCATAAAGAAGGTTATCGAACAGAGAATGGATGTAACAAAAATGCGTATGCTGAAGTGGATGTGTGGTAATACTATAATGGATAGGATAAGAAACCAGAAGTTCAGGGAAAAATTAAGGGTTGCACCACACTCCGCAAAGATATGGGAGAACAGGTTGAGATGGTTTGGGCATGTACAGATAAAGACACATGACGCCCTAGTAAGAAGGATCAAATGCATCACAGTGAAGGGCAAGAGAAGTCGAGGAAGACCTAGGAGAACGTGGGAGGAACATATTAAAGTTGACATGCATGAACTTCACCTCTCCAAGACCTGACCAGGGATAGGGGCAGTTGGCGGCGCCTTATCCACGTCTTAGATTACTAAACCCGTCCCGTTTACCCATCATTTGTTATTGTTTATTGCCTTAATTATTGCTCTTTACGTCCTTCATTACTTTTATCTTTATTTTTAGTTATTTGTACGTATTTTATTTATTCTATTTGTAAGTTGCAGGTTTTTCTCTCTTTTAAAGACTTTTCTCGAGCCGAGAGACTCTTTGACCACACTCTCCTCTGTGGGTATGAGCTGCTATCATTCTTTCTTCCCCAGACCCTAATCATAGTTTTCTATGAGCTGAATACACTGGGTTTGATGATGATGATGTAATTAGATTATGTTTTGAGTCATTTAATTAAAATTTTAATTAATATTAAATTGTGTAATGATATTTGGCAAAAGAATCACAATTTAGTTGGTTTAACACGTATTGTTTTTGATTCGCCCAAAATGCCCATGTCATATGCTAATTTTAACTATTCCATTTGTTCATATATGATATTCTCATATAGCATTTTTATGGGAACTAAAAAAAGTTAAATTTTTTAGATGACAGAAAATATTTTGTTAAATAATAAAGTTAATAGTAAAATTGGGATCATAAAACATTACAAAATAGATAAACACAAACATTAAAAAATTTTAAAACTTAGTTTGTGAAAAACATGTGTATTATAATATATAATATATCATGAGATCTTAACTATCAGATTAAGCTTTTGGGTTTAATTGGTTCCTTGAAATGGTATTAGAATTCAGCGTGACAAGAGGTCACAAGTTTGAATATCAATCACCCCTCATTTAAATAAGAAATATCCATCATCAGGCATGAGAAGGCCGGTTTATGCTACATCCACATTACTAATCCTTCAAAGGGCTCTCATCTGCGGGGTCGTGTAAAGTATATAACATTTTGGTGCCCTCAACCATCAGCTTGCTTTTGGTTGAGTGGTTTTTTTTACAATGTGGGACCATAAACATATAAAACTTTTAAAATAATGTTAGTGGAAAATATTTAGGGATCATAAATATTAACATATACTTCTATTAAAGTTAAAATGACTAAGGTTAATTATGCCAAAAAATATAATATAGATAAAAAGATTATTTAGAAAAACAATAAATAGAATTGTCTAAAATGGAAAAAGGAAACATCAAATAGGTAAGGAGGTACTAGGAACCAGATGATTAGGGCTTGAGACGAAGAAACTTGAGTAAAGAAGAAGCGTGAGCTTGTGTGGTTTTTGAAAGCATGATCCATTTATCTTTTGATACTTTTTCCATAATTTTACTGTAAATTTTGTACTTGCACATCTTTCAATATGTAAATTTGATAACTAATGTATATTTTTATCCTATTGAATATGGAATTTATTATCATAGCACACATTAAAATCTATTATTTTATTTTTATTTTTTTATTTCATCATAAACTCTTTAAAAAATACTATATTTCCTATAAATAATATACTCCTCCGGAAGCATTGACTAGCTTTTACCTTTGCAAATAGACATAAACACAAATACTACACTATATATGTCAAAATGGTCGGGTTTCGAGTTAGTTTAATTTTCAGATCAGGTTATTTTCATGTTAGATCAATTATGGTCGTGTCGAGTTTAGGTTGGGTTTGGCTCGACCTCCAATAAATTTATTTCGGGACTGAAATAAAGAAAAACTGAATTAATATTTCTAAAAAATTACTAAAAATATAGTGAATTAAGACTAAAAATGTTAATGTGGAACTGAAAATCTTGAATCAAAACAGTCAAATTTAATCTATTTTTTTGGTTTTTCAGATTAGGTCGATTTCAAGTCATCTAATTTTTAATTCACTAATTTTCTACGGAATTCAAACTCAATTTTGCATCAAGTAAAAATTGACATGTTTACAACAATAACAACACTTGGTCAAAGGTTTTTTTGTTAAACATTAGACATGAATAGATCAATTAAAGTTCAAATACAACAAAAAGACCGATGAAACATCTTTGATTTTTTGGTAGATACTTAATTTCTTCATTGTACGTAGAACAAAAGGTAAATAACCAATTGAATTGTCATTCTTTTATACTATACTTATATACAATAATATAAATGTAATTTTTAAAAAAATAATTCACACCAATGTAGAATAATAGGCAATCTCGAATATATATCCCTTGATTTTGGTCAAAATTGACCTAGTTTTAATACCCAATGCCCTTAAAAATCAATTATTCTCTTGATCACCTACAAGTTTCAAATGGAATTTGAAGCCTCAACTCCCGCCTTCAGGTTAGAGGTAAAAACCTTGGTTGGATTATTAGACCTAACATAAACCCTATTTTTCCCGTTCAGTTCAACATAGAAAATTAAATAGTTATTAGTGGTTTAATAAAGTCGATACACTTTTTTTAAAAATATTATTGTTCGATAATATAGCTTTAGAGGTGACGTTTAGTGGTCCAAGTATATTTTTTCAAAATGTTGTAATTCACAGGTTCTAAAAATCTAAAAGTAGATTTAAAGAGTATATTCTATTTGTTCTTACTAAATTATATTTTAAAAACTACTAGAATTGCTATTTTTACCGAATAAAATTTATAGATCTAAATTGTTAAATCATCATCTAACATCTATAATGTTCTATTTGATTTTGTACACTTACTGATGCACTGTTTTAATGCTAATATCTAATTGTGTTTGTTTAAAAATTATAAAATTTTGACATTAGTAACATTAATATTGAAACGAATTAAATAAGATCCTACTTGACAATATTTTAACTTACAAATTGAAAATAAATTTAAAAAATAAATAAAATATTTAATTAGAATAGAAGTAAGTAGGAGTAAAAAGCATAGTGTAATACTAAATTTTAGCTATTACAAGTAAATATTCTCTATCGATTGATAAGGATATTTCATTACCAAATACTTTTAGGTATTAAGTGATACCTAAACTTTCATCAAGATAAAAATAAAGGGTTTGATATATGCAGCATGATTATCATGATAATAGAAAATTATCATCGATTATCTATTAGTAAAGCCTAAACTAAAAAAGTTAGGCTGTTCGTTTTTTATTGTTGTTTTATAAGAAATTTTAACGAGAATTAAAACAAAACTAAATATTTTAGATATATGGTGAATATGTTATTTTTATTCAATAATAAAGTTAATAAAGTAAAAGTAGGGACTACAAGTATTAAAAAATACTAAAACAAAGTTAGTGAAAATATATGGAGACTATAAAAAATATAAAAATGTTAAAATAATTTTAAATAGAAATAAAAAATTTTATAAGTAAATAACAAATAAAACGATACAATCAAATGACAAATGGTAATATCATTGAAAAAAAAAGAGAGTATTATAAAAAAATATTCAACCAGAAATTAAAAATCAAAAAAATACAAAAGTTAAACCTTTGGCTCTCCACTTATGGTTGCACAATCTTTTTTTTGGGCACGTAAAATTAGAAGGGATATCTTAAATCGTGAAAGATATACCCTTCAAAACAATCAAATAAAAATAAAGTAGGGATACCGGATAATACATGTATTAGGTAATTCAAATTGACTATTATTTCAGTTAAAGAAAATATTAAAATATTTTTTCAAATGAGAATTTTAAAATTGATTCTCACTAATCATAATAATAATAAAAAAAAAACTTGGGTTAATAAAATAATAAATGCACCTAATCAAAAATCTAGTGTATATATAGACCTTTAATTTTGGTGCATTCAATATTTTATATTGATTGAAGAAGGCCCACCCTTTGCTGCATTATTTATTTGCTGTCCCCTTCAATTATAATTTAACGGCCATTCTAAAATTCCTTTCTAATAATTATGCTTATACGCAACAAAATACTTGACCCCTTATACTGTTCCCTCACCACTTTTTTATTTACTTTTTTTTGAGTATTTGAATTAATGGTAAATATTTAAAGTGAGAATAAAAGTAAAAGATAAATAAATGTAGTTAGATAAAAAAAACTAATAGAAATTTTATTATTGGAAAAGTGAATTAACTGGTTGTAAAGTAATGAAAAAAAAAAGATAGAATAGCATATAGTTGTAAAATTTAACCTAGAGGAGGGTAGAGAGCTACTTATTTTTCTCCGTATGAAGGAAATTATCTTTTTTTTACATTCATCTTTTTTAGTTTACTCTCATTCAACCTCTTTCACAACTGTGTCAACTAGTTTATATGCACCTATACTTACTTTTGTTTCATTAGTTTGAATTTTTTTTACTCCATTAAATATTTAACTCAATCCAAGCAAGCCCTAAGAGTATTTGACAATTGGCTTTTTTCGCTTTTACATACGTGTGCTTTTAGCTTTTGGGTTTTTCATTAAAAAAAACTTTAAAAAATGTTTGATCAATGAGTTTTAAGTCAACTAAAAACTGCTTTGACCCAAAACCAAAAAATATCGTAAATAATTTTTTATTGGTTTTTGTCTTTTTGACCTATGTTTTTTCTAATAACAACCAAAAATTATTTTTTACTAGATATATCCACAATAATTTGCTTGAGTATCTAGCTTAACAGATGTCAAAAGCTAATATTTCTAGTTTCAGGTGGTAAAACCAATCAACACTCATTTGTCAAATAGACATGTATTATAAAAACTAAGTTAATCACTTCCTACTATTGTGATCAAACAAATGTCCTAATTCCTCACAACGTATATCATATTTTCTTAATTAGTAACCTTTTTGTCATATTTAGGCGTTCATAACATTTAACTATTTACACAATTATCATTAAATTATCACTTTTTTTCTACTTTTCCCTTACTACTCCTAGGGGCGAACCAATAAGGTGCTTGGGTTGCCAAGGCAACCCATTAAAATATTGCCAAGTCTTAATCAAAAACCACTATAATTTATAAATGTAAACACATTATACACTAAGCATGCATGCCCTGATAAGTACATTATAGCTTGAGGAGATGTTAAAGCCTTAGATCTTGAATAGATGCATATTATAAAGAAATTATAATGAAACCGCTTGTCGATCCTAGTAGAGCTAGGTCAATGGAATATTCTAAAACAAAACCTTCAAAATAAAAGGGAGATAGTATTAATTATGGAATACTAATAGGTTTTACTCCAAAACTTGCTTTAATACAAAACCTCAACTCAATAAACAATAGCATTCTAATCATAAACTTTGCATTATATTTATGGTATATTTGTTTATTGATATTAAATGATGAAAATGGTAATGAAAATTTAGTGT
This sequence comes from Amaranthus tricolor, assembly GCF_026212465.1. Classification (NCBI taxonomy): domain Eukaryota; kingdom Viridiplantae; phylum Streptophyta; class Magnoliopsida; order Caryophyllales; family Amaranthaceae; genus Amaranthus; species Amaranthus tricolor. The sequence goes on along the minus strand of NC_080050.1, from coordinate 29,834,900 downwards.
ATTTTTAGCAGGAAAATCTCTTGACTAATTTAATAGTTATGTTTACTCCTTCCAAATAATCTTATTTCTTTACAGAATTAATTTCAACGCATTACCATTTAAATAGGTCCTGAAACATATAAATATGTTAAAACAACAAAACATATAATTCTCCTTTAAGTCCTTCCAATCTTATCATATCATTGTTGTCGCGACCTAAATTAAGTTTATTGAACAATAAAATTAACGTGAGTTTTGTACTTTGCATACTACAACATCCTTATAATTATGAACGATCTTTTATCATAAATGATAATTTCTTAAACATGTTAGAGAGTTTTGGTATGCTTTTGGTTCTCGAAGTGACTATCAATACTTAGGACAATACTTAGCTATTTTGTTCCGCCTAATAGTCGCATTTTTTAAAAAAATATTATTTATTAAGTATTTTTAATTTGTGTCATATTCTTCATCTATAAACAAAAATTATATAGTTAAAGTGATATATTATTTAATTTTTTTTAATATAAATTTTATTAGTATTAATTTTTTATAATTTTAATAGAGATGTTTTGAACTAAATTAATATTTGCTATTAGCAAAATAAAATGAGACCATTAAGTTTAACATGAGTGGTAATATTTGTATCAACTACTTAATTTACCGATTACCACTTTAATTTGTTTTAGTAATATACTTGATTTACTCACCTTTGTATCCCCCTCTTTATCATACTTCAAAGCAAAAGTTTACAACCAGTAGAACTCCACATATAGAGTATGTAGGAGGTGTAAAAAGTTATAACGTTAAAATTAAATTATCATATAATTCTTAATTTAAATCTTTATTGTCATTCAAATCCAACAGATACAACTCATCATTTATGCGCAAACTTTGAGGTATTTAGAATTTGCCTCACTCTGTTTTTTCTTATTTAGAAAGTAAATATTGAGACGAATTTAAAAAGATTTCATATGAATATATATTTTTTTTATAGTCAATTAGAAATCGTAGTGAAAGTTTGACACTAAAATTTTTAAATTCTATTTGAGAAAAAAATATGAAAACGGAGAGAATAATTAATAAATGAACAAATTAATCAAAATATATTTAACATATACTATAACTCATCCCTCTTATTCGTGATCAATTGTGATTTATTACTTAATATGTTCGTTTATATTTACTATTTTGTCAAGTTATATAGTTTGAGGCCTTAGAATGAATGCAAGTAAAAAGTAACGTAGTAAGAATACATAAAATTATTTTCAATACATTATATTATTTTCAATATTTTATGTTATATCATAAAATAAATTAAAGAATAAGATATCTTTAAAATGTTCTAATGCTGTATATTAATACGAGTCACAACAAAAAGCATATTAAAGTCAGAATGTGATGATTGACTTTGAAAGTGAAAAGAGAAAAAGAAAGAAATAATAAGGTACGTATACAAATACATGTATGTATTGATGTAAAGGAAAATACCCAAATTAAAGTCATTGAAATTTGTAGGATTAAAAATCAATATGGTATTTATCACTTATTTATATTGTCATTATTATCAACAGAATCAAAGAAATAAATAGAAAAGTCCCTAAATTAAAAACGAATCAAAAATAATTGAAGCTAAAAGAAAAACAAAGAAAAACATAAAACACCGACCCTTAACAAGTTGAGATGGGCAAATATAACTAACCCAAATTATTTTAACCTAATTCAATATGACCTAATAAAGCAAAAAAAATACAAATCAATATATTTGTATCAAGATATGTACAAAACTAAAAATAATTTAATTAAAAATATATTTTAATACAGTATGAGAATTAAGTCTTATTTCAATTGA